>NC_141992.1:158636443-158946590 GCF_049901715.1 Pseudonaja textilis | reverse complement strand
ATTTGTCTGACAATGATGCTTTCTTGTTTCTCTAAAATGCTTGATGCAATCTTTTTAGAACACTGATGATTCTATAGAAAAAATATATACACATTTTTCTCTATACTGGCTAAATTATGCACAAAAATAGAAAATATATATTGCAGATACACACATTTTATCATTAACTTGAGACATAGTTTTATATAAATCTTCCTACACTGATTAAGCAACTGCCCATCATCTCCCAGGTGGGAAACCATATGGTACAATAAACAACCCATGCAAGGCTTTTCAAGATTATACTAATTTTTTGTTGGATGTCTAATTTCATATAATTACTGCTTAAAAAACATATTCATCTCCTGTATCTTACCTGGTCTAGTTATAACTCCTGGAAAACAACATGAGAAGATATTCTCACACATTCTCACACATACATGGAGGGAGCGGGGGAGACCGGAGACAACAGGATGAATTGAAGAGCTTACTGTTAACAGCTTAGAACAGGGCCATATGCCACATTTGACTGCTCCAGTAGTTTGTCCCAGCCAGTCTGTCCACTCTAAGCTTCTCTGGAGTTTTGGCAAAAGAAGGAAGAATTGCAGAAAATAGAGTCAAGAATGGAGCTGTCTCAAATATATCAAATGTGCACTGCAGTGAATGAAAATGGTAATAGCTCTTTCAGAACTGTGGAAATTAGGCATGGTCTGGCATAAACACCATGCAAAAAGAAATATCTTTAATATCAGCTGCAATCCCATGCAAATTTGCTTAGCTGGAAGCCCTGTTCATTTTGGTATCTTCTGGAGAAAAAAATTAATAAAAGCATAACTTTACGGGGTGGGGTGGGGGAAACTGTCCATGTCAGGGGTTCATTTATATATTACATAAGTATTCCCATCCACACCAAAATATGGTGAGGCTGCCTTTCAGGCACACTCTTTAATACAACGTCTTCTTCCTGCCAATCCACTCAACCTCATACATTTGGCATAAAGATGGAGCTCTCCCCTCCAGGAGCAAAGCCAGTGTCGGTATTAAGGTTCCCCTACTTTTGAACCTGATTCTGTCGACTGCAACCTCCCTCTTCCTATTATGAACAGAACAGCCAGGCCGGCTGGGGGAAAGGGAAGAGAGGGAGGAGAGGCGCTCCTAATCTAAATGCTCACTAGCCCCCACTCCTTTCCTTGGGCATCTCTCCCTGTGCAACAAGGCAAGCCGGATTGTTGGACTGGGTCACTCACCGCCAGTTAGGCGAGCGACGTTCTATAGCCGGGAGGGGTGGGGGAGATTGGAGATTGGGTGGGTTTGGAGGAAAGAAGAAGATGCCGCGGCTGCTTGGAGAGCTGCTTCTCTTTCGCGCAGTATCCGCGCGAATTAATTTGTGCCGGGCCACCATTTGCCTCTGGGCGCGATCGGGAGACTGCCGCCCCCCTCCAGCCCCCCTCCCGCCTCGGGCAGGGGGAACCATCTCTTTTCCCCTCGCCTTTCCCATCCCTTCCGCTTTCTGTTCCTATAGAAACCCTGAAATACCTCCAAGAAACCTTGGCTGGGCTGCGAAGCTCCTCTCCGGATTGGTAGAAGGTGGGGGCGAGGGGAAGGGAGCGGCGTATCGCGGGGAGCGCACCATGCTGGGGCAGACCCGGCAGCAGCGGTAGCAGCGGCAGCAGGAGGGAAGGCGCGCCCCCCCCCTCCCCCGCACCCGAGTTCCCATGGAGACTGGCTCTGCGAGTTGCAGAAGCCAGCTGAGCAGCACCTGTATGGGCCGCTCGCCTCGGGGAAGAGACTCCGCGGCTGACAGGAAGCACACCCACTCAGCCCTGCAGGACCGCGCCACGTACCGTCACGCTGCCACCTCCGGCTCAGCTCTGTCCTCTCTCCCCCACATGAGGATAGGTGATGTTGACTCAGAGAGAGAGGGGATGGTTCTGCAAGTAAGCAAGCTGGCAGAACGGATCTCCACGAACATTCACATTTGCTGACTGTGTGAGCTCCATTACCCGTGGAAGGGTGGGAGACAGAAACCCCAAATGTCTGCTTTGCCTAGTTCTCATTTTTCACATATCTCTGTAGCAGATTTTTTTTAAAAAAATATTTTTATTAAAAGAAAAAAAATACATCATATTAAAAAAAACAAATAGGAGAAAGAAAAACAGACACGAATAAAAGAAAAAGAGAAAGCTATCAAAAGGGAAAGGGGAAAAAAAATCTAAGGAAGCAACTTCCTGTCTTTGTGGTACTTACATAGTTCTGTGGGCAGAATTAACTTGTATGTAATGCTGATGCTTTTTCCTCGATGAACATACCTCATGTATAAGGAATATCAAGTGCTGAGAAGAAAGGCAAGGAGTGCATGGTTATCTTCATGCTCCCTTGGTGAAGCATTGGGCCAATTTCTCTTCAAAGCCAGTCTTGGATCTGAGTTCCATTCAGGTGTGTTTCAGGCAAGATGAGTTCCACACAAAGAATAGGCTTCACGACCTTGATACTAGCCCTCTTCCTAATTCCATATATTAACGTCAGAACATAGGCCTATATCATGCACAGCTTTTCCTTTTTCTCACATCATTGTTCATATACTTGGAGATTGGAAGTCTTCCATGCAATGTTGCAGATTGGGTCTGCAGTGAGGTCCTGCCATTTCTGCATATACAATTTCAAGTTGGCTATGCATGGAGTCCTCTTCCAATGAAAAAAAGGATTATGGGTTTGGTCTGATATTGCAAAGACGCAATAGTTAAACTTTGTTAGTGTAATCATGATCTCCTGTCCTGTGAACACAATTTTATGATATTACAGACAATATGATGGATTATGACTTTTCATGATTTTCACTCTAGAATAGTGTAATATTATATATATGATTATAAGCAGCACCTATAGGTTTCTGTATTGAATGTATGACCATTAATATACACTGTTCAAAAAAATAAAGGGAACAAAAAAATAAGACATCCTAGATCTGAATGAATTAAATATTCTTATTAAATACTTTGTTAATTACATAGTTGAATGTGCTTACAACAAAATCACATAAAAATTATCAATGGAAATCAAATTTAGCAACCCATAGAGGTCTGGATTTGGAGTTACACTCAAAATTAAAGTGGAAATAAACACTACAGGCTGATCCAACTTTGATGTAATGTCCTTAAAACAAGTCAAAATGAGGCTCAGTAGTGCATGTGGCCTCCACGTGCCTGTATGACCTCCCTACAACGCCTGGGCATGCTCCTGATGAGGTGGCGGATGGTCTCCTGAGGGATCTCCTCCCACACCTGGACCAAAGCATCCCCCAACTCCTGGACAGTCTGTGGTGCCACATGGCCTTGATGGATGGACCAAGACATGATGTCCCAGATGTGTTCAAGTGGATTCAGGTCTGGGGAACGGGCCGGCCAGTCCATAGCATCAGTGCCTTCATCTTGCAGGAACTGCTGACACACTCCAGCCACATGAGGTCTAGCATTGTCATGCATTAGGAGGAACCCAGGGCCAACCGCACCAGCATATGGTCTCACAAGGGGTCTGAGGATCTCATCTTGGTACCTAATGGCAGTCAGGCTACCACTGGTGAGCACATGCTGTGTGGCCCCCTAAAGAAATGCCACCCCACACCATTACTGACCCACTGCCAAACTGGTCATGCTGGAGGATGTTGCAGGCAGCAGAACATTCTCCACGGCATCTCCAGACCCTGTCACGTCTGTCACATGTGCTCAGTGTGAACCTGCTTTCTTCTGTGAAGAGCACAGGGTGCCAGTGGCCAATTTGCCAATCTTGGTGTTCTCTGGCAAATGCTAAACATCCTGCACGGTGTTGGGCTGTAAGCACAACCCCCACCTGTGGACGTCAGGCCCTCATACCACCCTCATGGAGTCTGTTTCTGATCATTTGAGCAGTCACATGCACATTTGTGGCCCACTGGACGTCATTTTGCAGGGCTCTGGTAGTGCTCCTCCTGTCCCTCCTTGCACAAAGGTGGAGGTAGTGGTCCTGATGCTGGGTTGTTGCCCTCCTACGGCCTCCTCCACGTCTCCTGATGTACTGGCCTGTCTCCTGGTAGCGCCTCCATGCTCTGGACACTACGCTGACAGACACAGCAAACCTTCTTGCCACAGCTCGCATTGATGTGCCATCCTGGATGAGCTAAACTACCTGAGCCACTTGTATGGGTTGTAGACTCCGTCTCATGCTACCACTAGAGTGAAAGCACCGCCAGCATTCAAAAGTGACCAAACCATCAGCCAGAAAGCATAGGAACGGAGAAGTGGTCTGTGGTCACCACCTGCAGAACCACTCCTTTATTGGGGATGTCTTGCTAACTGCCTAGGCTTTCCACCTGTTGTCTATTCCATTTGCACAACAGCATCTGAAATTGATTGTCAGTCAGGGTTGCTACCTAAGTGGACAGTTTGATTTCACAGAAGTGTAATTGACTTGGGAGTTACATTGTGTTATTTAAGTGTTCCCTTTATTTTTTTGAGCAGTGTATATATGAAATTCTGTACAATGTAGCTTGTACAATAAATGGGCTCAATACCACTTTAGATTATTTCTGTCTCCATTCTTCTGCCCCAGGACCATTTCCCCCCTTGAATTCAAGATCTCAAAATAGGTAATTCTAGGCCTAGGTGTATATGCAGCTTATGCTGCAAGTTTGACATATATGTATGATATTTTTAATTCTACCTAGAACCTAATTCCAGAATTTAAAAAAAAGTTTACAGATATTGATGGTAATTTTTTCCCCTCTCTCTCAAACTGATAGTTGGTCTATTCTTAGCTGTTCTTCTGGCTTCTTGTTTTATTTTATTTTATCTTATTTACTTTATTTTATGTCTTTATATGTGGCATTTCACACCCTTTATTGCACCCAGAAGTAACGAATTGCAGCTTGTGGAACATTGATGACACATGGCTTGTAAATATGCCTTTGGTTGCATTTTGGTTTAGCTGTAGCTTCTGGGTGGTTTTCAGGGGCAGCTTCAATATATTACAGTAATCAAATTGTGAGATGACTAGGATATGGGTAACGACATGAAGCGCTTTCTATTCTAACAATGGGCACAACTGACATATAATATAAACCCATGCAATGATCCTCCTGGCTACAGTTGCCTCCTATATTTTGAGCAGTAATTGTAAGTCTAGAAGGACTCTCAAGTTGCATACTACTCTTGAATGGGGAAGTGTCATCTCATCCAACAGCAAGGGTGCAACGTCTTCTAGCACCACACCATATTTCTGCCTTACTTAATTATTGTCTCAAAGTGCTCTCCATCCTCGTCTGGTCTTCGTTATACTTTGAACAGCTCTGTTCAGAAGTACAAAACTGCTGAATCAAACTTGTGTTTCCCAGTCTCCATTTGTCTTTATAAAAATCCACAAATCATCTTCCATTGCCATTGCTGTCTACTCAATTATAGGTAATCCTCAGTCAACATCCACCTACTCAGCAACTGTTGGAAATTGTGATGATGCTGAACAAGTGGTACGTTCAATCTGTCCTCAAGTTTGGGTCATTACAGCAACTCTGCAGTCACATGATTGTGATTTGGGTGCTTGGAAACCAGCTCACATTTATTATGGTTGCAGCATCTTGCAGTCATATAATAACCATTTGTGACCCCCTGCTTGCTTTCTGCAAGAAGAGTCAATGGGAAAACCACAGCACCCCATCCCCCGCCTGCCTTACCTGTACCTGTGTGGCACCACAACACCTCTTCCCAATCCACCTATGTTTGCATGACTCTGCCCAGCTATACTTCATAGCAATCACCTCCTGCTGGCCTGCTCATGTGTCACCTGGAACTTGCAACTTTCTACTGGATTTGGGATTGGCTTTGCTTTTTGGAAGCAACAGGAAGTTGCAAATCATTGTCATGTGAGGGCCTTTCTTAACAATCTATGATCTTTCTTTAATGATGGCAATGGGAACTGCTTTGATTGTCATCACTAAATGATGTGGTCATAGGACATCCCTTTTATAGCTTCATCACTTAACTTTCCTGTACTTGTGTAGTAATTGAGAACTATTTGTGCAATTGCCAGGTTTTTGGCAAATCTCAATATTCTTCCCTAAATTTCTGTCTGAAGCTCCACCATTAATACCAACATGGCATCTGATTGAATTTCTGAACAAAAAAAAATTGTACCACACCATCTGAAACCACTTGTTTCCTATTAGAACTTTTCCTAAGGAAATGTAAACTAAGATTTCCTTCTTTTATCAGCCAACAAAGTACAAACTGTTTTGTTTGGGTGCCTATACATATTCATGGATGTGTGAAGAATAGATAATAAACCATAGTTGAATGCAAGTTCATCATAGTTTGCATTACTTGGAATTATTTTTTAAAAAGTCAATATATATCTGATAATATATACACTCATTTTGTTAAGTGTAAGTATTTCTATACATTTGCTCATACACAAGTCTTGGGATATAATGAAGCACAACTGGGTCATTAGGATTAATTTAGGATGTTTAAAATGAAGCACAAGTGTATTCTACTTTATTAGATCATCTGTTGAAGGATAAAACCAACAGCTGGTGTGTCCTGGTTCATATTAGTATCATATTATGAGACCAATTTCAGGAAGTATTCATAAAATTGCAAAAATGGCTCTTCTGTTTGATGTATGTATCTATGATAATAAAATATTGTCGTGGAGACATTATTCTTGTCTCCATTGAGAATCCATCATGCCTTCTTGGAAAAACTATTTTAAAGGAGATTACCAGAAAAATGGTGACCCACAACACAGGCAGAATTGAACTGAGATTCATCATGCGCATATGGTGAATAAACCTTTATATTAAAAATATCTTATTAGAATAACAATTTTCATGTTATTATAGCCATCACTACTCACTGAATAGGTATAATCTATTGAGATGGGTCCCTTTTTCTTTCTTCAGGTCTGCACCGATCAGATTCCTACCAGCCATTGTTTTGATGTGCGTTATTCCTTTCTTTCAGATTTTAGTGTAGGATTCATAATTGCATCAGTTAAATACTTAATAGCTTCAGGAACAAGAAAAAAAATTTCAGTACCTGTTAGTTTCCAAGAAAATGCACTATAAATTTTGGTAAATATAGAAATGTGTCAAAGGGTTACTTTGCTTCAGTGAAGGTTTGTTAGAAGCTTTGAAGCAGCTTTTATGAAGCAATGCACTTTTTTTCATTTCTGAAAGTAAAGTTTTACACAAACTTTTTAAAACTAAAAATGAGGCTGTTTTGTTTTTATTTTTCCAATAAAATGTCTAGCAGTTCCAATCACCAAAAAAGTCTTATTCTGATATTTCTGAATTATACATGTTATGTTAATTTTTTTTTAAGTACAATAGTAAGCACCAATACAAATTAAACTCAGAAAAAGAGAAAAACTATGTGCAAAGAAATAAAAAAGGAAAAAGGAAAAAGCGCAATAAAGAAAAAACATGTAGAGAAGTAAGTTCCAATCTTCCTCATGTAAAAAAAATTGATAACTCATCACCTCCTACAAAGTTACTAGCAAATATTTCTTCTTCCCACAACTCATCCCTTCTGTATGCAAAACCACAAATCCTTATTTTTTTTTTAGTCCCAGTGTCAGTAAAAAGTCTGTAAAAAGTTACCAGAGCTGAATAAAAACATGTCTTCCTCAGACTAGAAAAACTTTATATTCCTTTCTTTTCATTCATTAATTCATTCGGATGTTGTCTGTCTCTCCCCACTCCCGTTCCCGCCCCCTTCCCACATAAAAAAGCTTTTTTTCCGGGGCTTTAAGAAGCCTTTTTGTAAATTGGAAAATCGTTAAACAGGTCAATGTCTTGTCTTGTCTTTTGTATTTCTCTTTTGATTTCCAAAGCTTTAAACAGCTTCTTTTGTGTATCCACTAAAACGTCCTTATCAGGGTCATCCTCTTGGCTCTTGTCATCCACACTTTTTATTGTCATTTGTATTTCCTATTTGAATTACTTGCCTCTTTTGTAATTCACACTATTTTTAATCCAATATTTTTGATTCCACTATTGCTGTATCAAACAAAATTTGTTTCACATTTGTCATTCCTTTATTAACATCTTTTAGACATAAACTATCCATAGAAGCAGACATCATTACTGATATTTTGGTTACTAATATCTGGTACCATTTGAAGATCTCTTTTAATATTTCAGTTGAATATTTCATGTCATTTTGTAAATCCTAATCCTAAAAATATTTTTTCTGTCATGTCTGGAATTTAATCCCCTTTAGTGTCCAATTTAAATTATAAGATCTCTCATCTCTGTTATGATTTGTGTTAGTCAAAATTTTGGTTCTCAAAAAAGCTGTATATTTTAATAGTTAATTCCAAAATCTTATAGTAAAAGTTTCACTATTCCAAATTTGTCTGGACCTTAGTTCATTTACAACTTTTGTGTTCAAAATCTTTATTTTTTTGCTATTTATTTTAAATTCTCTAAGTTCTTAAATTTATATTTAATTTTTCTTTTGTTCAGGAATAAAGATAAACTCACAAAGTAACTTTTCAGGCATGTCATTCCAAAGTCCTCTAATATGCTTAACATATTTAGGTGGTATTATTATTATTATTATTATTATTATTATTATTATTATTATTATTATTATTATTATTATTACTTTTCTTGTCAAACCACAACATGTGTACAATGAGAGTAGTTGAGCTCCCTTTGTACAACCCCCCAACACAACTCAGAGGACAGAAGTCCCTAGCCCAGCCCCAATCTTATTACACTAAGTAAGCAATTTACAGAAGTGATTGGAAATGGATTTAGCAAACTTTAATGTGATTGGAAATGGATTTAGCAAACTTCCAACCATAGTTGGAAGCTTGATGATTATCCCATTGTCTCCCAGCACTCAGACCTGCTGGACACTGCTATGCTGTGGTCTCCTCATAAGAAGCAGCTGTTTTGAAAGCAGCTTTAGGGAGCAGGTGTCCAGAGTACTTATCCATAGAGGTTCTGAAGAACCAGTGTGCTGTCCTACTCTCTCTCTCTCTCACACACACACACCACAGGTGTAAGGAGTCTTTATTAAAGCTTCTGTGCCTGAATTGGTATTCTCCAGCAATTCCCTATCCTGGTACCAGCTCAGCTCAACTCCACTAGGCAAAAGCAAGTTTCCAAGGCAAAGGCAAATCAACAAGGCAAGCCCACAAGCAAAATTAAACCCTCAGGGCAAAAGCAAGGCCATAAGGCAAGGCAGGGCAAGGCCACAGCTGAAGAGACACAATCTGGAGTTCAAGGCAAGAACGCACAGCAAGGAAACAAACATGTTCCCAGTATCAACACCATCAATAGCCAGCTTCTGATTCAAGAGGGGCAAGGCTGCCTCCTTGCACATAATTGAGCTGACCTTCACTGCTCCTATCTTTTCTCTGCCCTACATGTTCTTAGATCAGTGCCGAAGGCAGTTCCTCTTTCTCATCACTTGCCAGCTGCAGCTGAGTGCTTTCCCCACCTGAAGCCCCAGGACTGTCCTGTTGCAGCTGTGCTTCAGCCAAATCATTCTCAGACAGCTGCTTGAAACCATTGACCATCCCTTTTTCTGATGTGCCTGGGACTGGTTCATCTTCCTGACATCTGGAAAGGTATCTGTGGAAGTTTCCGGGGGAGTCATCACAACCAGTCTACTCACTGATTTGCCACAATCATAGTCTCTGCTCTTCAAGAAGACTTTTTTCTCTCTCACCATTCCTCCATCAGAATTTCCTTCTTCTGAAAGTTGCATGAATTGTCAGACAAGGAATCTGAGGGACACAGAATGGATGATGAGGCAAATTCGTCATCTCTGTCATGAAGTGCCTTGCAAGGAATAGTCTGGTCTCCTTGCTGTTCTTTAATAATTATTGCAAAGACTTAAAATGCTCTTGTGATGGTGATGGCTTACATTATTGTCTTTATATCATTAAAATGGTTAATTAGCTTGTTAATCTATATTGAATGTACAATTATTATTTCATTTGCAGAAGTACTTGAATTCAGATATGAAGCTTTTAAAGGAGCCCCTGCCCTTTACCTTCAATATTAAGATTTTTTAAAAACTTATATGACAGTTACAAAGACAAATGAACATCAAGTAGAATCTGAAATAGGTCAAATACTTTGACAACTTGTCTAAAAATCATCAGCAAAGAAGGCCAGTCTAACATCTCTTGAGAGACCATTCTACATTTGGGAGTTATAGTATAGAGGCCTCAGGCTAATGTATATCTCTTGATGGTGGAACTCTGAACATTTAAGACTGCAAAAGATAAATACTGTTGACAGGCAGGCTTATATGGGAGAAAATCAGTTCTTTAATACCTGGGACCAAACCTTTTAACAACTTATATTCATATATTGTGTTTCATAAATTGGTATTTTGATGAGCGGCTGGAAATAAACTAAAAGCCAATAAACCTGAAACTAAGTTTGGCTGTAATATGGATTGTGCATTTTGCACTAGTTAAATTGTTGTGCAGTCCACAGAAGTAGGTCCATATATAAAATATTGCAATATTGTATTGTAAAATAACAGGACCTGGATAATCATGTATATGTGGAATGAAGTCTAAAAAATTACTGATTACAGTTTTGATCAAAGACTTGGAGTTCTGCCAAGCAACAGCTGTCAACAAATGCAAGGAGGGCAAATACCGATACCTGATGGTTCTATCTGATAGCAGACTGATCATGTCAATCAATAGAGAGTTTACTACATAATCAGCTTGTTCAACAGGGAGACTGATTCCATATGTTGTGGTCTTACTATAATTTCTGGCATCAGCAAAATATGGAGGGAGAAAAACCACAGCAGTAGCAGCTGAATATAAATTTACATGTTTTATACTGTGACATTTTAATGTACATTCATTCATTCATTCATTCATTCATTTTTAGCCATTGTCCATCCACTGCAGGATTTCGGCTTTTCCACATGTTTCCAACCAATATAGTCCTGAGCTTTCTTTTACCAATTGGCCTCGCACAATACTGGCACTGAAATAAAAAATGTGTACACCAAATGAACCTGACTCAGAAGCAAGTCCCAAAATGCTGAATACCACTTCAGCAAGTCATCAATTCATCTTGGTCTCTTTTGTGATTGCTTTTTTTCAAGTGGGATCCATACTATGACTGCCTTGGTCCAGCTGCCATCAATTCTTCTTGCTATATACATTTAATGTACACCACTGAAATATTTTCCTTGTTTATCTTTGGATTTTCATCACAATGACAGAAAATAAACATGAACACTTCTTGAAATTCCAGAAGAAATATACAACTCCCTCTACTGGAGATAATCTGTAGGTTAACAAAAGAAAGAAAAACCTCTCATATTATTCAATTAGATCAGCTGAACATTTCAAAATAAAATTAGAAATGAACTATAATAGCCATTCATCATGTGATATCACATGACCAAGTCTATTCTTGCATGTTTAGAATTTGATATTTCTTACATTCTATTACTACTGATGGAGTTTGTTTTGTGGATGAATTGATATCCACAAATAATAGTTATTTACAGAAATGTATACTGTATTTTCAGTAGCGGTATATCTCACTGCCTCTTTTAAAAAATTGAAGATGCATACTATCACTTTTCTCTACTTAACACTTTTCCTTATTTTGATTTAAATAAGAATCTGCATGCACACTTTTTAAAAGAGATTTCTCTGAATACCAGCTAATAAGGCATAACTGAGTTTTTCAGCATCATATACTAAAATTACTTCAGTCATTTCCTTATAAATTGAAATTAAAAGCAGTAGTTTTATTTTGTGATGCTGAATTTCATGTGGTGAATGTTCATGGGAACTAATCAATTAATATTTTTCATTTCTACAAATATATATATATTTATCATGATGCAAATATTTCTTAATTTCTTTTCTGTAATGGTTTGACTACAGGAGGGTTGAGACTTCTTTTCACTTCATATCTATATTCTGCAATCTTTTGTATATGAATCTGAGATTGTAGAAAGTTCTACTTTGAATGTCATAGTTTTCATAATTTACATACATTTTGGGACTTGCTTCTGAGTCAGGTTCATTTGGTGTACACATTTTTTATTTCAGTGCCAAGTTTGTTGTTTGTTTATTTAATTATTTATATTCCATAATTATTATTTTTCCACACAACTCAAGGCAGTAAGCATATCCCACACACCTTTCTCCTACAACAACTGATGAGTTGGACTGAGAGAGTGAGTGACTGGCCCAAGGTCACCCAACTGGCTAATCAAGCCCCTTTGTAAATGATAGCATAGCCGTAGACTTTTCTCATATCTCTGTGAAACACATTTTAAGATGTGGGACATATAGAAGAGCCTCTCTCAAACATATTAATAGATAAATTGCTTTGTATTGGAAAGGTGTTCCATAGATAACCTGAAGCTAAGCTATTTAAGTTTTCTTACATGTTTTTTTTCTCCAATAGAAGAATCTGATCTTTTGAAGGAGGGCTAGCAGATGTGTTATTCAACCCTGTTTTTTCCCCTTCCATGTCAATCAGAAATATTATATTTGGTTGTACTATAATTTGTAAATTATTGTTCATTACTTCAATCCTATTCAATTGCTAGGCTATCACAATTGTTTCTTGTTAACTTACTCGCATAAACAAAGAGGTAATAAACAAAAGGTAATTCAGAATGACAGATCTGCTGTAGAGAATACAGAAGTGGTGGACCTTGTGAACTGCCCTTTGCTTTCCCTGAGACTGCTAGCCCAGTGACAATTAATAGTTATAGCTGTGGTTTTGGGAAAGAGGCAGTTGTCCACTGGGAACAGTGTGGAGACAATGAACCTGTTTACAACAAGCTGTTATACAGCTGCTGCGTTGCAAAATCATAGATGGAGATGATTAGATCATCTAGTTTGATATTATAGGATTAATCCTTCTAGCACAGTCTAAACTGAAACAGAAAGAGAATAATATAAAACATGCTACTTAGAAGTATGATAGCTAACAAACTATGAATCATATTTGATTCTATCTATCTATCTATCTATCTATCTATCTATCTATCTATCTATCTATCTATCTATCTATCTATCTATCACCTAGATCTGAGTGAAAAATTTGAGATAGTAACAAGGATTCAAAGCCAGTGCAAAATTTAAATATAATTTATTGTCCAATTAGGGGAAAGAAGTTCTGTATCAGCCTGAGATCTTCTCTATGACAACTGTATAAATTGTTGTTTACCTTCTCATAAACTGATTATTTTAGAACAAATTAAATGATTTGGGAGTGAGAATATGTATATAGAAATAGAAATATGAACATTTTACTGCACTTTCTTATTGTTATTATTTTAAACACTGCTTTTAATTTTTTATTTATTTTAATGATTCTCTGCAAAAAATATGTTTTTTTATACTTTTGTTTAGTAATATTTCCCCTAAATTGTTAAGTTTTCTAATTTAGGGTAACCTCACGTTACAGAAGATTGGGGTTTATTACTTATTGGTTCATCTCCTTAATGAATGCCTCAAATAGTAATTAGGTTTTAAAACAATCTTGATTCAAATGGATGCAGTTTTATTCAAGTCATGTAATCTGGGAAATTCTAGCCAATAGTGAATTTCCTTTTTCCAGTTCTGGGAAAACATTTTTGGAATACAGAAAAGGAGGCACTTGGGATGAATCTAATAGGCTAGAAGGGAATTTGTATTTGACCTGTGCTTTACCATCTGACTTAAGAAATCATAGGGGGATTTGAACATGAAAACCCTCTCAGAGGTAATCTTGCAAGCAGACATTTGGAGAGAATACTAATCACTGCCCATTTTTTGAACCTTACAGTTGCTTCTGTTTTTAAGCAGAAGATCATGTCACAAATAAAAAAGCCATCCTTGCAGTGTTTATACAAACTATTGTGACACCAAAATGATGATGATGAACATCATCATACAAATGCTGTCATTACATTCTTGCATTTTGATATCTGATATATCGTTTCATCATCATTACATACATGTCAATATTTGCTAACCATTTCTTCTGTAGATGTCCATTGCCAACTTCTCTAGATACATAAGTCATAGCTAAAAAAGATTGAGAAGCCATCATTCTATTTATATGACATCTCTCAGGTACATCTGATAAAATCCAAGATTTTTTTATTAGACAATTTTGCTTTTTCTGAATAGGTATTGCTTAGAAGATTTCTTATTTCCTATACTTAGCACTATTGGGAAGATTATAATCCTAGTAAACTATGCCTTGATTTTTATATATTCCCAGAATATAAAAATGAATGGCCTCTAATGTAATACTAAAAATGGAGGTAAATGGGAGGAAGAATTCCTTAGGTAACACCCCCCCTTAAATTTTAAATACTGTTACAATTGATAATGTATTCTGTTTAAGTTTGTGCATATTGTCATTTTTACTTTGAGAATTCAGCTTATGAGGAGTCCTTGGTGCTCTTTGAGGTTGCTTGTTTTCTTGCAGATGTTTCATTACACAAACTAGGTAACATCATCAATGCTAGTCTAGCACCATTATGTTACCTAGTTTGGGTAATGAAACATCTGCAAGAAAGCATACACATTGCAAATTGTTTTCTTTGTAGTAGAAAATATTAAGTCAGAGACTGTTACAAAAGTGAAAATCCTAATGATCAGTAATTTCTACATTTTTCATAATTAATGCTACAAATGCATAATTATTCAGAACACATATGACTTTGAAGCCAATCTCAGATAAATTATTTTTTAAAAAAACAAAATTCTGCAGCCATTGCCATTGTGTACTTCCAAAAGTGCTTTCAGAATCCTGGTGATCTTTCAGAAAGCCTAAATCTGGGAAGCCATTGGAGTGAGGAGCTCATTAAATTGTTTTAAATATAGAGTGCACTCTTTCTTTTCGTTATTATAATTTTATTTATTATTTTATTTTCAATGTCTATCTGCGATGTACTACATTATTGCATTTATATTATTTCGAACTGCTAGGTTGGCAGGAACTGGGGCAAGTAATGGAAGCTCATTCCGTCATGTGGTATTTAGGACTCAAACTGCCAGCCTTCCAGGAAGTTGACAAGCCCAGCATCTTAACTGCTTGGTAACCATGCCCCTATAACTTACTGTATATACTGTTGTTCTGATATGACTTTGATAAATGAGTGATTGTAGTTTGGGGTATATTTGGTTTCCTGAAAAATAGGGTTATGTAAATATGGAAAGGCATTAGATAATGAAAAAGAGATAAAGTTTCTATTTGCTTCCATTCAGATTTTTGCTTTGTAAATCTAGTAGCCCTGTTCACGGGTATTGCTCTGTCTTACTGAAGATTCAGTTTTATAATAACATCAAGGAAAGGAGCATCTTAAAGAAAAATATATAATTCAGTGCCATGGTTGATGAATTCAATATACAAATAGCAGCAGGGAAGACTCAAGACAGAAATTTTGGAGATGTTTTGCCAGCCAATAAAAGCAATATTGAGCAGAAAGTTTTAGGAGTATGGTGTACCAAGCAGTTAAGATGTTGGGCTTGTCAACTGGAAGGTTGGCAGTTTGAGTCCTAAGTACCACATGACTGAGTGAACTTCCATTACTTGACCCATCTCCTGCCAACCTACCAGTTTGATAGCATGTAAATACAAGAAGTTAATTGGAGAAACTGAGTTAGTGGTCAAATTTACTTAACACAAATGACCCAAAGAGCTAGGGCTTTGTAAAATTTTCTGTGTTAAATTTTGAAATGATTCTAGCAAGGCATAATCATGAAGTACTGCATTTATTTTTAACAAATCCCCAGCCATTGATGACAGGAAGCATCCCAAGCATTTTTGCACTAGGAGAGAGTTGTCAACTTTTTATGATATCACCAGTCCCTTTCGCACTGTGATCTGGTAGGAAGCATGAAACAGAACAGCAGGAAGAAAACAGAAAAAAACGGCAACACTGTATGAAGTACTGATCTATGTATACCTTCCAATCATACTTCCTGTCCCTTCTAATGAAGAAGATGAAGATGAGGAGGAGGAGGAGGAGGAGGAAGATCTGTATCTCACCAATTTCTGCTCAGTTCCATCATAGCCATAGAGAATACTATAAAAGGTGCAAGATCAAGTAATAAGAAGCTTCCTAGCCTCCCTTTTGCAATCTGACAATAAATCCCTAGCAGACAAAAAGCCTTAAATATAATTCAAAGAAAAAAATGTATTTAATGAGCAAGAAAAACAAGAGCAAATAAGATACTTTCTTCCAACCACAACAAGCCCAATTGAAGGTTACAGTAAGAAACATGACAAATATTCTAGACCAAAGTTTCTTGACTTGCCCACTTTTAGATGGGTGGAGTTCAACTCCCAGAATTCCTTAGTCAGCAAAGCACCTATAGATTTATAGCAATTGTATGGTGTGCAACATAAATGTGCCAGCAAAACAAAACAAAAAACATAGTATCACATCAGCATTACACAAGATCAAGACAAGACAACATATTTGATATTCTGTAGCAAGGCTCTTCCTCCTCCCCCTCAGGTGTGCTTTTCAGATTCAGCAAATCAGACTAAGCACAGCATTAGTCCCAGTCCACTGAAGTGAACCATGTGTAAATTCCATTCAAGTCGCAGCATTTAAGTTAACTGAATCTAATTGTATTAATCTGACTGGGTGAATTTCTATAACTATTAACAGATTATATACATCCAACCGAACATAAGTGGATTTATTCCTGAATATTTATGTATAAGATTTCACAGATGTCTAATGCTCTTTGGATGTGAGCCAGCATTTTACCTGAGGCCTCACCATTGCTAAATATGTTATTTGTCAAGTACTGGGTCAAATATTTATGCAGTTGTCCTCACACATTTGCGATAGGCTTACCCAGCGAAATCAACTACAGCTAATGCAGTACCAACACTCCACCACATTTTCTTTTCTACTACTGCACACTCACTTTTTTTTCAGTGCTGTTGTAACTTAAAATGGTCATTAAATGAATGATTGTAAGTCAAGGATTACCTGTAATTTAAATGCAGTAGACAGCCAATTCAAAAGGATAGTAAATAAAATGTTCCGATTATGCTTATGGATCCATTTGTGTGATTTTGAAGAAAGGTGAAACCATGCCTTGGTTTGTTTTAAGATTCAGTAGTAATCTTAAATAAACACACACACATACATGTGTGTATGTGTATGTGTGTGTCCAGTGTGTGTGTGTGTGTGTGTTCGCACGTGCATGCATATATATATGCACACGTAGATTTCTGTTGAACTCATTCACAAATTCTGTTCAAACTGAATAAATTCTAATTAAAATGCAATTTTGAATCAGTTTTTGACTGCTTCATCTATTCCAATTAAATATAAATCATCACTTAGAATATTATACACATCTATATTTATTGTGTAGTGATAATATTAGTAACACTGATTTGACTGTTAAGCAGTATATGATCTTTAGTTATCAGTGTCAATATCTTCAATTTACTGTGGCCGTAAGATATGTTTTCTAGTAATTTATATATTCATTTTGTATTTCCTGTCATTTCTTCTTAGGATGGAATTGGGGTAGATGAAAAGCTGTCATTAAGACAGGTAGCTGTTGTTGAAGATTTCTTTGATATCATCTACTCCATGCACGTGGAAACAGGACCAAATGGAGAGCAAATCAGAAAACATGCTGGACAAAAAAGAACCTATAAAGCAGTAAGTAAATAATCTTACACCAAGAGGAATGGCATATTGCTATGTTTTACCCAAGATAAATAAGATAAATAAGGCATATATTTGTCAAATAGATTTCAATTACACCATTTTATCCCTACATGGATCTGTGTTGACTTGCATTAATAAACTGAGATATGCTTTAATATATTTGGATTCCATGTTGATCAGATAGATCAGAACCAATTCACCAGTACATTTAAATAATGTTTCATACTTATTTTCCTGTAACTGATAGAGAAATCAAGTTGTATATATATTTTGTGTCCTACTTATCAGTAACTGATAGAAAAATCAAATTGTATATATATTTTGTGTCCTACTTATCAAGCTGATTCTTTTGTATTTAACATTTAATTGATTAAAACATTAAATATGTTATCCTTAGAGATAACATACATAGATACATAGAGATGAATATTTAGATAATATATAACTATTACTTATTTATATTAACACATGTATATAATATATTAATATACTATATTAATAATAAATGAAAATGTTCCTCAATAATTTTAGTAGGTGATCTTCAGGAAACATGATAAATTTAGATTTTTAAAAGTTTGAATCACTTTATTCTTAACAGTATTTCAGTTGTAATGTAGGCTGTCTTTATTACTTTCATAGTGAACCAGTTTTCCAATTTGAAACCCCTGTTTTAATTCTCCAGTCACAAAACATGCCTTCTTAAGTCCTCTACCTATCTAATTTATCTTTTAGTCAAGCAAAGTACTTTTACATTACAATGGGGCATTGTTAATATATGAATCAACCAAGTTCCAAATTTAAGAAAGCAATATTAACTTTGAGTTTTAGACCTATAAAGGAACAAAATTTAATTTCAGTGAATTTGAGATTAATTCAATAAAAAATGACCACTGAACTAATAAGGAACATTAACACCTCTTTTGATTTTTTTCATTGAGATAACATAGCAGAGATGATAGATTATTATTTCCAAAACATTAATGATGAAAGTTTAAAACAAATAACATCAAGATTTTATATAATAAAAATGTGAAATAGTTTTAAGGAAGATTATTGGATCAGCCCCAACCTACTTCAACTTCTTTTCAAAAACTATTTCAAAAATAAGCTTTACTAAAAAATAAAAAGCCTATCACTTGATTTTTCTGGACTAAACAGTCTATTGATATACTGTAGCTCTTTGGCAGGGTTAACTTTTTCTGAGAATTATGTGCTGCCTGTTAATTTAAAAAATGGAGGTGTATATATTAACACTTGCATATATAATACAATATAATTTTATATATGCACAATATAATAGTATATATTATACACAATCATATTACTGAAAACCCACCAGTAATAAAATAAAAATTCATTTAGAATGTGGTCAGGACAGACAAATACCTGAATGAAACAGAATTGGTTGTTTATTTTTTGGGGAGGGGGGAATTTGAGAGACTTAAGAAATGCATTACCATTAGGAGAAATCGAATAAACAAGAGACTGAATGACCCGAACAATTGCAGACAGATTGGACTACAGAGACCATCATGGACTATATTACAGATCAGATGAATAAATTGAGAGTTAAGACAATAATGAAAATAAAAGAGTATGGTTTTAGTGAAAAGAAGGTAATACAAGAAAGAGCAAATCAGATTGCAAAAAGAACAGGAGAGTATACCATGTTTCTCATCCTTCTTTCCTTCAATTCAACTCATCTAAAGAAATTATATCAGATGAGTGTGGCACACATACTCTCACTCTTCTGATAGTGTTCTGACAAGTATGAGTTTACAGGTGTAATCAAACTCATTGATCAGCTACTCAGAACATAGAGAAACTCAGCCTTAACCCTCAGTTTTGCTCACACAGGGAAGGAAAATTTCAGTGGTGTGTAAGAATTTACAAAATCAAAAAGTAAATCCATTCTCTGAATAACCCTAAAATTTCTCCAAAGCTATTTGAAAGTACCTGATTTTATCTGGTGCCTTAAATGATGCAAAATTTCTATGTGTAAATTCTTTCAAAAACATCTTTGTGTAATTTCTATGTGTAAAACTCTTTAAAAAGGACTTTAAAACATCACCAAATCACAAGGCAATGGTCCCTTATATACCTACTTTTTGTTTACCTTAGCCATTCAAATAAGGGATGAGCAGCTGGTTTTTTAAGGAATTTATTGGAGACACTAGACTTAACCGGTGGAAACTTTAGAATTAAGCAGTATTCAATACAATAATTAAATGTTTGTTGTAAGATTTTTTGAGACAAGTCACATTCAAATAATTTTCAGTATGTTGTTCTCTATTTTATCTGCTAACTAATCATCTGGGTTTTTTGTCAGCTAATTTGTCCATTCTTTTTTCCCTCTGCCATCAGTTCTCTCAGTCAGCTAATCTATCATTTCCCTAATTTCTTATTTTGTGTCTTTCTCTCACAGAGAAATAATATGATTACTTCAATTTTTTAATGCAAGAATTAGATCAAGTAACTTTTCTGTTGTTGCAATGCTACTCACATATATCTGTGAGAAAGCTTCATTACTCACAGTGTAACTTATTTCTGAGCAAATATTGGGGTTTCATTATTAAATATTATGCACACAAGATAAATACTTTCAACTTTAATGTTGCTATTTTCTAGATATCAGGATAATCTTGCTTGCTAGCATGTTTATTTATCTTGAACTTCATGTATGAATAAATTAAGTATCATTGTTCTGACTCCAACTCTGAAAAATAATAAAGGTTTTGTGGCACTATAAAGCTGGCAAATTTGTTTTGGAACACTGTGGTAGTTTGTAAACAAGTAGGAAGAGGATAAAATAGGAAAAACACTTAGGGAAAGAACC
Source organism: Pseudonaja textilis (assembly GCF_049901715.1). NCBI lineage: Eukaryota > Metazoa > Chordata > Lepidosauria > Squamata > Elapidae > Pseudonaja > Pseudonaja textilis. Next base: position 158,926,088 of record NC_141992.1, on the reverse strand, counting down.
TGGATGTTGACATGAATTATAAGTGTTCTGTCATGTCAAAGCTGCTATGCCTGTAGGGCAGTTGGTGGTCAAATACATGAGTACTAATGGGCACTGCATTGGCAAGTCAATTGTATGACAGCCATCACAACATCAAGCAATGCACTGTTATCTATCCCAGCTAACAGATAGTTTCTCTTTCAACAGCTAAGTTGTGAGCAGCCTGTTTCCTGTTTCATTATATCAGAAAAGTACCTATATCAAAAATTTATTTGACAAGTTCAAAATGATTTCATACTAAATTTAGCTCTTAAGGCAACAAAAAAGAATCTAGTTATAGGATGGAATAACACTTCCACAATCATGCAAAGATAAACTCAGTTTCCATTTGACCCTATATGCTCTTTTGCTGGTTACTTGCTCATTCACATTCTGAGATTTTTTTTCTTTGTAATTTCTACCATTATAGCTGCTTTTTCCAAGGTAGTTCTCTCAAGGTATTTATGCCATTGCTGTAAAGAGAAAGTAAATATTGTGGAGAATAGAATAAGTTTTTGAAAACGCACAATTCATTTGAAATTTTCTAAATATATACACTTTTTAGGAGAAAAGTAATCAGTATATTCATTTTAATTGAACACATTTTAATAGCTACCATGTGGACGCTGTTTCAAATTTGTTCAGTCACACAACTGCCATTGTGTAGGCTACACAACATTTTGAAGACAAATTCTCATAACAAGTAATATTGTGCAATGAATTGATTTACATCTCAGATTATCCATGCTTATGTATGTGTGTTTGTGTGTGTATGTATTGTCAGGATTATGGCAGTTACCCCAATTAAATCATGAGTCTCGAGCCAAACTTTCAAAACTTCAAAAGGATTTATTGGGAATTAAAATGTCCAGCACTGCCTGGGTGTAGCCAACTCTGAGACACATAATTCATTGTCACCCTTGACTCTGGTTTTCCTCCACCCCCTGGTTGTATCATAATTCATATTCCCCAATGGGACACATCCATAGCAAGAATAATAAATCATGTTCTCTAGTTAGAATTTTGCACAGCAGAAACTTCAGTCACCTAGCTAATATCTTTGAAAACTATTTATGGAATGCACTTTTGATTTCCAAGCTGCCGCACTGCTCCGTCCTCCCTTTCTGTGGCAACTCTAAAAAGACCATAGAAATATTTTATGAGTTGACATGTATTTATGCTTGTAGATTATTTTAAAGTAAATGTTTTATTTTATAAATAAAAGATTTTTTTTTATTTATATCCTAAGACCTTAGCTAAATAATAAAATAAAGAAATAAATAAACCATAAAACCTTTTCATATATTATCAGTTTTATATACAAATGTTTAAAATTAGTTTTATCATGAATGAATCCATTTCAAAGATGTTTTAGCTGCCAAAATTTGACCTATACCATTTGACCTATACCAACTATACCATCAATAGATTGAACTGTACAATGCATCTATACATTTTAAAATCACATATGCAACATATGTATTACTTATTAGCCTGTGCCGATGACAATGAGGACTTCCAGACATGCAGATTCTCCTTCTCCCCTCCCCAATTTCTCTTATACCAAATATCTTGAGCTGAGTGAATAGGCATAAATGATGAAGGAGAACAAAGAAGAGTGGTACCGTAATCAAGCAGAACAAGGCACTGAGTTTTGACACTCTCATCTAAGCTTTAGTGTAGCTTATATAATAAGGACCAATAATTAGCCTAAAATCAAGCCATTTAAAACAATGCTTCAATTGATGAAATTTCAAATGCAATGAAAATCCCACTCCAAAAGAGTACATGGAGTACATTTTCCAGCATGATAATTAATTACATCTACAGTATGCCTACATTTCTTTGTATACACCACATCAAACATATTCTTTGTCATCTTTTTCTAAATCATCAATTATTTAATAACAATAACACAGTCACAATACTCTAAATGTTTAGCATTTGTCAGGTACAAGAAAGGACATTGTCTGGAAATATATTAGCGCAGTATATAATATAGCAAATGTACCATTGGTTATATAAATCTGAGGAATGAAGGATACAGAAGGATGAATATAGTCAGGGATAATGGATTCAGAAGAGCATATTTTTTTAAAAAGAGTAAATACATATATCTGTACACTTGTTTCATGACATACTAGAGTTCAGCTAGGAAGTTGCCTAGAAACAGAAAGAAGAAATATGGAGGCATAACCTTGTTTTATTTCTGTTGCATCTGATGAATAGCACTGCTAACAATATTTGCAACACATATCCTGTGCTGCAATTCTACTTGCTATATTGTATGTTGGTGGCATGTAGAGGAATGTCACACAAGAATTCTGCATTAGTTTGAAGAAAGGGACAGATTTCTCTTTTCACATGCAATCATACTGGAGAACAGAGGGAATTTATTTTTGGGCTCATTTGGTAGCATTCAAACTGCAGTAAAACTATTGTTAAAACTAGTATTCTTTTTTGAAAGAAATATACAATTCTATGGCTTCACAAGCTTATGACCATTTCTCTACTGGTGGTAATTCTTGCCTCACCTTCATTTCCTTGATTTTTAGCTTTAGCCTTATTAGCAATTCTTCTCAGGGAAAAGGGGCTTGATATTTTAGCTTTGCAGCTGGACCACTGAGAATTTAGTTTTCGTAAGACCAGGCAAATGACTCAGCATGAAGTAAGGCTTTAGAGATTTATATATTTAAATCTTTCATGGAGTAAACTCCATGTTACTGCCCAGGCAACAATTTATTTAACATTATTTTCTGCTTCCAACTTGTGTTTTCAAGTCAGGAATGTGTAATGAGGAAGATTCTGAGATAGCTTGACATTGTTTCTGAGAATTTAGGAAGTGAAAATAGTGACAGAAGGGGCCTCAAATTTGTTTTATTCTGAATTTGTAGCTGAGAATGAATGAAATAATTTTGGGACTGAAGCAGAGTATAAATTCTACTTTTTTGTTAATCTATGTACTACTAAAACTCTGGGGCTTGTTTGATACTTTGTAACTTCAGAGCCTGAAGAAGGGAAAGAGGAAAAGAAGGAAAGAAGAGAAGGGATGGAAGGGAGGTAGGAAAGAATAGGGAGCTCCCACATCCACTGATTATTACTATTTTTTGCTTGCCTGTAGTCATTTTGTTTCTCTGATTAGGTAAGGAAATATCTCTAAAATGATGACCTAATGGATCATGGATGTTACTTCTAAAAGTATTTAATATGCGAGTATACAGAGAAGGCCACGTTTTCTCATTCAGAAATAATACCTTTTGTGCCATGTTATGAGAACTGTATTTCTCCCTGTGAGCTATTTTTGATAGACAACAAAAATTTATAACTTTCTGCCCAAGGTTCAGACAGCATACATTTTTCCCTCCCCTATTTTCCCCCACAAAAATATCTTGTGATGTAGGTCGATAGAAGTTGAGGTAATTTGCCTAAAACCACCCAGTTTGCTCCATGGCTGAGGGTGGTCTTGAAGCCAAGTCTCCTTTGTGCAATCCAATGCTTTCTCCGGGCACTATACTATTAAGTTCTAGTGTATGAAATATACACCAGTTTCACAGCTTAACTCTTTTGTTTTCCAAATAAAATTCTATCCTATCTGAATGAATGGTGAACTCAATACAATTTTTTTATTAAAATAAATGAAACATTTCCGAAAATACAGGTTGCTAATTAATCTACAAGAATGCTTCATTAATTTCAATGCACTAAATTTTTGAATACGTTAGAGACATTAACTAATGTGTACATTTTTGTAACTAATGTGTAAATTTTCACTCTTAATTTTAAATAGTGGTTCAGTCTGTCTGGCAGCAACATGGCAGTACCCAATATTGGGTATCCAGTATACCCAATATTGTTTATTGTTGAAAGTAGAAGTAAGTAGAACTAAAAACTATGTTGGATATGGGCTCCTATACATAGCAATGCATAGGGTGGGCAAGATAAGGGGTGATCAAGTATATATCTTAATATTGTGATACTAGATCTTCCCCTTATGCACAGTGCACAATGGAACATTGTGATCATAAAAGGAAGGTATTTCTGTTGTGATGTTTGGAGGATTTTAATATCATTATTTGGAATGAATACCTATGTTGAAACATGTACTGAAATAACTAGCAATAGCAATAACATTTAGACTTATATACAGCTTTACAGTGCTTTACAGCACTCTCTAAGAGATTTACAGAGTCATAATATTGTCCCCAACACCTGGCATCTGACTGTGGTAACTCTTAAAAGTAGCTGATCTTCTCCTGCTACTATCTAAAATTGACAAGCAATTAACAAAGGATTATCAAGAGGCAAAATTGGGGACACAATAAAAACAGTGGTAACACTATAACAAATAAAAACAAATATTCTGGGCATATGAACAAAAGACATTTTGGAAACATCATTTGAATATTTATTATTTTCTTGATTTTTTTTTATCATAAGCAAAAATGATTTTATTATCATTATGTCTTGATTTGGTGGACTTGTAAGCTGCTATTGTTTGAAATTCAATGTAGTATTCAGGCATACTTTATTGGATGTTCAGGAACTATGATATCATACACTTTATTTAGAAATATAATGATAGGTTCCATTAAATCATACTCACTCAGCTTATATTATAATACCTATATTTCATTATTTATTTCAGATTTCTGAGACCTATGCCTTTTTACCAAGAGAAGCAGTGACACGATTCCTAATGAGCTGCTCAGAGTGCCAGAAAAGAATGCATTTAAACCCAGATGGAGCTGATCATAAAGGTATGTTTGGTGTCAAATAATGAGATGTAAAGCATTTTATTCATAGCCCATTTATATTTTCCTGATTTAAGTGGAGAGTCATAAAATTGTACACTAGAATGGTTGAAACATTCATACTGCATTAGCATATATTTAGCATGTCTCCAGAATTCTCTGAAAGGCTTATATGTAATACTATGTATGCTCTCATGTAGCTACAATAGGTCAATAATTTTTTTCTTCTACTGTTCAATCATATTCAATTCTTGGAGATTGCCTGGACAAGTCCTTGCAGTTTTGACAGAAAGGTTTTTCAGAACTGGTTTGCCATGGCTGAGAGAAAATGACTGGCCCAAGTCACCCATATACAGGCAGGGCTAGAAGTCACACTCTTCTGGTTTCTAGCCTTTAACAACTACACCAAGATAGGATAGTTTTCATTCAGAAAATGAACATTTTTCTAAAATGATATATAACTATCCTCTATGGCAGGGCTGTCAAACTCGTGGCCCGCAGCCCAGATGTATCATGTGCTGGCCCCGCCCTGCTTGATTTAGCAAAGGGAAAAAAAGTGCTGATATGTCACAAGATGCGCTGTGATGACACAAGTTTGACACCCCTGATCTATGGTATAATAAGATGATGTGTGAAAATTTAATGCATGATTTTTTTTCAGCTAAACCCATCCCTCAGTTTTGTGATGGGGGGAAGAATCTGATGAGTGCAAAGCATGCAATCCTAAGATCCTGGAGGATGATACAGTCTGAATCTAACAAATGAAATGTAATGATAATATTTAAGATGGGTTAAAGTACAGATAAACTCTAGGCTAGATACAATCCAAACCTAAATAACATATTCTGAAATGAAAAACTCTGCTTTCTCTCTACTGACTCCTTGCATCTATAGAAGCTTTCCATTAAGTATGAAATATAAATACATCAGTACTCTTAAATTTCATTTGAATTGTAGAAGGAAGGTTCTTTCTCACAGAGGGACAACCTCATAGATCTCATAGAAAACATAAGAATTTTGAGAGGAGGCAAAAGAGATTTGACAAGTGAGACAATTTTTTCAGATCAGCTAGTTACCTTGATTGTATGACTGATTTTATGCCTTTAAGTTGCTGTTGATTTTTAGTGACACAGATGTTCTCCATAATGATTTACCCCTAACCTGGTCTTCAATTCTTCCAATGGTTCCTACTGCTGAACCATGTCTAAATATTGTTTGCTCCCATTCTGTGTTATTCACTGGTTTATTCTCTGGCATACTTAGTGGAGTTTTGGGATAAAACAATTTAAGATTAAAATGCAGAAAGGGGATAAGAAATACTAAAACCACAAGAAAAAACATAGTTAAAATTAGTTTACCCTAATTCACTATTAAATTAATTGAAATAACTCTATGTTTCTCTTGACATAATCAATTCTTATTCCATTTAACAAAGTGGTCAGAAGCATGCTATTATCTATCCATATCTTTCTATCATGTGCAAGAAACCAGGTAGAGTTCAAAAGCATTGCAAGTTTATTCCAAGCAATCTATACACAAAAATCTGATCTACTAATGATCAAGGCACATTCACACTAGATAGGAGTTAACAGGCTTCCAAGATCTCTTTCAGGGATGTAGGGATTCTAGACTGATGGTGCATTTGACCCCACCTTGAGCTCAGCCTGCTCACTCCTACACTATCTCTGGGAATCATCCTGGCTTTCATTGTGTTCATACCAGTTCATTCATTGCATTTTGTTTTCAGATATTTCATCTTTTATTTTTGAAGATCTCAATTCCACTGAAGCATAATTCTTGGCTCACTATCCATTAACTTTTCTTCATGTCACTCACCTTGGTGCTGAATCACAGTATTCATAACCCATTATTTTTCCACTTCATTGAAATTACTCTATGTTTCTCTTAACATAATCAATTCTTATTCCATTTAACAAAGTGATCAGAAGCATGCTATTATAGTTATAAACTAATAAAATATTAAATCCCCCAAAGAAGCATGCTGCTATAGATATTCATTTTTGCTCATTTTTGACAAACACTCATACCTTACATTATGCCATATACTACATATTATTGTTCTATTTGCATTTGCATACCTTAACATTTCTGTATTTCCCCCCATATTTAATAAATATTCTATTAAAATATAGGAATTAATTTAGTTACTATAATTTGTAATTGTTTGCTTCATCTTCCCCGTCAAAAAAATTGTATTGGTATTTGATAATTAATTTTTCAGATCCATATTCACATTATATTATTAATGTGGGAAAGCAGGGGATGAAACATTTGGTGTTTATCTCAGAAGAGGCAATTCAGTGAAAGACTCTCCCTTAAATATATGACTGAGTTTATGAACCAATTCTTGCCATTTTCATATCTTAGACTAGCATTAAACTTTTATATTGTTTTTGCTTCCTTATGTTGCCAGCCTTGAGGGTCTTGACAACAATCTTGAAAACTTGGTTGCCACTCTGTCCTTCCCAGTTCCATTTTGGGGAGAAGATCAAACAAAGTAAGAGATGAGGAGTTCTCTCCATCATGCTTGCTTTTTTCCATCATCTATTACTATCCTATTCTATCCTATCATTTTCTTGTACTAATGGGCCCACCCCTTCCCTTTTCTTTCTTTCACTATTTACAGTACCAAAAAAGCCTTCCCTGTGTGAATCTAAGTGACTTTTGTACTTTAGCCTTCCAACTTTATTTCAGGAGCTATTTGCTACTTACTTATTCAGTTGCTTGGTGATTATATCCACCTTCCATTTACTCAATATGTCTTTCTAACACTTAGTTCACCTAAAAGCCTGCTGTGCAATTTCTAAAATGTCAATTTTTTTCTTATTGAAAAGTTTTGTAACTATAGTTTCAGTAATGTATTTTTGAGAATTTCCCAACTTTCTTACACAATCTTGGATCTCAGAATTTTTTCCCCATGGGATCCTGCATGTTACTTCTCTGGAATTGCCTTTTCTGAAACATATTGTGCACACTATTATGCTCCAATTTCTCTTCCTGAAGTATCTTGAATCTAAAGATGATATGGTTACTTCTCCCCAAAAATCCCATTCCTATCTAGGAGGATTGGTCCTCCTGTTCTTGTCTTCAGTCTTCTGAAACATGAAATGGTCAGCAAGTCTACTGAGAAATTGTGGAAGCTTGCAGTTTTGGTGAACCTGGGTTTTCCAACAAATATCTGGGTTGAAGTTTTCTTTATAACTATGAATGTCATCCCTGAAAATTCTTTAAACTAGTCCAGGAAGGCATTATCCAGAGGTTCTGCCTAGCTTGGTGGGCTACAGCAGTCGTCTCCCCAAACGTCAATAATATCATTGTTTCCTACCTTGTGTTTTTATTCAAATCTTCTTGGACTTTGGCATTTAAATTCCTGGATCTCAGTATCTGAGTGCACTTCCTTCATGTATAATGCCACTCCTCCACTTTTGTTTGGTCTTTTGAACATGTTATATCTTTCAAAATTATATCATCAGCAGATGGGCCATAGATATGGATCTTGAACACTCTCATAGTCTTGATCAATGTAAGTCTTCACATAATATATTTCAGAAGGTGTAGAAAAAGGAAGGTGTAGAATGTAGAATGGTGTGTGCTTTAATGTAGCATGGCACATGCACCTTTCTTTGCTAATCATACAGCCATATCATTCAGTTTAGGCCTATTTTATTAAAGTACGTGGAAGCATAACAAAAATCCTTTTACAAGGCAACAACTAGGTACATGCAATGTGCTGCCACACTTTCTCGATGCATTGTCATTTAACTGCAAATCCTGGATGTAGCTTTCTTGCTGAAGAAAAGTGATACATATGTAATTAAATTATGGGGCTTTCATTGGACCTGTTGCAAATCTCTCTCTATAAAATATCTCAATATATTTTTATTGTCATGTAGAAAGTTTGTAATTATGAAGAAATGTTTATAATCCCAATGGAGTTTTATCAAGTTGCAGTTGCTGATCAATTTTTCCTAAAGTGGAAATATTCTAAACACTCAGTTTGCAATTAATTTGCTTGTAGAACCATATAATTATAATACAATATATAATATGTTCTAATTCTTTCAGATAATGGAAAACCTCCAACATTGGTGACAAGCATGATTGATTATAATATGCCAATCACAATGGCCTATATGAAGCATATGAAGCTGCAGCTATTAAATTCTCAACAAGATGAGGTAAACTTAGCTTGTTCATATTAATAATAATTATATTCAAATTACATTCATGTAATTTGCTGTGTGAGGTTTGGACTTGGGTTAAGAGTTTTTCTTTTTAATGCAATTTGATTTTTCCAAATGGAAAATATGGTAAACATGAAAACTTAAAAAAAAACCTGTTATACAGAGTTCATAAATTTATAGATAGTAATAATTTTGCAAACTGAACAGCTTGTATCATTAGCTAGTGTTAAAATAATGGGAAAATATGGGAAGCAACATGATAGGATATTTTTTTCATTGTGTTATTGGTTGTCTTGAAAGGAATCAAGAACGTTTAAAAGCAACAAATTGTCTTGAACATTTGACTACCATGACTATCTGGAAAAATTGAATGACATGGTTAGAAATAATAATAATAAATTTGTCTTTTACCTATAAATTGTGGAGAGAGACATATACATGAGCAAAGTTGATGAGATGGCACTTACTGAACTGAACTGAATTGTCTCAGTGTTTCTCAGTGTTGAGAGCTTGAAGATGCATTTGTGCTGGGAAATCCTGGGAATTGAAATTCACACATTTTAAGTTGCTAAGGTTGAGAAATGCTGCTCATAAATACACATAAAAGAGAAAAGTTGACAATAAATAAATGTCCAAAACAACCTATAGAAAACCGAGACCAATCATCAACTCCTTAGGCAGTACAGATTAAGAATAGGGAAATTCATAATAAAGCCACCTGAATCCAATTTTCAGTTTTATCCAACCTAAGACATTTTACTTTTTCAAAAACATTCACCATTTGAAAAGAAAACAGACTGAAGAAGAAATGGGAAAGCTTTCCCTTTGATCTAATTAATAATCTGCTTCTACTCGAAAAGTATAAAATAAAGTCAAAATAATATGCTAATTGGTTCGGTCCCAACTTAACTCTAACCCATCCACCAGAGCACAACCATCAATAAAATGAGAAAGGGAAAAAGAACAGCATATTATTTGATCTGTTGATTCTCTACACTCCTCTTAAAAGGTTGTTGTTAATTGTAATAGTATTTCTCCAAGAAGCTCTATGAATTTAGATGTATATTAAAAAAAAAAAAGAAGGGGGAGAAATGGTACCTTTTGCCCAGCATAGCCAATGTGATCAAATTTGGAATATCTTGTACTCAGAAAATTCTTTCTGTCAATATCCACAAAAGCAATGAAAGATTTATTTTCACAACAGAGTTTTCTTATTAGCACATACGATTCTGTAACACACACACACACACACACACACACACACACACACACACATTTTTGAACACATTTTTGTAACATTTGCATATTTACAATCAGCTTTCCTTAATGTAGACATCAGATGGCAGCACCAAGCCAATTTTGGCTAACCCCTGAAAAAGTTAAAAAGGTGATTCCATGTTACTGCTCAGATGGAACACAAAAAATTATATGATTCCAAGTATCAAATCACTTTATACTATGCCATATTTTCTGATCATAGTTAAAATATTTTCATGATGCATCATGAAAAAAAAATTGCTGAGAGGCTTACATTGTTAATCTATTCCCATTTTTCTGGGAGTAAGAACTATTGAATACAGTCGACTCTATTGAGCAGGGATCATGTGTCTGAGTAGATAGAATCAGAAAAGCAGTATATTTACAAACTACAGCTACAGGTCTGAAAAGTGTGCTATAATAAACTGTTCTTCTGTATGTACTCTTTATATTAATGGGGCTATACTTGTAGTGTTTTACTACTGCCTGCAACTGTCCCCGTGAACTATGACTATTTCCTACAAATGTACATTCTATAGTAATTTTTTTAAAAAGAATGATTCTGAATATCAGCTGTCTGTCTTACAGCTGGGCATATGTGAAAATTAGCAATTAATGCCAAGATTCTTGGACCATGACAATTATCTCAGTCAGGTTGTGATACTAGATCTTGCAAAAGTATCCAAGCTTAACACATTATGCTGCCATACTCTCCTTACCTATTATGAATGTATATGATCCTGGAAGATAGGATGATCAGTCTGAATCTGTAACATGACAACAACCAGGAATAGGGTTTTAACTAAGGGGTTAGGACCAGTGGTGCGATTCAACTGGTGTAACAACCAGTTCGGTGAGTGTGCGCTTTACAATTAATCCATTTATTATAGTTTAAAGCCCTACTTTTTTGGGATTCCCTACTTTTTTGGGATTGTTAGCAGATCTAGATTTTTTAGTATATGCAAATGCTCTTGCAAAATAGACTACTTTGTAAAGAAGTCATTACCCATTCATAAAATAACTTATATGGTAGATAATCTGTTACAAAGCACTCATTTAAAACAATGCTACCTAACGCTTATAGCTCCTCCCTGTACAATATTTATTATTTTTGGTTACATTTATTCTTTCCATGAAAATAAAAGCTTTGAAAGCTAATTCTTCCTCTGAATTGGGAGGAATCCTAGGAATAAGTAGTCAATTTATTTATTCAGTTTTTTTCATTTATTAAATGTCTTTATTTTAGTTATCCATTTAGGTGTCTACTATAACCTCGTTATAGTTTTATTCAGATACTTCATAGAGTAGAGGAGGTAGATTATCTCCGCATTGTAGGTAGAAATTGGATAGGAGAAAATGTACACCCTACATGGAGGATTTTCCCTTGTTTAGATCTCTATGTGAACATATAGGTGGTGAAGAAATAAGACCAAGGCCAGCAGCCAGGTTTCCTTTGCCTGGCATGATGTTAACTATGTTGAGGGAAAAGACTTATATCAAACTACTTTTATTCTGGAAAACAGTGTTGTTTTTTTCTGATGAGTACTTTCCCAGGCAGACTAGTAACTAATTTTCACACTAGATTACAGTAAGTATGATAGAAAATGAATATCTATCCTTTCATCAGGAAAGAGTTCATTTCATGGATATATTGTATACTGTGAAGAATAGATTGATAGGGAGGCCCTAGAAAATGTAAACAAATTTTATATGTAATGTAATACTTCATAATTTAAAAAATACATGATGAATTTATACTAAATGTTTATTTATAAGAATTAATTCATCATGCTTGCATATATTTTGGATGGAAAACAAAACACAGTTCATACATTAAAACTTTTCAATAACAAAAACTACTATTGAAACAACGATAATCTGTTCTGATTCATTACTTATCCATAATTTTTTCCTCTGCTTCAATTGCCCCAAAATTAAGTTTGTTTCCTACCCTTCATAAGTCCAAAATATTTTGCTATTCCTTTATCTGATATCTCACCATAGCATCTATTACAATTTGATGGAGTTTATACCTTTAGATTTTCTTTCTCTTTGCTAAGATTTATAGCAAATTATAGAATAGTCAAAATGATGATGATGATATGCTATGATGATGGTGATGATGATAATGGTAATGAAGAAGTTGAGTTTTTCTAGGCATCTTTCAGAATGAGTTATCAGTCATGCTTAAAATAAACAAATTCCTTCAGATTAAGTTCAGGTTATTTAATTTTTCTATCGGTGTACCCAGAGATGTGTTCCATGATTCTCATCAGGCTCCTGTCCTACTTGCATTTTGATATCTTTAACTAATCTCTTTTATTGGAAAAAAATGGGAACTTATCAATCTCAAAAACAATAGAATCCCTCTGTATTTCCTTGGATCATTCCCCTTCCATCCATCCAAAGAAAGCCCAGTGCCAGAATGTTTGCAAAATGTCCAGTGTAGCCCTCAGCTTGAAAAGATCCCTGTGCTAAATCAATGTCTCCCATGATAATGAGTTTTTCATACAGACAGGATTTATTCAACATCATCTGCTACATTGTTAACATTCGAGATGTGCCCCAAACCCTAATGAATTTAAAACCCCTGAACTAAAGCAAGGATATAACACTATGTACTACTGTTACCTTACACCATTTCATTCTGCATTTTTAAGAGATAGAAGTATTATGGTGACCTGTTTGTAGAAATTACAGCTATTTTGCGCAACCTTCTATCTCTGTTCCATTTAATCATTAATTATGAATTCATGTATACATAGCATACGTGTGTGCTCTGTATAATATTAGGTTTCCAGGGGGAAATCAGCCAGTTAATAATTCTTACATATATACTTACAATCTTAAGTGTTATGACTCTTTATATGTATTTCTTGCTAGATTTGTCATTACCTGACATAATCCAATTCCGTACAAACATGTTTGAAAATTACCTTGATATTTTAAATAATATGTGATATGGAATGTTATATCTTCAGGATGAAAGTTCCATAGAAAGTGATGAATTTGATTTGAGTGATTCTACCAGAATGTCTGCTGTGAATTCTGACCTCAGTTCAAATCTTGAAGAAAGAATTCAAAGTCCACAAAATCTTCAAAGTCAGCAAGATGGTAAGGTATTTTAATGTTTAATAAATGAAGACGAGTTTTATTGCTAAGTTTTTTTCTTTATTGACTTTTGTTTTTGTTTTTCCTCCATTCATTGTGTCCAATTCTTGGAGACTGCCTGGATATGTCCCTGCAGGTTTTTTTGGCAGGATTTCTCAGAAGGTGAGAGAAAGTGGCTAGCTCAAGGTCACCCAGCTGGCTTTGTGCCTAAGGCAGGGCTAGAACTCAGAATCTCCCAGTTTCTGGGCTGAAGCTTCACCATCACTCCAAACAGGCTCTTTATTCCTGATTATTTGCCGGCAATTGTTGATTCCTGAATGTGATGAACTATTTCATGGGATTGTTTCAAAACCATTTTAAACAGAAACAATTTTTGTGTGAATGTATCATTAAAGTAGCTGTATTCTTTGGAAGATGCTTCCAAGCTATCACCAGCCATCTTTGTGTATTTGCTTTACATGTTTGCTTTGATCCACATCTGGTCCTAACAGAAATGTTATCTGTGTAAGTAGAGACATGTCCTATAAATTGAACAGACTTTGAAGTCACCGTGAAAGTCTTAAAAGGGACTTAATTGCTTTAATGCTTCAAAGATACTAATTACTTTGTGAATCACAACCTCTGCATCACTAACATTATGGTCAGATTTGCAAACAAGTATAAACTACCTACATGCATCCTGGATCAAACATTGGGACCTACCTAACTATGACATAGTACATCAGCATGATCTTAAAGACATCGCCATCATTCATGCCATGCGAGATTCAGAGTACTAGATGGATTACAAGTTGGTCTGGTCACTCCTCAAACTTCACATAGCCCCTTTACATCATAAGGAACCAAGAACTGTCAGAAAGCCAGTCCACATCAGCAATCTACAGGTACAGATCAAGTCCAACACTTCAAAGATGTACTTACTGAAAATCTCTCCGGCAATTCACCACTTGTAGGAACCCATTTTGAAAAGTGGATGCAGTTTAGAGAAGGTATCACACAGACTGCAAAAGTGTACTTGGACTGAAAATATGGGCATATCAAGACTGGTTTGATGACTTCCAGTTTGAGCTTCTTTGGTGACAGACCGAAATCTGCAATCGTGCGCAGTTTCGATCTGTGCTCACTGCTGGAGCGCCCCGAGCTGGCTGGTTTTGGGGCTAAGCCACCCCGTAGAGGTAGTGAAGAGTGGGGAGACTGCCAGCAGGGTCGAGGAGAGTCACACCTCTCCTCCGCAGCTGGCCTTATTCCCTTTCCCGAAGGCGGTTGCAGCGGTGGTCAGAAATGGCCACCTCAAAGAAGAACTCATCCGGAAAAGAATGTGCAGGAGGAAGATAAGAAGAGAAAGTTTTGGCTGACCGTGTTGAACTGGAAAAACAACAATACAAGGTACCCTGGAATTTGAATTATAAAGAACAATATTTTTCCCAAAGAAGACTTTGAAGTGGTGAATGAGAGAGGGAAGGGAAAGGATTTTTTTTTTTCTTCCCTATATTGACAACTAAGAGACTTAAGCAAGAAACCGGCAAAAATCCACTTTGACATTAACAGGTATTTAAGCTGAAAATAAAATGCCAAAGGGATAATAAAGATTTCTGGATTCTAAAAAACTTTTAAAAGAAGGAAAAAAAACAAAAGGGTGGAATCTGGAAAAATGGAGGAGACCACCTGGAAGTGAAAGGAATTAACAATGAAACTTTAACAAGATTCTGAAAAGATACATTTTAACTGAGACTTTGTAACAAGATAAGAAAACCCCAGGAAGAGAAAGTGGAAAAAAGAAGCAAGAAGAAACAGCTTTGAATTATTTGGATTTTTGGCTATTGGATTTAAAGGACTAAAATTAATCGGGTGGTTGTTTAAAAGTTTTTAAAATGGTATCACTCTTGGAAGAATTGAGAATGGAACTTAAAAAAACAGAAAGAAGATGCACAAGAAAGAAGAGGCTCTTTTGGCTTCGTATTTCAATTTTTAGAAATGGAGATCCTGAACTATGAGAAACAACAAGAAATGCCTGTAGCACAAGAAGGGCGGGACAAAGAAGAAGCCATCTTTAATGACCAAGTATTTCTATGTGGGGAAAAGAAAGGGAAGGGGGGATAGAGAGTGAAAAATTTAAGATCTGAAAAAACAAAAAAAAGAATAGTTTGAAAAGTAATTACAACATTAGGAAGAAACAGAAGAGAGGATTACAGAAGAGAGAATCAGAATTAGAGAGAGAAGGGGTCAAAAAGGGAAGGGAGAATAAGAGGGAGGAGAGGGAAAGGAAAAGAAATTATAAAGGATGGAAACAGGACATAGAGAAACAGAGAAAACGTACAAGACACAGAGATAATGGGTGAAAACTTAATTGAAAGGGGGATTATGCAAGGGTACATAAAATAGTATTGTTATATTAAAAATAGAAATGAACTTTGAAAATATGAAACAAGTGTGATTAAAATGATAGATAAAATACTCATTGTAATGTAATGTAATGTTTAATAAATAAATGAAATAAAGAGAATGAAAGAATGAAATTAGGAAAGGAGGGGAACATTTTAATTATTATAAATGTGTTATAAAAATTTAAGTGAAGAGGAATATGAAAGAAACATGAAAAATTATGGAAATATTATAAATGTTCCTAGAAGTATGATATCCTGAAAAGAAATGTTAAAGATGTCAAAGATTATAACTAACATTAATGATAGAGATGAATTGGAATAGAATAAGTATTTTATTTATTATTGTTTTATATATATATATATTTTCTCTTTAAGAACTTAATGCATATTTTAAGAATGTACCAAGCAGAATTAGACTGGAAGTTATGTGTTATATTGAATGTTATTATTGTAAAGGCATAAATTGAAGTTTAAATAAGAGCTGAATGGATAAAAATTAAAAGATACAAAGGTGTCATACTCAAATTAGTAACTACAGAGAAAATTTTTGTTTAATGAGAAAAGAAAATATGAAATTGAAACAGGACAGACAAAAGTATAAATATGATGACTAGAAAGGTATTGAAACTTAGAAAAAGATAATATATAATTGAATTTAGAAAGGAATGAGATAATTAAAAGTAAGATTGAGAAAACTAAGGGAAGGGAAAAATTATTGAGAAAATGTTAAAGTAGTAATAAGATATGGAATAGAACACAAAGATGAATATGAAATTGAATTTGTGTCTCTATGGAGAAGTGATAACCCGGGACCATGCTATTCTCAAAAAAAAAAAAAAACCAAGAAATTTTACTTGTATTATGTTTTGTGAAAACCCAAATAAAATTTTTATAATAAAAAGACTGGTTTGATGAAAACCACAAAACCATTTCAATACTCCACCAGGCCAAGAACAAGACCTTGGCAGACTGGCAGAATAATCCATCATCACATCAAAGAAATCAATTCACCCTCCTTTTATATCATTTTCCAAAATATTGACTCCCCCACTTACTTTTGTATAATTTGCCAGTTTCACCTTATTCTCTGCTTCTTTGGAATTCGGGGTATAACTAAGTTTCTCCTATAGAGGAATAACAGAAAATATTTTATTAAGCCTACTTTACAAGTGCATTATAGGGGGAGATCGGTCCCCAATGGGCTATTCTATTTTAATTTTCGGAAGCAGTTGTCTTATGATGGTTACTTTGGCTACATCAGTTCATATTCCAAATGTGTATGCATCTAGAACAGGACTATTTTTTTCTCCTAAAATTGAATCCTAAATCTAAATTTGAATCCTTGGGCCATTGCTCTAAGCTAATTAATTGTCTGTAATTTACCCCCAAGTAGCCTTCTATGTATGACCAACAAGCAATCAGAGAAAAATGGTGGGGAAAATGCAGAACAACTTTACACAAAGTGAAAAACAAGGCCAAGCCATAAGAGGAGAAGCTGACCTACCAGAAATAGAACCAGATACCCTGGAGGAGGAAGTAGAGGGACACTTAACCAGTTGCCTAACTGCAAAGCACCAGTAGTTGATGGAATTCCTACAGAGTTGTTGAGATCACTGACAACAAAAATACTGACAGCACTTTGCCAAAGTATATGAAAGTCTGGTCAGTGGCCAAAAGAATAGAAAAGGTCAGTATTTATCTCAATACCAAAGAAAGATTACATGAAAGACTGTTCCAATCACCAAACCATAGCCCTGATAACACACGTGAATAAAATTCTCTTGAAGATAATATCACGAACAGAAAACTGCCTGATGTACAAGCATGATTTCAGAAAGGACAAGGAACATATGATCACATTGCCAATCTACATGGAGAATGGAAAAAGGAAAGGAATACCAAAAAGACCCTACATGTGCTTCATTGACTACACAAAAGCTTTCAATTGTATTGACCATGAAAAGGTCTGGAACTGCCTCAAAGAACTGGAAATAACACCACACTATATCCAACTCATTCAGTCATTTTGATCTGACCAGGCAGCCACTGTAAAATGGAATATGGAGATACAAAATGGTTCAAAATTGAAAAGGCCCCAGCAAAGTTGCATCCTGTCACCTACACTATTTACATGTACACAGTTATGATAAAGGCATATTTGGAGGAATCTACCATTGGGGTTAAATTGGTGGTAGAAATATCAACAACTTCTGATATGCAGATAATACAACATTGCTCGCAGAAAGTAAGGAGGATCTGGAGTGGCTGGTCCTGAGAGTCAAAGATGTAAGTGAAAAATGTAGATGCACTTTAACCTGAAGAAAACATATATAATGACAACTGCAGAGAACAAACAGGTCAGGGTGCAGATCAACAAGGAGACCATTGAAACAGTGAAGGAATTCATTTTCCCAGACTCTAAAATTGACCAAAGTGGTGACTGTGGCCTTAAGATCAGAAGGTGTATAACACTTGGAAAAATTGCAATGTCTGCCATAAGATCTGGAATAGTAAAGATATCAGCCTCAAAAACAAATGCAGATTAGGTAACACAATAATTTTTTCCATTTGCTATTTATGGATGTGAAATCTGGACTCTGAAACAGGCAGAAAAGAGAATATTTATGGAGATTCTCAGTCATTCGGGTGATGGTGGTCCCAAAGGAACAAAGCAAGTCAGAACTGAAGAAGTTTCTTGGATCAGAAGTGAAACATCTTCAAGAAAAAACGAAGTAAGTCCAGCTGCCTTTTGAAAAAGCACCTTTGGAGCAGATAGGAGAAGGATGGATGTCTTTGAATTGTGGAGTTGGTGGTGATTATTATGCATCCCACTGATTGCAAAAATAACAAAGAAATCCTGGACCAAACCTCACCAAAAATATCACTTGGAGCCAAGATCTCCAAATAGAAGCTCTTATATAGTTTGGTCACTGACTCACTCGAAAAGTCAATCATGCTGGGAATGATCAATGGAAAAAGGAGAAGGGCTGCCCTAGTACCCACTGGCTGGACATTATAAAGGATGACACTGGGATGACCATGGCAAATCTGAAGAAGATGGTGAGAGATAGAGAGGTATGGAGTGTGCTGATCTATATAGTGGCCAAGGGTTGTATGCGATTGAATGGTACATGATGATGGGCCTTCTATCCTAGTGACTGGAATTCCTCTTTTCCTTATTGCTTATAGAATGGAGTATAGCACATGTGCTTCTTATAAGTACAGATAAGTGCATTGTTTGCATGTTTCCTACGTGAAAAGAACATTTCTATTATTTTGTTTTTAAATTGAAATTTGCTAGATCCTCTCTTTGAACATTTTGAACATAGTTCATACATCTAAAGATAATTAATATTTTATTGGGGTGGTCGACAACAGAATTTATATACTTGCATTTTTTTTTAATTCCCAGTTTTTTTCTTGGAATGCAATAATTCTTGTTACTTCATTTGATTGACATTCTGCATGCTTATTATGGAACATCACTGACCTTTTAAATATCTTTAGAAGACAGTGGTGTGACACTTGAATTTAAAGAATGGGAGAAGGTCAGAAGCAGCTAGATTTCAAAAGAAAATTCATGTAGAAGTTTCTTTGAATTTTAGATAAAATGATATCCTGCATTCTGCACCTTTTAAAAAGGGAAAGAAATGAATGCCAATAAAGAAAACTGTTGGATGACTCTTATAATACATTTTATATAATTGTCAGTTTAAACTAAAGGATAATGCTTGTTGCTTATAAGGAATTAATCATATCCTAATTAAAAGGTATTACAGTTGTCATAAATGAATAACTCAGCTTGGTAGTAAATTGCAACATAACTGCTTGGTCAAGCACAAAAAGCCATTATAGTACAACTTTTTATTCACTGATTAAGTCTAGCTTTCCTGTTGTAACAGGGAAAAATTCTTGCATTCTACACAAGAGTTCAATTTAGATTAGGCACATGTCATATATTATGATATAGTAAAAACAAGTAAATATACATACTTAAACACTGAGTATTGATAAAACAGTATTTCAAGCTTGAGGTTGTTAACAGTTAAAATAGAAACCTATGCTATCTGTGTCTCCCCAAACTTCATGACTATCTTTAGCCTAGACGTAAGCTGGCAGACTAATATGCAGAACCACTTTACATCTCTTGTATAATTGTGAAGACAAAAAGACATTCTCAAATTTTAATACCATACACCAATACCAATATTAACAGAAACTATGTATTAATTAGTCTCTAAATTAAAAAGTAAAGCAAAATAATGGAGCTATTTATGCTGTATCTGCATGTGTGAAATCAGGCTTTGGTGCTGAATTGAAAATTGATTGACCTATTTTTTTTCCCATGGCAAAGTAAAAAGTTTTCTTCAAATTGGAGGTGATGCTATTATATTGCAGATTAATACTTTTGAAACCTGTTTTAAGGAAAGCTGGCACATAACATTCTTCATTTATTGACATAACCTTCAGTTGCTTCAAAGAAAGTACTATTCATTGAGTTTTCTCATATGCAATATATTTTTCACAAATAAATATCAATTTTAGAATAAGAAATTAAGTTACATTTACTATTAATACAATTATAACAACAGTGCCAGGCACTTCAGTGAATTCTTTGTGAGGTTCCTACTGTCAGCAGAAAGATGGCTGAGCTAATCAAACATTATTCTGCACAGTGTTTTGAATTATTCGTGTCACAAAATGTGAAGAAGGATTGCTTGTAAAAATATATGAATTGCCATTTGAGCTAGGATCATCAGTTGTCCTACAAATAGATCAAATCTGTATTGGTTTACATATACTCATTCATGAATTTTCTCTAATTCTTGATTGATTCTTTACGAACCTCGCCATACATTTATTGTCATATAAAACATAATTTGTTTGCTTTATGTCCAGTTTTCCTAATATAAAGATTCCTTTACATAGCTTTCTTTAATACATTTTATATTCATTTCCTCCTGATATTTGGAAAAAAAAATGCTTATTAGTCTTTCTAGTGCAGGCCAAAAAGTCAGGATTCCTAATCAGTTGCCATGGTAGGAAAATCCTTGCCCTAGGCTCAGGCAGAGAAATTTTATTTTAATAATAGGAAGGGAACATCAGATAATAGCAATAGCATTTAGAGTTCTATATTGCTTCATGGTGCTTTGTAGCCTTCTCTAAGTGGTTTATAGAGTCAGTATGTTCCACCCAACAATCCTCATTTTACTGACCTCAGAAGGATGGAAGACTGAGTCAACCTTAAACTGGTGAGGATTGAACTCCTGGCAGTGTTTAAATTCTGCTTATTTCTTACTGAGAAATCAGGCTAACCAATATTCTTGTGTGTCCAAAGCAAAATTCCTTAGAGGGGAAAAATAGGATATATATACTATAAATAAAATAAACATGGAACAGTTCTTACATATCTGCCAATTATCAGTTCTTTGAATGGCTACCAGTAACTATATCTGTTTAGAAATAAATTATGCAAGAAAAAAGTTAAAAAACATACTTTTTTTAACTGCACATTCTTTTATTTATTTTCAGATTCTTCTACTTTCCTAAAAATATTGCAATTGTTCATTTTTTTACTTTATTATGTAATGTGTTTTCAGAAAATTAAAACATTAATGTGAATGATGTAATTAGGAGATGCAGTGCAGACTTCTGAGTGGTCCAGTATAAGCAACTGAATATGGCTTCTAATGACAATAGTTGTTTCAAAATTGTTTTGTCATGTTTGACTTCTTAGCAACAAAATACTGCCAGCTGATTATAATCAAGTTCTTAATTTTATTACATGATTACTTAGGTCTCACAAATGAAATTTTCTTCTTTGTCACTCAGGAAACAGAAATGCTTCATGTTCTGATCACTTTTCTACTTTGTATAGTAGTCAACACATACTCATACTGGCAAAAGTATAAAAAATCATAAGAAAATGTTTTCTATTTATGCCTCGTGAATTTTATTTATTGGAAAAATGATTTTTTTACTGGAGAAATGTTTGTGTTTGACTTGATCCTTCAGTTGGGCTCATTTTGCTGTGTAATAAATAAAAGCATATATGAATCTAATGCCAGCTGAGTCAGAGAAAGTCAACATTTCCTTCCTTTATGCATCTTGCTTGGCTCTAGTAACCAGGTATTCTCTAAATTCCTTAATCTCTTAACACATGGATAAATTCAACCACAGTTTGAACTAGAAAGCTGTTGTTATGGTTAGACAAGCTGCTGTTGAATATGGTGTATGCAAGTCCTTGAATATGAATTGTTCCAAATTCTTTTATGACTTAGATTTCTCGCAATTTAATTTTGAAAGAATGACTTTATATTACTTTGTTTATGTAACTTTTCATCTGATTCTTTTAAATTTGATGCATGCAAGATTTGAATGGAAGGGAGGGGAAAAAGAAACAAAGAAAATTAAGAAAATAAATTTGTATAACTAAGGGCCAAATAGCTTGCCATTATCAGTGAACTTTAATAAAATAGGAGAGTAACTCTATTTTATTTATGTCAAATCATAAAAATCCTTTTTCAGTTTGTTACAGTTCCCTATCCAAGAGGGAATGGGTGAGCTTCTCTATTCAAACATTCACTTCTCTAGGAAAGGTCTCTGAACAAGCATGCGAAATAGTACAGGATTTTCCCCCTTAACAGCCTTACAGTTTCTAGGTTTTATAATCTCCCAGGATTTAAAATGGATGTCTAACTGTTATGTCCCCAGGACTGACACAAGTTCCCCATCAGGTCCGTTCCTTCCGCGGGGGCGTCAGCAGCCCCCATTGGCTGGCTCCCTTCAACAGCCGGTTATAAAAGACGGCTGCGAGGTCGAGCCAGCCGCTGTTCGCTGGTAGGTCTGCCTGGTTAGAAGCAGACGCGACAGCCCCCTTTATTCCCCTGAATAAAGTGTGTTATTGGAATGCTCTGGTGTGGCCTCCCCTTCTTTCCGATCTATAACATTGGCGACGAGGATGGGATCTGGCCAACCAGCAGCAATAGCAAAGAGCTGAAATCACACACCAAACGCTGAACCGTAGCCGCGCCGTGAGAGCTCGGTCAGTTGTGGATTGCAGAAGTGAAAGCGGAGCGTGTAGCCGCTCCGTGTAAAAAAAAAGAAAGCTACGTGAAGAGCAGGGCGCTGAGAGCCTCAGCCGCCGACACTGAGCGCAGAATTCAACTGCTGTGTTCGAATTCTGCTGTTAGCAAGCTTGGCGCTGTACTCGCAGCCGCCAGAACGCATTGGGCGCGCGATTTGAATAGCTGTCAGCACGACGCTACAGCTATAGCCGCCTACGCCTTGGGGAAGGCGCGAAATTCAAACGGAAGTCAGTTACGGGCTACAGCCATAGCCGACAGAGTCACATAGAGCGTGAAACACAGAGAGAACCTCTAAGAGCTGAAACACTAAGCTGGGGCAGATCTGCAAGCTACTGCTGCCACGCTTATCAGGGCCATTGTATTCCCAGTGAGATTGGCCAGTCTACCAACAGACTGAAAGCCACACTTATCAGGGCCATTGTATTCCCAGTGAGATTGGTCAGTCTACCAACAGACTGAAAACCCAATATGAATTCAAATCTGGCATTCCCGCCATTTAAGCCAGATGAAGACAAGTGGGACTCTTACAGAAACCGCTTCAATCACTACATTGATGCCATTGGTCTGGCCGATGCTACAGAGAACAGGAAGAAATCGTACTTCCTGAGTTACTGCGGGGCCGCAGTGTTCGATACCGCCGTAGCTGCGGTCAAAAAATTCCATGAATTTCTTTTTGGTCACAATTTCGAACTTGTCACAGACCACAAACCACTATTGGGGCTTCTCTCAGGTGAAAAGCAGACACCGCAAGTCTTGTCACCTAGGATGACTAGGTGGACCTTATTCCTGGCGGCTTACTCGTACAAACTAGTTCACCGTCCAGGAAAACACCTTAGCCACGCCAACGCCCTCAGCCGCTGCCCGTTGCCAGCACCCGTGGAGGACCCGGCCCCGGTACATGCCATTTTCGATGCCAGTGAGTTCAACCTTCCAGTCACTGCCGGCGACATCGCCCTCCACTCCAAAAAGACAAACTTATCGCCCAGGTTCTGGACTGGGTACGGAGGGGTGGCCGGGCAGCGATCTCTCAACTGAATTCTCACCGTTTAAAACCCGCCAGCAAGAGCTTTCCAGTTTGCAGGGCTGCCTGTTATGGGGACCAGAGTTGTCATTCCAGAACCACTGCGCACACCCGTCCTGAAGGCGCTGCACGAGGGACATCCCGGCATCGTCCGGATGAAAGCGTTGGCTCGGAGTTACGTCTGGTGGCCGGGCATGGACGACGAAATAGCCAAATGGGTAAGCTCCTGCCGTCCCTGTCAGGAATCCAGGCCAGCACCGCCAATCACCACCCCAACCAAATGGGAAAGTGCCAACGCACCGTGGTCACGTTTGCACATTGACTTGGCCGGGCCATTCCACGGCAAGACTTTCCTGGTGGTCGTTGATTCATTCTCAAAATGGATCGATGTGGCCCTCCTACTCGCGACCACCACCCGAGCAATTGCCCAGGCTCTGACCCGCCTATTTGTTACACACGGTCTGCCTGACACCATAGTCTCAGACAATGGGCCCCAATTTACGTCCACAGAATTCAATCGGTATGTCACCAACCTGGGCATCCGACATATCCTGACGGCTCCCTTTCACCCCGCTAGCAATGGGTTGGCGGAGAGAGCCGTTAGGACGGCAAAAGAGGTGTTGGCAAGATTCACTCAAGACGACTGGCACTCCAGACTCTCTCGTTTTCTTTTGAGCCAACACTCAACCCCATGCACTGTCACAAATAAGTCTCCAGCCGAGCTACTGATGGGCAGACGTTTGAGGACAGTGTTAGATAGACTGCACCCCCACTATTGCCCTGACACACCAATTGGTTCTAACAGTAGGGTCAGGAGTTTTGTATTACAGGACCGAGTGTTTGCCCGGAACTACGTGGGCGATCCGTTGTGGGTACCCGGAAGGATCGTGGCCGTCACCGGTCCGAGATCATACCGCATCCAGCTGGAGGACGGGCGCGTCTGGCGGAGACATCTGGACCAGATAAGAAGTTGCCAGAGCGAATTTGCCAACTCTGGCCCAGGGACTCCAGGGACACTCCAGTCGCCGCTCCTGAATCCGAGTTGGGACCACCAGAGTGACCAGCCTCCGCCGGCCGAACCGAGGGAACGGATGGTAGACCGGGACCGTCCACCAGAGTCGCCAGCCTTGCCGGCCAATGACACTACCAGGTTACGTGACGATGACAGTTCAACAATCCAACCTGAAGACTGTGGTCATCCCCAGACTCCAGACCGAGTTCCGGATCTACCCTGTGCTCCCACAAGCCCTGTTCCTGACTCACCGAACTCTGTGCCACTTTGTGTCTCACCAGAATTGCGCCGGTCAGGGCGCTCGCACAGGCCACCCGTTTACTTAAAAGACTATTCGTGTTCGTATCTGGGGGGAAGGGTGTTATGTCCCCGGGACTGACACAAGTTCCCCATCAGGTCCGTTCCTTCCGCGGGGGCATCAGCAGCCCCCATTGGCTGGCTCCCTTCGACAGCCGGTTATAAAAGCCGGCTGCGAGGTCGAGCCAGCTGCTGTTCGCTAGTAGGTCTGCCTGGTTAGAAGCAGACGCGACAGCCCCCTTTATTCCCTGAATAAAGTGTGTTATTGGAATGCTCTGGTGTGGCCTCCCCTTCTTTCCGATCTATAACACTAACATTAGAGGTATCCTTAAAAAGGTAAAATATATCAATTCAGAAAGTTCAGATTACCCAAGGAACTGCTAATACAGCTCTACGGAGGAATTGTTGAATCTGTCTGTACTTCTATAACTTTCTGGTTTGGTACAGCAACTGAACAGACAGGACAGGTACAGAGTTCAATGAATAATTAGGACTGCAGAAAAAATTCAACCAGAATAGCACTAGAAGGAAAAAAATTAAATCAGAACAGAGCTCAAGCAGCAGACCCTATACCCGTGATGGCAAACCTATGGCTCGTGTGCCACAGGTGGCACGCAGAGCCATTTGTGCCGGCATGCAAGCTGTAGGTAAACTTACCTCACTGGGCATGCATGTGCCTCACAGCTGATCTTTGGCTGGTTTGAGGCCTTTTTTGGCCTCCCAAAGATTTCAGGAAGGCTTCTGCAGTCTTCTGCAGTCTTTGCAGGCTGAAAACCAACCCCATTTTGTCACTTCCTGTTTTTCTGAAAATACCGGAAGTGATGAAATGGGGCTAGTTTTCGGCCTTCCAAGCCTGCAGAAGCCTTCCTCAAGCCTTTGGGAGGTTGAAAAAAGCCTCAAACCGGCAAAAAATCAGCTGTGAGGCACAGTGCAGGTAAGGGGGTGGGGGGGATTATGCACATATGCCTAGGGGGCGTGGGGGGGAGCACATTGCCTTCTGGGTGCTGGCACATGAGTGCTAGCATGCAAGCGTGCACAGAAGTTTTGGCACAGGAGCCCAAAAAGCTTAGCCACCACTGCCCTATACCATTTCAGATAGATTGCTGTCCAATCTTTTCTTAAAAACCTCCAGTACTGAAATTACAACCAGTCTGCCTACCATTGATGACCTATGTACTGCATGAATCAGAAAGAGGGCTGAGAAAATACCTACAGATCCCTCACATCCTGGACATAAATTGTTTCAACTCCTCCCCTCAGGATGCCACTATAGGGCATTGGATGCCAAAACAACTAGACACAGAGACAGTTTTTCCCCCTCATGCTATCTTTCTGCTGAACACCTAATTCCCACAGCATTGTCGTATGCCTAAGGATATTTACTGTGTAGTAACACTGTATTACAATTATCCTTCTCATCTTCCCCACTACCTTCTCTTATTGGTATCTTATGATTATATTGCTTTGTTGTTTGTATGTACATTGAGAGGTTATGCATTGAAGATAAATTCCTTGTGTGTCCAGTCACACTTGGTCAATAAATAAATATTCTATTCTATCTTGGTTCTACATTTTTCAACCTAACATTGAAAATTGTAGAACCATGATAGATGTTAAAAGGGAAAATATCAACCCATTCCATCCATGTTTCTGCCTACACTTTGTAAAAGATTATTTTTGGATTGTTTATTTGGAAAAATACTTGTGCTACTGTAGTATTGATTTACTAGTTTATGGAAAAACAATTAGATAGATGAATATTAACTCATTTGGTGACCTTTGGATATGTCTAGATTACAATTCCTCCTGACTTAAGACAACCTTCATCATAAGCTATGGGTATTATTCAGCAATTACATGACACCTTTATAATGGAGCTATTAAATGGTTCAGTGATGTATTGTTGAAGATTAAGAGACTTGATTCCAGACTAGGAATGATAACAAAGCCTAATCTATTATAGATACAATCATATAATAGCATGATTAAATAAGATAAATCATTTCCTTTTTTATGCTGCTATATTGCATTCATACCACACAGACTTGAAAGGTATGAATAGTGCTGACAGATGTGACATGGTTCATTGATTTGTGCAATCCACAATCATATTTCTAAATTATATAAACTGATAATGAGAAAAGAAATTGTAATTACACAGTTCTTGTTTCTGTAAGTCATTTTAAATTCAGCAAAAATATTAAAAAACACATATGCATATTAGGAACCAATTTAATTTAATTACATATGCTAACATGGTATGTCCAGACTCACAAACAGACTAAAGACGTAGCAGGAATTAGGCAAACATATTTTTGTTTGTTTCATATACAGTGCCAGTGTTTGTATAAATTAAGAAATGAGATGATCATTCTAAGTATAATTGGACAAAGCAGACTCTATTCCATAAGCCAGCCCTGGCCTGAAGTGATGCTTGATGCATACATTAAAATAGCACACCTAATCATCCCAGTCAGTGTTTAAAATTGTCAATTTTTGACAGGTTACTTTCACTTTATCCCAAATTGCTTGATTTAATACTCTCTATCTCAATAAATGATCAGTGTTTCCAAAAGATAAAATAAAGAAATATGTTTGAGCTATGTAGACATGTAAATGCCTAGGTGGTTCAAAATAGTGAATAAAATATACAATAGCATTAAACCCTGTGTTTGCACAGCACTCTCTCCATTTATTGTCATTGGTACATAAAAATGCAGTTATTGGGTAGTTGTTACATGACCTAGTCTCTCCCTCCCCCTCTCTGTGTGTGTGTATGTTTCAGATTCTAAGATTTTATTATTGGATCCTCAGATTTATCTAATGTAATTTTCTAGATAGTCAGGAATAAACTATATTCCAGTGTAAACCACATTCCTTTTTATTCAATCATTTGGTTTAACATATGTTCATTTCTTAAACTTTCTGATCAAAACAACTAGGTATTTTGTAAAAAATATTCCTAAAATTGGAATGCACAACTACTAAGGAGTTGAAGAAAATGTTTCCTTTTTATACAGCTGTAATTTTTCTGATGATGTAGCATTACAATTTGTAGGAAATTATGCTGTTAGTGATGTTGACTTTACTAGCACTATACTAAAAAAAATTCTTCAATGTATTAGTATACTGTATTTCCTTTCTCCTCCTACTGCAGAACTTACATTTCAAATACAAAATTACAGAAGACAGAATCATTTATATTAACAGCCACTAGAGGTCTGCTGGTATTATAAAAAAGTGAAGATTACCCTGCCAGTCCTACATACTTAGTCAATAACTATTGATTTCTGCAACTATTAAGAATCTTCTAATTCATTAAAAAGAAACTCTTAAATGTGGTTTGATTGCCTTTTTGTGCCTAATATTTTGTGTACAATGACTCTAAATATCTTTATTCAGGAACCTATGAATTCCAGGAATTTCTGTTTACTCAGACATAGGCTTCTCTATTTACCCTCATAGCCTTTCACAGCAGCACAGAGCAGAGATAATTTTTAGGCACACAGAAAGTATCAGTAACAAAAAAAAATATTTTAAAAATTCACACCATCCAAATGTAGTTTGTAACCCTTTGGGGATAAATGCAGATATTAGCGACATTATTCTAAGTTGCTGTAAATTACTTGATATATAGATTGGATTATTTCAAAATATCAATGTAACGTTATGTTTAGCAGCTTTGAATATAATCACACAAATAAAGTATGACAAAATCTGATAAATAAGTTAACAATGCTCCATGTGATTTTTTTTGTCAATGAAAAATATGTGAAATAACCTGGAGATTTAACTTATTTGTTTTGCCAGCTTTCTATTTTGCCATACAGAGTTAGAGCAAAATTTACTGACCTCATGATCTACAGAGTTAACTGATAAGTCAACATGGACATTTTCAATGATATCACTGTTACACAACAGCTCTTGTTATAGTAATTACTGTGCTCATAATGTTCACTTTGTACTGTTAGTAAGCCAAAAGCAGATCTCTACTCTGAGTGCAATAAAGCTTGGATAACTCATCATGAAAATGTATAACTAGCCTTTACAGTTGTATTATTAATGAATTGTTAGTTTCTACCTTCTGTCTTCAGTGCCAATAGTTTTTTCTGCCTCAGAAGCAACTAGTAATGTATGAAATAGGTTTACATATTTTATCCTACAGACAACTACGTAGCACTGTTTTAGGCTAAGTAAAAGCAGTTGTACAGTTGAAAGATGCAAAATGGAACAGAAGTGGTTTTTCTTCTAGTCTCTACCCAAGCTATGATCTTGAGTTCAAGGAACTTCATCATATGTGTAGTTAAGGAAAAATAAAACAAAACAAAAATACAGAAGATTGTGATATGCTGAAAAGGTCATGCAGAATAAATAAAAATGTATGAACAGATTTGAGACTGGCTTACGATTTGACGGAATAGAGTTCTCTAGTAACTAGTGAAATGTTAACTATTGGAAAGGTGAAAGAAAGAGGTTAAACCCAGTCTTTTTTTCCGTGATGAGTCTTTGGTGCTCTCTCAGCTTGCTTGTTTTCTTGCAGATATTTCATTTCCCAAACTAGGTAACATCAGTGTTTTTTGTTTCTGTAAATTTACCCTTGTCAAATGTGGTGGAGAAACAGGACAGACTAATGTGCAGGAATTCAGAAATAACAGAAGCTTTATGACGCAGCCAAGCCAGTCACTCTAATGTGGCCTGGGAAATTAAATTCTTAGTATCTCTCATTCCATATTAAGCAGCAAGCATCTGGGTTTATATTTTTCAGAAATTGCTGCATCCTACAGCAGTAGCAATTGATAGGAATGCAGGAACCAAATGCAAAAAGTTTGGTATAAATTAGGATTCTACTGCTGGGTCAGTTTTCCAAACACACCATCATTTATTCCTTGCTAACAAGGACAACCAAGTTGATGTTGCTAAAAAGAAAATGTAAGAAACATTTATACATATTGAACTGTTGAAAGTTCTTTCTGAAGAAGTAAATTTTGGGATACAGTTTGGTTTATGTTTGTTTTTCCACACAACTGATTTTCCAGGTCCTTGGAGACTTCTCCCAAGAAAATTGAAATTAAATACATTTCTACATTTATGGTTATGATTATGGAGCAACCCAGGTATTGTTCTGTCAAAATAACAACAAGAGTTAAGCAATGCCTAGATAATATTGTGAAGGCTGTTTAAACCCCGAGTGTAGTAATGATCCTCCATCTCTCTTGGTGGCTATACTCACGATTGAATTTATCAATTTTACTTTTCCAGACAACACATTTGCATAATTTGCTGAAAGCATTGCTCCAAATTACTAATAATGAATCATATTTTTTTTTCATTAGTGATAGTGAGTTTATAATTGTTTAATGTAAAAATTGTAGGCTTTCACAAACAACTGTTGAAAAAATGGCTAATCATTCCATAGGATTTTAGAAGTGTGTTGTTTTATATATATGGAAAATAAAAGGCATATTTTTAAAAAAAATATGTTAAAAATAACATAAAAAGGTAACACCATCAGTATTAGTAAGGAGTGCTGTTTATATTCTAGTGGCTTGCCTGTTAGTGTTGGTGAGGGTGGTCTTAGAAATTCTTTGATTGGGCTATTTGGCAGTTTCTTGATTGGGGTATTGTTACTTCTGGTCTGATATTAACCTTGAAGTTAATCTTATGCTGATTAAGCATAGATAATTAATTCATCATAGATTAACTCCAAGGTTAACATCAGACCAACAATCAAGGAAACAATATCCCAATCAAGAAATTGCTAAAGAGCCAACAGTAAACAGCTTAACCAAAGAATTTCTAAGACTACCCCCACCAACACCTACAGGGCAAACCACAACAGGGCAAACCACCCAGAATATAAACTGACAGCAAACTACACTCCTTATTAGCACTAATGATGTTACCTAGTTGGGTTATGAGACATCTGCAAGAAAACAAGCAAGCTCAGAAAGCACCAAGGACCCCTCATTTCAATCCCAAACTACAAATATTCTCCTTTATCAGTATCTTAAAGTGTATCCAATCAGCATGTAATCAATGTAGATGTACAAGGATATGATCCCACACTGAAGTTTTGGATACTTTTCAAGGGAGGGCTACACAAGTAGTGTGCTCAATGGCTAAGATTGAGAGACATCAATGTAGATAATTTTCTCAAAATCTGGTTGGTTTAGGGGGAGCTACAGCTAAGATATCAATTGTAATGGTACACAAATACTAATCATTGCAGCCATCATTTGCAATGATGAGCAAAGTTCAGGCAGGGCATTGGCAATATTATCAACAGACAATGTGGGGAATTGCATGTTACACTTAGACAACCATGCAGATCCATCAGATGTAGGATTGGACCATTTTAATTTGTTCTCCACCTCTACAGAAGTTGTGATTTGCAGGACATAAGAGCATAACATAACATGGAGAAATGCATAATATTTTAAAAAAGAATTATATTGCATTCAAAATAAAATCCACTCAGAGTGATGTCAATATCTGTGTAAACAATACTCTAATATATCGGTCAAACATATTTCCAACTTATTAATCGTTCTTAGTAAAATGAATAGATAATCCCAGGCTACAGTAAATTTAGGATAATTATATTTTAGACGAAAAACCCATAGTCCTGGTTGAAGGTTGATACAGCCTCCCTGTAATCTTTTCAACTAATGTCAGTAGTCCTACTGTTAGAATGTGTTGTCATGGCAACAACATCTCTTACTTTGTGCAGGAAAAATTAGCTCTTACTGTGCAGTGGAGAAACATAGAGGGAGTCAAGCTAATCCCAGGATACAATGTAAGAAAAAGGTTGGACTCCGCCTAGGGGATGCTGTATCAGCAATGCTAGAATTGACCTGCCACCGATTCTGATATTTAAGTTAAAGAGCAGAATTCACAGTAAGTGATAACTCCTCCAGAGTATTTTATTGGCTCAGAGTTTTCTAAGGCTTGTTGAAGAATGTTCCATACCTGCAAATGACATTAGGAAGCTCTGTGTGGTATGTCTGTATCTTCACTAGTTTAGATGTCAAGATTTATTTAATACATAAACTGTGGGAAAAATTGTCTCAAACTAACCACCAAATATGTACCTATAAGATTTATTTATGAGTTTATTAAAAGCCATGACATTGAGGCTGAAAAGGAAGCTAGGAAATCTGGAGAAATGAAAACTGTACTGCAGCTTATAAAAACATTGAGCAATCCATGCAAGTTTAGACATTATTTTATTGTTGATATATGGACTTCATTTAGAACTCTCAAGAAAATAAGGGGACAAGTAAATTGTAAGAAAAAAATAATAATAATGATCTCATGTGTGTTGTTTTTCTGATGCAGTGCAGTACAGTATGTAAAACATAAACATGTATTTCCATTATGTAAGTAGCTGGAAGGAAATCAAACATTTTCTATAATTTTTCGAATTGTTATGCTTAAACAGTCTGTGTCACAACCTACAGAAAATGATCCATTTCATATTCAATTGTAAACCATACAGCAAGCTTTGAAAAGAATGGAAAAAAAATGGCAAGTACAAAGTACTAGGCTTTTTGCAAGCTTTTAGTGCAAGTCACATTAAAAAGGGATATGCTCGTGGATTATCCTTATGAGGTTTGCATATTACTGTGTAAATGTGTTTTTGTGGCAAAATATGTATGAGATATGAAATAAACATTGCGCTTCTGAGCTCTATGTTGATCTTCCTTGTAACATAAAACACAATTTA
This sequence comes from Pseudonaja textilis, assembly GCF_049901715.1. NCBI lineage: Eukaryota > Metazoa > Chordata > Lepidosauria > Squamata > Elapidae > Pseudonaja > Pseudonaja textilis. Next base: position 158,893,218 of record NC_141992.1, on the reverse strand, counting down.
TACTTCTTGTAGAATTGAATAAAGATAATGAACTGAAAATGAGGTTAGTTTTTTTAGCTATCAATCTTTACTGCTGTAATAAAATCAATATAGCCCATCAATATAGCCCATAACATGCTTTTTAAGTAACTTCTGTGTGATTCTAAAAAAACTCATAGGCAGCAGATATACTTTATCAAAGATTTATACTTTTTAAATTGAACTCTTCTATCTCTTGTACAAGAATTTTGAATTTTTTAAAAAAATTAGAGCAGAGATCAGAGCTTTTAATTGAGAAATTTAATAGTTACAGAGAATAGTATGAACAGGTATAATAAAAATAGTGAAACATTTTCCACAGTGCAAGGATTTATTTGAGCATCATAGTATCACCAAGGATGATGCAATATCTGCTCTGCCAAGGTGTTAATTTAGCTGGGTTGTCTGGGTCTTGGGTAGCTGATGAATTGAATTGAAATGTGGGTTAGACCAGGGGTCTCCAACCTTGGCAACTTTAAGCCTGGCGGACTTCAACTCCCAGAATTTCCCAGCCAGCATTTGGGAATTCTGAGAGTTGAAGTCCGCCAGGCTTAATGTTGCCTAGGCTGGAGACTCCTGGATTAGACAATATCACCATCTGGTGAATTTGGAACTGGCTGACTCAATATATGAATATATATTGAGCTACATGGAGCAAAGCCTTCAGTGGGGTCCACCAAGATTGTATCTTAGGTCCAGTAATCTTCACTATCTTCATAAATGATTTAGATGAGAGAATAGTAGAGGAACTCATCAAATTTGCTGATTGCCCCAAGCTGAGGAGAATAGCTAACATTTTAGAAGACAGGCTCAAGCTTCAGAATGATGACAGACTTGAACATTGGGCCCTGTCCAATGAAATGTAATTCAGTGGTGAAAAAAGCAAGGTTTTACACTTAGGCAAGAAAAACCAAACACAAAGGTGTAGAAAAGGTGGTACCTTGCTCAATAGCAGTAACTGTGAGAAGGATGTAGGAGTCCTAGTGGATAATCACTTAAACATGAGCAGCAGTGTGCTGCAGCTGCCAAAAAGACAATGCAATCTGGGCTGCATGAACAGAGGGATAGTATCAAGATCATGTGAAATGTCAGTATTGCTTTATACTGCACTACCACACTTGACTACTGAATCCAATTTTGGTCACAACATTCAAAAAAGATGTTAAGACTTTAGAAAAAGTGCAGAGAAAAGCAACAAAGATGATTAGGGGACTGGAGGGGAAAAGATATGAAAAATGGTTTCTGGAACTGGAGAGATCTAATCTAACGAAGAGAAGGACTAGGAGTAACATGAGAGCAGCCTTCCAATATTGAAGGGGATGCCACAAAGAGGAGGGGCTCAGCATATTCTCCAAAATACCTTAAGAAAGGACAAGAAGCGATTGATGGATATATCAAAGAGAGATCCAACATAGAACTAAGGAGAAATTTCCTGTCAATGAGAACAATTAATAGGTGAAATGATTTGCCTTCCAAAGTTGTGATTGCTCAATCACTGGATGGTAGAGAATGGTCCTCCCAGAAGATGGGTTCATTACTACAATATTATAGCCCTTGCCCTTCTGTCCCAAACTGACAAAGCTGATAATGAAGTATGCAAAGTATTAGCTAATTGATCTGCAAGGGGTAGTCTTTGAGGCCCATCTGCATAGTCTGTGATAGACCCCTGCTTCTATGGTGCTTAGTGCCTGTTCTTGTGCTGCTATGAACAATGCCTCAGTGCTGCCCTTTCCAGCCACTGGTAGGACACACAAATAAACACACCTGTTGAATAGCATAGCAGTCTTTCTTCATAGATGCTTGGAGTTATCAAAGGAAGATAAATAGGCATCTTGGAAATTATCCTAGTATTTTCCAAAAGTACAATGGAACTCCCACTGTAATATATCAAAAATGAACTTGGATCTTTATCAATCCAATCTGAGGTTTAGAAAATGGCTCTTAGCTCCTTCCCAAAGCACCATCCTCTTTTTCAATTTACTTTTCTCAGAGACCCAAAATGGTACACACTACCATATGTAAAGAAAGGAGCAGCTTGACTCTTCCTCTCATCTCCTTGCCCAGGGCAGAACATCAGAGAGGAACAGGAAAGGACATGCTCCCCTACTGTCCAGTTTCTTTATGCTTCTACTGCTTCTGTAACCTTCAGGGGCTGATGAATATAATGACGGTGGAGAGGCTCTGCTGGAGCAGTTTTCTCTGACTATTGAGGACATGTGGTAATGATGGAGTGTTTTTGAGGGCAGAGAAAGGGAACAGGGAATGCTCTATCATAAATTTTTAATCTAAGCAGAGAAATAATTGGCATTTTAAAACCTTACATTTCATTTAGGGCAGGGTTCACTAGCTCCTACATTCTCCTTCAACATAATTTTCTACATAATTTTACAGGTAGTCTTTGACTTACAACCATAATTGGGATCAGAATTTCAATTGTTAAGTGATGCAGTTGTTAAATGAGTCATTGTGCGACAGGTCCAATTTTATTACCATTTTTACCATGGCTGTCAAGTGAATCCCATGATTGTGGAATCCAGCTTCCAGAATTGACTTTACTTGTTGGAAGTCAACAAATTGCAATCATGTGACTGTAAGATGCTGCAACTGTCATAAATGTGAACTGATTGCCATGTGTCTGAATTGTGATCATGTGTCTGGAGAGGGCATGTGATGGTTGTAACTTTGAAGATGGGTCATAAGTCACTTTTTCCGAGGCTGTTGTAACTTTAAGCCATCATTAGACAAACAGCCATAAGTCAAGGACTACTTGCACTAGTTATTTCTACAATTGCTGAATCATTTGAGTCTCTTCCTTCAAAAATAATAATAATAACAGCTTTAATATAATGGCAAGATAAATTGCCATTATCTTAAATAAAGGCAACGTAAAAAAGGACTCATTTCATTTTTTTCAGATTTAATTTCAGGATAGTTTAATGTAGTCCAGTATTAACTTGTGTTACTATAAATTATAACCTTGCCATGTCATTTTAGGTCAAGGGTCTTCAAACTTGGCAAGTTTAAGACTTGTGGACTTCAACTCCCAGAATTCCTGAGCTAACATGACTGGAGGAGGAATTCTGGGAGCTGAAGTCCACAAAGCTGTCAAGTTTGAAGACCCCTGTTTTAGGTTTTGGTGATATATTTGTCCTTGTGAATATTTATCTATATATAAAACTATCTTTTGAAACATGTCCAAATGCTTGAATATTTGCTGAATAATAATGTCTTGTGAAAAACATTTTAATTATTTCAATTACTTTGAGGTTCACATACTCTTTACACTTTTTGTTTCCAGTTAAATTACAGAATTGCTAAGCCATGCTGCCACTTGATGCCATGTATTATGACTGATTCCAATAAGAACTTGAACCTTTTCTATATATATGTGATTCTATATATACATGATTTAATGTATATGCATAGGTATATATATAAAATGTGTAACCTTTAGAATGTAAATCTATACGGGAGGCTCTGAATGTCAAATGAAAACATACCTAAAGTATTATAAGCAATATTAGTAAACATAATATTGTTCTGCAATTTTATATCAGTGTACAATATAGTAAGATATAAATTTTAAGTTACTTAATATTGTTTTAACAGTAGAGGGAAACTGACCTAACTCGATGTGGAAATTTTCTTTATTTTTTCCTTCAATAATAAATTAATTAGGCAATAAAATAAATTATGAATAATATATTTGTGATTAATAATATGACTGATTCAGTGAAGACAGGTGTTATTATTTCACACACAATAAAAGTATTAATTGTAGGGACTCCCGATAAATCATTATTCTGTCTTTAGTTTGTCAAGTACTATCACTATTGGTTGGTTTAATTTACCACAATATGTCCATTTCATAGATTGTTGTGAGCTAACCTTGATTCTCTCAAAAATATTGGGAAAATGAAAGATATACCACTATTATATGAAATTACATGATATATATTTGTAACATTATATTTTTGCACTACATGCATAACATTCTGGTTATAGTGCAAGTGAAAAAAATAAGCAAAGTAACACTGAACATTCTGTACAAGTAGAAATTGGCATACTTATTTGAATACAATGTTCATCACATGGCACTAAGCACCTGTAATTTCATGTTTTTGTAGATGATTCAGCTGCAGAGAGTTTTAATGGCAATGAGACTGCAGGACGCAGTTCCAACACTTCAGGTGGAACACACTGCAGAGAAGTCGCAGAAGCCAATAGTAATGGTAAAACAACTCTGGAGTTAGATGAACAGCCTCTGAACCTGAGTGACAGCCCCTTTTCTGCTCAGCTTAGTTCAGAATACAGGTTAGATGACCCAAACAATGACGGAAAGAACAAGTACAAGAATATCCTAGCATCTGATCTTAAGTTGGAGCAAGAGGCAAAAGAAAATGGAAGCAAGGTAAGTTGCTTCCATGTTCATAAGATATTTCTAGAGCAGAGTCTGTTGAAATGTGTCTTAAAATTTTAATATGCAAATTTTAATGGTTTAAGTTTGGTCATTAACAAGTTGTCTTTGTGGGCTTCATCATCCCTAGATATATAGTTGCTGATATTCTTAAAGGTTTCTAATAGATAAATGCTAATTTTGCAGAAATGTAATACGACTGACAATTTTATCTTAAGTAATGTTTTCTACAGTAATTCAATGTATACAATTTATTGAATTCCTTTTTATGCATTGGCCATTTCCAGAATCTCTGGCAAAATCGGCCAATCTGAAACATGTAAAATACTTCTTTTTGAAACATGTCCAGATGTTTTAATCCACTTTAGTTTTGAGATTTCTCCTTGAACTTTCTTATTTAATTACTGATATTTTATACTTCCATTGTGTTAAAATTTTAAATTGTACATTATTCTGAAATGCAACAGTATGAAAGATTATTTTAATGAAAACAAATATAAAAGAAAATATGAACTTGTTATTATTAATAATAATGATAACAACTGTGGCAAAAGAAAGCGAGGATAGTATCAATAGCAATAGGTGCCCTGGATCCAATCTCAAAACAACTGCAGCACCCCTTGAACGCCATTGGCATTGACAAAATCATCACTAGACAATTGCAAAAGGCAGCTTTATTTGGACCAGCTTACATCCTGCAGCAATCCCTTTAACATTATCACATGACAATATCTGCCCAATCCAGGCCCTTGGGAAGGACACAATAGATAGATAAAAATGCCAAATCCGGTCTAAATATCTGGCTAACTATGCAACCAACCTTAATAATGCAAATGGAACCAAAAATCTGTCTAAAGAAATAAATGAACAAGAAACCAATGTTTTGTAAGAGGACATACTTAATTCTCTTGCCTTCTCTTTCCCCCACAACAACCCTGTGAGGTGAATTGGGCTGAGAGAGTATGATTGACTCAAAATCACCCAACTGGCTTTCAAAGTAAGCCTAGAACTCTCAATCTCATGTTTTCCTAGGCCAATATTTATTTTATTCTGCTAAACTGAATAGCTCACGCAAGAAAGTTACCCAGGAACATCACCTTCAGGGATATGTGTATATTGTCTCTAACTTTTAATAGAGAAAGTAATGAAGATCCAGTCATTATAGTGCAGTCACAGCTCTTTTTATTTCTTCTCTTAAGATAGCTATGGCCAACATTTCTATAGAACTCTCTACATATGAACATATCCCAAGTCTACAAAATCAATCTCTAGCGCAGAACCCCCCACCACCACAACCCTCCCCCAACCCTAATGTCTCTCAGGACAAATGGGTCATTTGGGTCTGGAATGGCCTTTCAAGGGAACTTAATACTGTATTTTTATTTCCTGCTTTTTTAACTGTAGGAACAATTTATTTAGGTTACTTCCATTGCATCCCCAAAGCCCTGTTCATCTTTTATGTTTGATCTCTACTGGAGAGCAGTTTCTGGCCCAGTCAATTAGGCCTAGCCATGTCTACTACAGGAGGGGCCAAGTGGAGGCAAATGACTGCTGTGATCAGAGGTGGTATTCAGCAGGTTCTGACCAGTTCTGAAGAACCGGTAGCGGAAGTTTTGAGTAGTTCAGACAATTGGCAAATACAACCTCTGACTGGAGATTTTACAGTATCCTTCCCCTGCCACACCCACCAAGTCACGTGCACAGAACCGGTAGTTAAAAAAAAATTGAATCCCACCACTGTCTGTGATGCAAGTTCCATTCCTTTCTATGTGAGTTGTGATATCACATACAATACGAAATAGGCTGAGCTTATAGCACAATGCTGTTTTTGACTTTTGATCAAAGCATTATATACTGCGGATGCCTTTGCCTATCTTCCAAGATGCTGTAACTAGGGAGAGGTATGTGTGTTAGCAATCTGCCATCACTCTTAGACTTTCAATGTTCTTTTTCCCTTGACTTCCCATAGTTTTGTTTTATGAAAGCAAAACAGAAATGAAAGGAATATTTTAAGCCTTAATACTGTTTTGTCTATAGGAGTATATGATTTTTTTCAAACCATTTTCTTTCTCTCCATTTCTTTAAGAAAAGAATGTATTTCTTTTATGTAATATGGCAACCACCTAACTCTATGGTAATCTAGTGGAAATTTTATGGATAAGAGAGACAATTTTCATATTATATAGGAAAAAAGGGGAAAACAAAAAGGAAAGCTAGCTGAAAATGGAAAGTTGCTTCTTATAATACAGTACAATTCTAAAATGTCTATATCTAACCTGAAATACAAGTAAACTGTGTAAGTTATGCAGGGAACAGACGTATATTATTTGCACATATTCTTACACAATAAGTTTAGCTTTATGTCCAGTAAAGTCACTTTGCCTGTTCATGTCTTATAAAGTTAATGCAATAAGTAACTTATGCATTTATAAATGTGTGTTATGTGCATGTTAAATTGTGTGTGCATTTATTAATGATTAAGAAGAATAATGCACATTCTGGCAGAGAGAAGTTCTCTGAAGATGGGCTCCAACACGAGCCCGAAAGTTCGGAAGACTAAATCTTTGCTCCTGGTGACTGACCCAACTTGGATCCTGCAGCATTCAGAACAATATATCTATGAATTAATTCCTCTTTCTCCTCCTTCTCCAAAGCAAGGCAGATGATTTCCTCAAGCAGATCTCTTAAAATGAAATTTCTTTCATTCTAGTCACCTGCCCATAGTTATTCAAGCTATGATTCTGGAAAAAATGAAAACATGGACAGAGGTGCTGAAGACCTCTCCCTGAACCGGGGAGAAGAAGATGATGACGACCATGATGATCACGAAGATACTGAGAAAGTCAATGAATCCGATGGGGTTGAAGCTGAGCGCCTGAAAGCTTTTAATGTGAGTTATATGATTCTTTTTATGTTCTTTGGAATTTCATTTAATTATTTATCTATGATTTGGGACATATGTTTATGGGTTAATGTGAGAATTAAAGAGGTGTATTTTTAAAAAAATATATGCAAGGGAATTTCCTCCCCCCCCCCTTTTAATGATGATACATAAAGGCTGCAATCCTATACTCACTTGCCTGGGAGTAAGCCCCACTGAACTGAATGGAACTTACTTCTGAATAGACATGTATAGGATTGTACTTAGATAGGAATTTCAAAGAAATACCCAGTTCATCCAATTTAGTTACTTAATCATCATCTATAGGAGAAATTTCAGTTGTGTATTGTGCACATGTATGTGTGTGTGTGTGTGTGTGTGTGTGTGTGTATGTCCAGCAAATGAAGGCAGAAGGGAGGGAGCTTATAGGTTGTTGATCCTACTGGCCAGCTATTTTCTATTATTTTTCAAATTTTATATAATTTTGCATGACAATACACACACCATAAAATGTTCACAACAGGGGAAGAGTAAGAGATAAGGGTTCTACAGACCAATAAAGCAATTCTAGCACATTGTTAATAAGAAACATGAAATGGTGCTTATTTTTACAATCTATGTTTTATTTTCCTCATGATTTCTATACATTATAACCTAATCTTTTCTTGTCTTTTGTCAGTCCTAAAATAAAATCCTTGGTTGCTTAACATTTCTGGCTTTCCATCACAAAGCTCTTCACTGTTTTTTTTTAAATTAAATAAAAAAAGCAGTCTTCCTATCTGTAACTGAGACAGGAAGCTTAGAAACCAAGTACCCCTCCAAATCCTTCTCCTCTGTCTCCCTCTTACCAACAGATGTTTGTCAGGCTGTTTGTAGATGAAAACTTGGACCGAATGGTCCCAATCTCTAAGCAGCCCAAAGAAAAGATCCAGGCTATCATTGACTCATGCAGGCGACAATTCCCTGAATATCAAGAGCGTGCCAGAAAGCGTATACGTACTTACCTCAAGTCCTGCAGGCGGATGAAAAGGAGTGGTTTTGAGATGGTGAGTTTTGATTTAAAACCCAGCCCTAGTTTTCATCAAAACCCCCATATGTAAATCCATGACACTATTTTGTTTCCATCTTAGTGTCTCTTTTTATTTGTATTTTTGGTACTGTCAGGTCAGAGGTTATTTCCTCCTTTCATCCCCCTTCCTTTGTACAATGCACTTGAAATGCTTTGCCAAATAAAGCACACATTTATGTCTAATATAAATTTATCAAAATGGAGGAGCACCACAAGATATAAAGGAAGAAACACATAGAAACACATTTCCTCCATCTTTTTATTATTCTAACATTTATATGACAGAATGCATAGGTAATTTGTTTCTTAAATTTAATTGCATGTTTGCAATTTAGTGTATATATATATATATATGCCTATGCTTAATCACTGATTATCCTTTAAGGTTGTCCTGCTTCAAAAATCATTTGGAAGAAGTGTTTGAACCTTGTGTGAGCACAATAATTCTCATTAAGGTGCACACAATTTTTTCAGGGTTCTATGTAGCCTGAAGAAAGATGCTACTGGTTTCATAAATTAAAACAAAGTTTTTAGTGTGACTGAAGTATATGCAGTAACAAGTAGTACAGAGCTACTGTGCTTGTGCAAGATGTAAATCATGTAGAAGCAAGCACAGCCCTTTAATGTGTTGTGATTTTTAACATTTAGATAAAACATATTTTAAAGTATATTTACAAATTTATTTATGAGTTTAAATAAAATAGAGAGCCTTTTTCAATCCATCAGATTTCTTAGAGAAAGAGATATATAAAATATAAAAGAATGTTGGATATTGGCTGTAAATGAACCATGCTTTTATTTAAATGTCTCACTGAAATCAAATACCAAAACACATCTTATATGACATAGAAGGAAATAGAAAAGCCCTGATGCAAATTATTATTGTTGTTAGCATTTCTATAAAAACACCAAAAATTCAAACTCCAAACTCTTTCCTTCCCTCCTTTATTTCAAATAACATTTTTATTTCAAATGCAATTTTAAGAAATACATGAACCAACCTACATTCCTTCCTTCCTTCCTTCCTTCCTTCCTTCCTTCCTTCCTTCCTTCCTTCTCCATGTTTCAGAACTTCAAATGATTATGTTGAAAATAAAGGAACACATCTGCTAAAAATACTAGCTTAGGAAAAAGAAATAAAAGAAAATATAACCAATTGCATTTGTATCATTATGCACATTTGTTCAGCTTTTCACAAAAGCAATGGCTAGTTATAAACAAGGGAAACAAGATATTAAAAGTGATGAAAAAGAATATGTTCAGTTCACATGCCAAAATGTGAAAAGTATATATGTTAAGATATATAGTAATTTGAAATAATGGCAAGTGCATTTAGTAAATATAGTATTGTACTTTCACATTTATTTTGTTTGACTAAGTTATTTAATAGAATAAAAATATTTGTGCAGTTGTCTGATTTTGGTAACTTTCCTGTCTTCCTTGGACAAATTTTATGTAACTTGTTTCATGTTCTACAAATACGTGGTCTCAAAAGTGTTGCATAGTCATTATTGTAAGCCATACTGACTGTTATACATTCTAAGAGGATGCAGACATTCTTACATGAGAATAAGTAGGTAGATGAAGTTATGCTCCAGCATTACCAAGAGTTAGGTAGCCTGTACAATTAAAGTATCAGGCTTTAAAGATTAGAAAGTATTAGCAAGAAATTCTTCAGATCTATTGTTTACAAGGAAATATAAACTTCCTTCTGTCATCAATGGGGAAAATAATATGCAAATGGTCTTACTACACCTAAGTGAAGGAACCAATGGATTTTTTTCCCTGTAGATTCTCTACATCCCTTCTTCCATATCAGCATAGCCTGGAACTAGGTATATCTAGCTTCCTTTACAGAAGATAGTATAGAGAATAAATGATTAATAGTGACTAAAGGAACTTAACTACTGTAGATGGATGCCTGTCTTTTAAAAGTTTTGTTTTGAAAACATGACTATAGCAAAGTGGATGGAAATTTGTCATCAGCTTAAGTACTTTCCTATCAATATTTTTATTACACATTTTAAGCATACAATTCCATTGTTAACCATGAATTTAAACAAAACCCACCCTGCTGCTACCAGATCACACAAACACAGGAGTTTATAGGGTTCTATGGATAAATGTTGTTAACTGGTGCTGATGTGGTGCAGTGGTTAAGGAACTGAAGTAGAAGCAGGAAGACTGTGATTCAAATACACCCTTAGCCACAGAAACTCACTGGATGACTTTAAGCCTTTCTTTCACTCTCAGGCCTACTTATCTCATGGGGATTATGGAGAAAAAGTGAAGAATTGAGCAGTATGTATATTGCCTAGAGCTCCTGGAAGAAAGAAAGGATGTAAAGAAATGAATTTTATCTACTCTTCTTTTCCAATTACTATAAATGTACTTGTTAACTTAGTCAACTTAATATAATGAGGAGAATTTGTTTATCTGAAGCGGCGTCCTCATATTTGTAAATTACTGAGAATTTTAGTTTCTGAAGCATAGACTAAAGAGAGCAACCAAAATTATTTTTAAAGTTATGTTCAAATCAACAGACATTAAAATGATTTAGGCATCCATAATCATAGCTTATTAATAAATTTTCTTTATGTTTCATTGATTTTCTCACTAAATGATATAGTTAGAAAACAGCCAATTTGGGTTTGCTGTTCACTTATGTGATATTCAGGTTTTTTTTTAAATTGAAGTTTAAATTTAACTTATTGTCTGTTTTTCCAATTGAAATTGAAGTTTAATGTATTGTCTGCAGTGTACTTCATTGCAGATAATACAGTAAATTTAAATAAACCACAGGTGGGTGGTTTCTAGCCTTAACACTCAGAATAAAGATTTAAAGATAGCCAAGGGTGTTTTTTTATAAGCCAAAATTATGGCTTTGTTACTAGCCATTTGATAACTTGCCCAGTTAGATAATTAAATATAGTTAAATAGTCTCTGTTTAAATTCTGTTATAATTGGAACCCAGTATGGGTTTGTTAAAAACAGATCATGCCAAAACAATCTTACTTCATTCTTTGACAAAGTGACTATAATTAGTAGACCATCAAAATGCTATGGACATAGTATATTTAGATTTCAGTAAGGCATTCAACAAAGTAGACCACAACCTTCTTCTAGGTAAGCTAGAAAAATGTGGGATAGATAGCATTACAACCAGATGTATTTGTAACTGGCTGACAAACCGTATTCAATGAGTCGTCCTTAATGGTACTATATCTACATGGAGGGAAGTAAACACAAGCTTTAGCCTTCGGCCCAGTACTCTTCGATATCTTCATAAATGATTTAGATAAGGGAACAGAAGGGGAACTCATCAAGTTTGCAGATGACAATTAGCTAGCAGAAATAGCCAAGTCCCCAGAAGACAAGTTCAGGATCCAAAAAGATCTTGACAGACTTGAACAACAGGCTCAATCCAATAAAATGAAATTTAATGTGGGGAAAAGTAAGGTTTTATACTTAGGCATGAAAAACTAAAGGTACAAGTACAGATTAGGCAAACCTGACTCAAAAACAGTAACTGTGAGAGGGACCTGGGAGTGCTAGTGGACAATCACTCACATATGAGCCAGCAGTGTGTGGCAGCAGGCAGTAGCCAAAAAAGCTAATACAATCCTTGGATGTATAAACAGAGGCATAGAATCAAAATAATGTGAAGTATTATTAGCAATAGCAATAGCACTTAGACTTATATACTGCTTTAAAGTGCTTTAAGCAGTTTATAGAATCAGCATATTGTCCCCAACAATTTGGGTCCTTATTTTACTGACCTCAGAAGAATGGAAGGCTGAGTCAACCTTGAGCCTGGTGAGATTCAAACTGCCGAATTGCAGACAGCTGGCAGTCAGCAGAAGTAGCCTGCAGTACTGCATTCTAACAACTGCACCACCGTGGCTCATTACCACTTTATAAAACTTTAGTTAAGACCACAGCTGGAATACTGTGTCCAGTTTTGGTTACCACATTACCAAAAATGTTGAAACTTTGAAAAGAAAGGTGCAGAGAAGAGAAAATATGATGATTAAAGGCCTGGAGACTAAAACAAATGAAGAACAATTGCAGGAACTAGGTATGGCTAGTCTAGAGAAAAGAAAGACTGGGGTGACATGATAACAGTATTCCAGTGTTTGAAAGGCTGCCACAAAGAAGAGGGGCAGAAAGCAGGACAAGAAACAATAGATGGAAACTAATCGAGGAGAGAAGCAACCTGGAATTAAGGAGAAATTTCCTAACAATTAACGATTAACCAGCAGAACAATTTGCCTTCAGAAGTTGAAGGTGCTTCATGACTGGAGATTTTTAAAAAGAGACTGGACAGTCACTTGTCTGAAATAGGGCCTCCTGCTTGAGCAGGGAGTTGGACAAAGACCTCCGAGATCCCTTCCAGCTTTATTCTGATTTATTAATTGATTGATTGATTAAATAAATGGTACTTCAAAGTATCCCAAATAATACTTATTACCCTTCCAAATGGGATATCTTTACAGGAATCCCTTAAAAAAGAGATGTATATCCTGAGGTTCCAAGGGTATTTGCCATCTTTCAACTCTTAGGTATGGCTTCTAGAGGCCTTCAAGAAATCTTAACAAAATTTAACATTCCATGGCAAGTCCTTGGAATGGTTAGTGATTGCAAACAAAATGGAAATTAATGCTCAGGTGACTATCAGAAAATTAAATGCAGTGTAAAACTACATCAACAAATAGTTTCAACTTATGAAAAGTAGTGATTCCAGTTTGCATTGCATTTATCACAACCCACTTTACTGTTTATAGTACTGGGCAACATTCAGACAAAATGAAACAAGTACAGGAATGGCAATGAGATGCTCATAGGAATAGAAACTAAGTCCTGTGAAGATTGATAGGCATGTTGAACTGTGGTGAATGTGGTTTGGACACGCTTTCAGTATATTCTGAGGCATGTTTTTAGGAAAGATAGCATTTTAATAAACTATTTTTTGTCATACATGGAATATATATCTTGGTTTTTTATGTCAAGATTAATCTAGCTTTATCTAACCTGCTGCTTTTCAGACATTTTGGGTTATTGCACCCATCAATTCAGTTCACCAAGAGTTGCTAGACTGATATTGATTCTCTTTTTCATTATCATTCTAATACTTATAGCAATGTAACCTATGCTAGTCCAGTGGTGGGATTCCAAAACTTTTACTACCGGTTCTGTGGGCGTGGCTTGGTGGGCGTGGCCATGTGACTGGGTGGGTGTGACTTTTTTTTTGCAGCCTCCACTCATTTTTGGAAGCTTCCTAGCCTCAGAGGAGCCTCTAGGGGAGCCGGTTTTGCTCCCCTAAAGCTCCTCTAAGGCTCTGGAAGAAAAAAAACACAGCATGGGAGGGGCATGCAGCACCCCTCCAAGCTCCATTTTGGGAGCTTCCTAGCTTCCGAGACTCGGGGGGGGGGGCATTTTTGCTCCCCTAAGGCTCCTCTGGGGCTCTGGAAGGCAAAAATGGAGGGGCGGGCCTGAGCTCCTCCCTCCATTTTTTGCTTCCTGGGCCTCAGCAAGGGCAATCCTGGCACAGCTGATCTATGTACAGCGGATTGTAGGGAGGGAAAAAAAAAGAAATACCTGAGGCGAATGTTAGGCAGGCGGGATAAGTGAGCATTGGGCAGGAGGGCGACCAGGTCAGGGCGTGGCCAGCCAGAACTTACTACCTGGTTCAGCGACCCATGCCAAATTCTTGCTACCAGTTCGCCTGATGCGGTGCGAACTGGCTGAATACCACCACTGTGCTAGTCTCTTCAAACCAAATTCGATACATAGGCTTTTATGGGATGGAGTATGGCAAAATGAGCATTCTGACATTGCAATACAAACTCCATCTTCTGTAATTGTGTGCAGCACTGTAATACAAGTACCCAAGGGCGGATTTTGCATCTTGACTTTATGACACATGTTTTGTCATTATCATGGTTAAAAATAGTTCCATGGAGTTTAATGGATCTTATTCCTAGGAAACTCAATATTGGATTGCAGCCTAAGTAAGCTATTACTCAGTCTTGCCACTTAGAAATGATTAAATTTCACAAAGTTTTAATGATAAATTGTGTTTGGGGACACTGTAATTTGTAACATACCCTTCTTGGGAGTCCATTTTAAATCTAATTGAATGGTGCATAATGAAACCTTTATAGCAGACAAAACTATAAATTATGAGATGCATCTGGTGGCAAGGTGAGACAGCACCCTAATGTCCAACTTGTGGTCATTTACAATGGTCCTTCTAGTCTTTTCTTTTAATATTTCTATATTTTTTAAAAGCTATATTTCCCCAAATATCTCTAATATAGAATTTTATCATTTTCTGATAATTATTCTGTAACAGAAGTTTTATGTATAAACAAATAATATTAAGATTCAAGTCATCTATACTGACTACTAAAACAACAGGTGGGATAAGGTAGATTAGGAGAGAAAAACCTCAGAACACACAGTTTAGCCAGTTTAAGGAGATGCCAGACAATAAAGCTTGATTGTACATCAGGAAATAGTTATAAGTGAGCTATGGGTAACAAGTGGTAACAAACTGCTTCATCTCTCAAAGAAGGTCTTGTGTTCACTTCACCAAGAAGATTTGGAGTGGGCATACCCACCTGCAAGTTAAGGCAGTTCAGGGTTTAACAGGGGCTGGTAGAATCATTTTCTTAAGCAGAATTTTATTGCACAATGAGTGATGCTGGGGTTTTTCCAGATCATTAGGTCAGTGCAGATTGCCATTTCTTCAAAAGTACAATGCTTCTCTATCCTTCTCCATCTCAGATTGCAGGAATCCATCTACAATGTTAATTTAAGGCTGTGTGAAGAGGGAAGACCTCCAAATCTTATTGTGCATTGAGCTCCACATTCCTTAAATGCCAGATAAAAACTGATAAACTGATCCTTGTTGAGGATCCCAGAAGGAATTATTTTTCACTCCCTCTCATGGGACTTCCAATGTAATGTAGTAATTAATGTCTTGACCTGGGACTGGAGAGACCAGAGTCATAGAAATTGGAGATATTTAAGTTATAAAATCTATTTATTTAAAATGTCCTCTTTTTCCCAGATAAGATAATATTTACAGAAAGCTAGACCAATGTAAGAAGAATGGCACAGGCCTGATTTGATGCTAGGTTTTATTTTTTTTAATAAGTGCCAGATTGTTTTGAGATAGAACGTGTTGAAATTGGCAATAAGAAAGAAGAGTCTCCATGGCAAATTTGATGGAAATAGATTGAAGGAGGTTGGAATAACAGTTGGCAAAGGAATGACTATCACCTAGGCTGATCTCTAAAGCTAAACAGCATCAAACCTGATTAGAAACTTGGATGAAAGATATTGTTGCTCATTGCAAGAAGTGACTGCTTCCTGCTGAACAAGCAGAGTTTGTTGCAGAATCTGGAGAAATATAAGACTGCCATTGTCTAGGGATAAAGCTCAGTTAAGAAGTGAATGCAGAGGATTAATTAAAGTTTGGAGGAGAGATGTAGGAGGAATATATACAACACATTTTCTTTCCTAACTTGGTTTTAGGTAATTGGCTAATTTGAGAGACCAAGCAAGGAACAAAAGTAAGTCTTCTGATGAAACTTTTCTAAGTCTTTATTTTCAGCTAACTATATATATATAAAACTATATATGGATCTTTGGTTGTTCGGGTTTCTCCGCGTAGATTCAAAGTATCTAGGCAACGTTTCGATGAAGTCTCATTCATCATCTTCAGGCTTCTGTCTCCGGCTCTGTGCTTCTCAGAGTGCTTCTCCTCTGAGAAGCACAGAGCCGGAGACAGAAGCCTGAAGATGATGAATGAGACTTCATCGAAACGTTGCCTAGATACTTTGAATCTTACGCGGGAGAAAACCCGAACAACCAAAGATCCACATACAAATACCCGCGAGAACCTCAGAAAACAAAACTATATATAATTATACACACACATACATGCACACACACTATAAATGTTTCACTTCATTTTTTTCCTAGCTATCAGTTTTTTAATCCTGCCATTCAGACAGTGTATTTGCTATGTAAGATAAACAGTTATACCAAAAATATTTATCCTTGTTTATATCTTATTCTGAATCAGTCTGTTTGTCTAGGTCCATTTATTGTTCACTATTTTCCTAGGAGAAAACTTAGGTGTTTTGCCATGCCTATTAGCCTTAATAGAAGAGTTCTTTATGAGAGTAAAAGTAGAAAGTGAAAAATCTGGGTGAATATGAAATATTAAGAAGACAAAGTTAATGTCAACCAATATACCTAATTAATTTACAGTTGACAGGCAAGTAAGAATGGTAGCTGGTTTCATTTTCTTTAGCTAAATAAGAAAGATTTACAATATGCTGGAGTAACAAGGAGAAAAGTAATCTGAGGCAGGAAGACAAATAACATAAGATTGTAAAGGATAAGGATATTTTTTTCACCACAAAGATCTGAATAATTAAAGAAATTATCTTTTCAAGAGTAATTAGCTATGAAGTATAAGCCTTGAAAAAGAGAATGAGAAATAAGATAACCAAAAATATGGTTGCTAAGAATATCACAGCATATAAGAACAAATAAAAACTCTCTTGGGCTGACAATTAGAAATTAAAAAAGCATGTATGTGGACATTTGGTGTGAGTATAGAAAAATGACAATGCTTCACACAGTTGAGGGAAATGGAAGTGGAAGACTTCTATTTCCTTTAATACATTATCTGATGTATGTGGATGTTATCACATAAATTATGGAAAAATCCTTGGAAGAATACAGATGAGGCTGAGGTTGAGATGGTAAACATTGTTAGGAAGTCACAAGGAGTCAAGTATGACTAGATGTCAACTCACTAATTTAAGAAGTAGAAGGGAGGATTAATTAATCTGACTTGCTGGTAACATGTCTGTATTTCTGGCTGAGAATAATCTTGCATATACAGTATTTGCAGCTGACATAAGTTAAATGATTGGAATGAGGACTGCTGACACTTTTAACCCATAAGGGCTTGTGTTAATACTCTTAAGATGAATGAAATATACTTACTTAGAAACAAGTTTAATTTATATTTTAGGACTCCTTTCCTAAATTTTGCTAGGATTATTCATATGATGAGAACATGAAAAAACATTAACAAAATTTCATATACATAGGAATTCATACCCAAAGCTCTAAATAAATCTCATTTTATTTAAAAAGATTACAAGGAATATGTAGTTTTTGACTAATTGAAATCTGAGTTAAAATAATCCTTTCACAATATTCTCCATTAAGTTTTGATACTGGCAGTTTGCTAAATCTCTCTTCTCATTACCCTTCCTTTATGAAACATCAGCTTTGCATGAATACCTGTCTCAGAAAAAAATAACCTAAATTGATTAGGAAAGCCTTAACAGATACATGTGTTACATTGCTTTACTTTTGCTCTGTCAACATGTATATGCATTTACTTTTGCATGTAGCCTTCCCCATGTCACTGTGACAGGAATAAATTGGGTCACAAGCTGGTATTATGTACATGCATGCAGCTGGGAGGGTGGGTGTCTTTATAATTAGCTAGAAAGTATTTGTTGCTTCTTTACATTTTGTGATTATAATTTTTCTGGAAATTGGAAAATTATTGTTGCTTTATAACCATGTAGAACATAGATAAATGTTCTAAACCTGCTATGGGGCTAATTTTGTTCAAAGGTCTCTTTTCAAAATAGTCAGCTGTGGTTGCCCTCCTTCATTTTGCTAATAATTACTTACTGATGTTTTTCTTCTTCTTAATTCATATGCAACATGAATTAAAAAACACTGAAACTGCTATCAAATGCAATATTGCAAGGATCAAAATGATAACATCAATATATGTCAATTTGCTAAGGGTATGAGACAACTTTAAAGTAAAACAATATCGGGACATCCAACAGAGTGCAGTGCTGTTCTTAGTTTGTAATGAAAATGCTGTTCAAATATGCACATTATGTTTATTTGAATTGCATGTCTCTTATAATTAATATTTCAAATACATGCCACCACTATTCTCAAGATATACGTTGCAGTCTTAATTCTATAGCAGGATGTTGGTGAGTAGTTTTGATTCTGTTGAGGTATTATGATTGAATTATATATTTTTTTAGACATTTGAAATTTAATTATATATCAATGAAGGAACAATTCTATATCCCACTACCAGAATTATTGAACACTTTGATACTAAAGAATAAAGTAAGGCATATATTTAGAACACACTTAGAGGATATATGTGTGAGAGAAACATGTTATTTAACAGGCTGAACTGACAGAACATAAACATATTTGCCTTCTAACCTGAAAATATACTTAATTTTTTTCATAAATGTACATATTTTGTGTATACTGAGTTAAAATATGGTACACATAAGATTTCATTTTTAAACCTTGTTTTAGAAATATTGGGCAAGGAACAATTACTACCTTAAATGTAATTATTGTAATCTAATCTAAGACTGTGCATTTGCCCTTTCTTTTACATTTGGGAAAGATACTGTAGATATTTATTACATTTATATATAATGAATAATGTTATAATTAATTAATTATCATTATAATATCATTACAATTGTTTCTCTGTACGTTCATAAATCTCTAAATTTGACTATAAGTAATGGATTTTTCAGTGTAAGTTTTTGGATATTGTTATTAGGCCAATGATAGATGCAATTTTTGAAAATTCAAAGGATTTTTGATAGAATATTGTACTTGTATAGATATATGCAGTGCTAAAAAGTCATCACACATTTCAATTAGTTTAATCTAATAGAAATGATAGATTTTGAGGTCAAGTAATTTATCAGAACAGGTCATTAAAAGTATGAAAGAAAGCTTGCCTCCCTTGTATTTTATGGCTTGCACATGGATTTTATTCAAATAAGGTAGTAATAAATGAGATGAACATACAGTATATACTGCTAAATTGTTAATGTAATAATATTTCCACCCTAAACATTCATAATCTTCTAATCATTAATATCAACAATAATAACACAAAAGTAAAAATCTTAATGCAAAATCAAACCTTGAATTTTCAAAAGGTAGCAGGATTTTTTGTTGTTGTCCCTGACAATAGAAGTTCAGCTATCAAGATCTGACTTGATTTATATGGGAAGACAATGATCCAATAAGAACCTGAATGTCCTATAAAATTCAGTGAAGGCCTACCTATTTATATGATCATAGCAATTTAGTGAATGAATTCTTTTATTTAGAAAGGTACAAAATACTGGATAGTAAAGTTTTATTTTTCTAAATAATTTTTTTCTTTTTAGTTCCTTATTTACAGAACAGTATGTTTTCTCCAAGTTTTCCAATACTCTGTATTTTGTAAATGTTGAATCTTATGCAAGGATCTAAGAGTGTTTGAAGTGAGCATGAGCGAGACTGTATACATGTGTTTATATGCAGAATATTTTAAGTGAAGTAAGAGTAATTTACTCTTGAATGACTTTCCCCTGGTGGACTTTTCCATTACAAAACATCTGCCTTTCTCTGGGTTTAAGCAACAAACCTTTAAAAATAATAAAATAAATTGAGTGTGTATGTAATAGAAAGTTCTTATGTACAATTATGCAAACTTCTTGGACTGGGGAAATAACTCCATTCTCCTCTAGATCGTACCAAATCTTATATGTTACTTTTCTTGAAATAGAAAAATTCAAGATGACATTCCTAATGACAGTAATAGGTAATTTCTGGGATGGTTACTCTAATTGAAAGCATTTATGCTAAACCATCCCTAGATCAGTATGATCTTGGAGAACAATGAAACAATTCATTCCCGAATCTGTGAGCATTGTATTTCAATACATTTATGTTATGTTTCATTTGCTGCATTTGCTACAGTAGGAATGCCTATTATTTTAAAATTTAAAGTCCAGCCCAGTCAAAGTAAGTATTTCTAAGTCCATTAATTTTAGAAGGAAAACTGGTATGTCTTATGTGGGTGAAACTCATTTCTTATCTTGGAAATATGAAAATATAACAATCTTTAATAAAATATACTGCCAGTTAGGCTTTCATTTTAATTTGTTACATTTCAGTCTTCTTTTTCCTGTTTATCTATTATATTTCAGTACTAAAATTAATTTATTACTGAATTGCCAATTTCAATATATTCAGTACTCAAATGAATGGATAGTTCACATTTGCAATAATAAACTACAACCAACAGCATAGAAACAAAATCTGCATTGTTTTCTGAAACATGCAATCTCTACGAATGGGCAACAGAGTTCCTCTTGCAGGAGCTGTTGTCCCTGTGATTCCCTCCAGGAATTTAAGAGCTATTAGTGAAATCTATTATACAGAAAAAGAAAACTCCTCCAGCATAATGACTTATACTACTTGATTTCCCTTAGTCACAATTGATACTGAGAAGAATGGACTATTATGATGGGGAAAAATGGCAGTATTGGTAGAGAACACAATAGTGAGAGCAGGTTTCTTTTCCTTTTCTTATTGACTCTGTTTAAAATAATTGCTTGCCTGTGCCACTTGCAATGTGCAAAGGATATCTAAGACAGATAACTCTTACTTAATATGAGTGGCATGTTGACTTGTCTGTAGCAAGGTTGTTAGAAGGGTGACAATGAAGTCTGTCACTTAGCAGTACTACCAACTCTATTGATATATGTACATGTTTATGTGTCTGGTACTCAACTTATATTTTGACTCCAAATTAACCCTTGGGAACAAAAATATTACCTATATTTGTTTCTATAGGTATTCAATTGGGTGGTCTTTTGGAAAATGAATACATGAGTAAAATAAATCAATCAAAATAAATGAATTTCATTAATGATGAAAATAGTATTCCATTAATATTTGGCTTTATAAAAATGTTAATGACTCTGATTTGTGTCAAAACTAATAATTTACAGCTTTTGAATACTTAAAGGGTTAAGACATCTGCTATAGTAGGATTCAGTTTGTCATTGTAATAAAAAGTATTACAAAGACCTTTTTATTCTTTAAAGAAAGCTTACAACCCATTGGATAAATCTGTATACAGTTTTTATATATTTCTTCAACAAAATTAAATTGCTTAAAGATTATGGCTTTCCCATATTTTAAAGATTTTCATTTGCAAAACTAGTTAAAGAGAAAAGCATAAGGATATAGTAGTAAAACATATATTATTGTAATATTATTATTAAACCTTAAGTTATATTTCAATAATACTACTAATTACTTAATATTTATATAACACACTTATTTTAAGCCCTTTATACTCATTTTCTAATCGTAATCCTTACAACAACACTGAGTCAGCATTGTTATCCATGTATTGTGCTGAATTATTGGAATTAGGAAGGAGTGCCATTCCATTAATGGCAAGGTAAGAAATAGGGAGTTTTGAATTCAAAATCAATATTTTGGTCACTATTTCACCAGTGTTGATGAAATGTTGATATATCACAGACGCCTCTTCAACATGCATTATCTCTATAGTTATGTATGAGAGTCCACATGGAAATATGGAAGGAAAATCATGTGTCTGAGGATCTGTGGATGAACTACAGGTGTAATGTCCAATTATCACTTTTCAGTTTTGACAGTCCTTATTTCTACTTCTTGTTGAAATAAATTAAGTAATTGCCTATTGACTGCTTGTCCACATGATTATGAATAATCTTTTTATATTCTCTCTCTTTTTCTTTTCCACAGTCAAGACCCATTCCCTCACATCTTACTTCTGCAGTAGCTGAGAGTATCCTAGCTTCTGCCTGTGAAAGTGAAAGCAGGAATGCTGCAAAGCGCATGCGATTAGACCGACCGCAGCAGGTACGGTGATGTTCATGAGAAATGGGAAACACGAGATGCATTGTTCAGTTGTCTGAACAAAAAACCAAAATAAACATAGAGAGGTAAAACCTGTAAAGAAATAATAGGTATTTTTTCTTATAATTTTTCTTAAAGACTCTATTGTTATGGTTTTTCCAGTTGAAAGTGATATTGTATGTATGGTATATTGTCATATGAGTCTATTTATACAGCTTTGAGTAACTTTTTTGTTGTTGTTAACCTAATCTTACCTAGCTTTTTCTCTGGTAATATCACACTACTAACTAGAGCATACAAAACATTTGCTAGACCAATACTCGAATACAGCTCATCAGTCTGGAACCCACATTACGTATCTGATATTAACACAGTTGAGAAAGTCCAGAAATATTTCACAAGAAGAGTTCTCCACTCCTCTATTTGTTGCAGAATATCTTATGCCACTAGACTTGAAATTCTAGACCTAGAAAACTTAGAACTATTGCGCCTTCGGTCTGATCTAAGTATGGTATATAAAATCATACACTGCAATGTCCTACCTGTCAATGAATACTTCAGCTTCAACCATAACAACACAAGAGCAAACAATAGATACAAACTCAAGGTTAATTGCACCAAACTTGATTGCAGGGAATACGACTTCAGCAACAGAGTGGTCAATGTCTGGAATACTCTATCTGACTCTGTAGTTTCTTCCCCAAACCCCAAAACTGTAACCTTAGATTGTCTACTATTGATCTCACCCCTTTCCTAAGAGGTCTGTAGGGGGCGTGCATAATTGCACCAATGTGCCTACCATCCCTGTCCTATTGTTTCTTTTATTCTTTTTATTTTTCTTATATGTATCCATGTATTCATAACTATGTTTTTACTTATACCTATTATTTTGTAAGCAATTGACAAACCAAATAAATAAATAAATAAAAAATAAACTTTTCTAAAAGAGGGCAGGAAATGTCTTATGTTTGTATTAGAAGAAACAGGAGAAAAGTAGGGATAGGAAAATACATAGGCTTCAATCAATATTTGATTACCCATATGCTCAATTGTTTTTGGTTAAATCACACTTGTAACATGATTTGAAAACATTTTGCGAAAATTTGAAAATTTAAAAAATGGTTTGTCATTGCATACTGAAAGTGTCATTGTCAATATTTTATTGTAAAATAACAGACATAAATAGCTACTGTATAGCATATTAATAAAGACATCTCCACTGCTTTAGTGAGAATCTTTGAAGTGTCATGGACAATGTTATAAAAAAGATTGCATTTTTCGTCTATTTAAATACAAAACTATGCCATTGTAATACATGTGTAACCCCCCCTCCCCATTGTATATACCACTCAGATTGGCTAACAGTAAGTCTAAAATCAGCTACAAAATTATCTAATAAGATCAAGCAAAAAAAACCAAACTGGTAACATCTGTAAATAAAATGTTATTGTATGAACATCTTTACGGAAAAAGGCCAGTCTGTTATTTTTGAATCACGGACTTTCAGAGTTTGTGTGCAGTCCCTGAGAAAGATGCCTCCTATTTGTTGTGGCTATTACCACTATTGATGGAAACACAAGATAAGTCTTGTGTGTGTGTGTGTGTCTCTCTCTCTTTTAAACCGATGGAGTTGTCTTCAGAAATGGGTTAGAATGCTTTTTGTACTCCTTGGACAATTCATATATTTTAGTTGCTTTGGTTTTTAATGGATGTTAAAGTGAGCTAATTATTATTTTATTTCTTTTGTCTTTAAAAATTAATAAGGAGGATCACAATATAGGATACAGGGATCATTGAATGTTTATGTAGTATCTCAGATACAAAACATTTGCCTATTTCTAAATTTATAAGGACAAATGTAGACTCTTCAATGTTGTCAAGATACTCTAGGTTTTGATACTATGTTCATGTATACAGTTAAGCTGTGAATACTTCAGAAATGATTATACCCAGAGCTTCAGAATTCACATAAACACAGATCTTCTTTGCTATTCTTTAGACAGTACAATCTTTTTCTGCCTATGCTGACATTGTACTTTAAGAAATCTCATTAAGGCCAAGACTTTCTAATCATTTTTTAAAAAATATGCAAGCTAGTAAAACAACTTCTGCTTCATTTTACTCTCTATCTGCTATCTCTGATATAATGAAGAGAAAATGAATATATTTATTCATACATGTATATGATTATATAAAGTAGTCCAAATTAAAGTTACCCAAAACTTGAAACAAAGCTGTACTAATGTATAATTGCATGTACATCTTTAGCGTAACCTACTTGACAGCAACCCAAAAACATTTTCCACCTAACTAATCACTGCTTTACTTCTCTCTACTCATCTCCATAATGACCATGTTTCTATGGTACAGCAATCTGTCCAGACAATGACCACGATAACCTGTTCTGACAAAGGATCCCTCAGAGCAAGACATTTGATCCAATTAGCTATTTCTAAGAGTCAGGCTGACCATTCTTTTGCCGTAGTGCTTCAGATTGGTGGTGGCTGCTATTCCAGAGAAGCTCTGGGAAATGCTCAAAACAAACTGCTAATCTGCAACTCTGAAGGAGCATCAGGTAGAGGCCCCTCATATGTTTCCATTCCTAATTTGAATGAGATAGAATTTATTAGGATTCTAAAAGGAACAGCCCTGCTTGGAAAGCTGATGGTAGTAAAACCAGCCTAGTTTGAAAAGGATACAGTAAAACAGGGAAAGGGCATAAAATGGTAACACAAATGATCAACCATCTGGAATAACTTTATCTGAGGAAATCTTCTAGCTATGGTCACTGTCAGTGACCTATAGGGTGAGAGGCAGTATTCTTCTAAATAACATTTGTATCACAAACATTCCAAATAACATTTGGCTTCCTGTAGACTAGTTGGCTAGTTTGGGAGTAGAATATTGAACTGGAGAGGTTTTTTATTTGATCCAGTGGGATTACTTTCACATTCTTGAAGATACACCTATATTCTTGTGTAAAAAAAGTACTCCATATATTCTTGTAATATAAATATTGGCTGCTGTCCATACTGGAACTTTATTTTATGTAAGTTGAAGCATACTGAGCTCTTCTATTTAACTAGCACATGATCTTGGAGGGTTAATGCATTTTTATTCAGATAAAGTTCCCCGAACACTTAATGTTAATGGGATTTAATGAACCAAATCAACAGCCAAACAGCATCTAATCCCTGTTTAGAAATAAAATTTTCCATCTCTACTTGATCGCATCAACTCTGTAACCTTATTGAAATTGAAAGAAATTCTTGGCCACTTTGATATGCCAAAACACTCAGCTATAATTTGAGCTTTTAAGTTTATTGCTCATAAAATTTAAACTGGGTCAAGCCCAGTAGAATTAAACCTGATAGAAAACACAACATTATGTCAAGATGGTTCTTTGCTAGATTACATGCAAAAAACAGTATTGTCCAATCAGACCAAGGATACTAAAGAAATGCCCTCAATCCCCATTTGCACAGCTGGTCACATTCAGCAACTAATGGACTTGGATAAGGATGTACATTTCTATTTACACCAAAAGTTGCATGCACCTCTTTAGTTCTTGGATCAGAATGAATGCATTGCAAATTGGCTGAAAGCTTGTTGCTATGCAATATTTGTATTGACATTTTTGCTGCAAGATTTATGATGGCTTGAGTTGCAACTTATATCAGATACACAGAGTACTTGGCTATAGGTAATATTTCATAAAAAGCTTCATTTGTTTAATAACAGTAGATAATAGACCCCTGGATTATACAGTACAGATAGTCCTTGACTTACAATCACAACTGAGCCCAAAATTTCTGTTGTTAAGTGATACATTCGTTAAGCGAATTTTGCCCCATTTTTTACCTTCCTTGCCAAATTTGTTAAGCAAATCACTACAATTGTTATATTAGTAACACAGCTGTTAAGTGAATCTGGCTTCCTCATTGACTTTGCTTTTCAGAAAATTGCAAAGGGTGATTACATGACCCCAGGACACTGCAACCATCATAAACATGAGCTAGTCGTCAAGCATCTGAATTTTGGTCACATGACTATGGGAGTGTGAAAAATGGTCTTAAGTCATTTTTTTCATTGCCACTATACAGGTGAAACTCAAAAAATTAGAATATCGTGCAAAAGTTCATTTATTTCAGTAATGCAACTTAAAAGGTGAAACTAATACATGAGATAGACTCATTACATGCAAAGCAAGATAATTCAAGCCATGATTTGTTATAATTGAGATGATTATGGCTTACAGCTCATGAAAACCCCAAATCCACAATCTCAGAAAATTAGAATATTACATGCATCAATAAAACAAGGATTGTACATAGAATAACATCGGGCCTCTGAAAAGTATAAGCATGCATATGTACTCAGTACTTGCTTTGGGCCCCTTTTGCAGCAATTACTGCCTCAATGCGATGTGGCATGGAAGCTATCAGCCTGTGGCACTGCTGAGGTATTATGGAAGACCAGGATGCTTCAATAGAAGCCTTCAGCTCTTCTGCATTGTTCGGTCTCATGTCTCTCCTCTTTCTCTTGGCAACACCTCATAGATTCTCTATGGGGTTCAGGTCAGGTGAGTTTGCTGGCCAATCAAGCACAGTCATTCCATGGTCATTGAACCAGGTTTTGGTACTTTTGACAGTGTAGGCAGGTGCCAAGTCCTGCTGGAAAATGAAGTCAGCATCCCCATAATGAGGAAGGAAGCATGAAGTGCTCCAAAATCTCCTGGTAGACGGCTGCATTGACCCTGGACTTAATGAAGCACAGTGGACCAACACCAGCAGATGACATGGCTCCCCAAATCAACACAGACTGTGGAAACTTCACACTGGACTTCAAGCATCTTTCAGTGTGTGCCTCTCCATTCTTCCTCCAGACTCTGGGTCCTTGGTTTCCAAATGAGATGCAAAAGTTGCTCTCAACAGAAAAGAAGACTTTGGACCACTGAGCAACAGACCAGTTCTGTTTTTCTTTAGCCCAGGTAAAATGCTTCTGACGTTGTTTGTTGTTCAGGAACGGCTTGACAAGAGGAATACGACATTTGAAGCCCATGTCCAGGATCCGTCTGTGTGTGGTGGCTCCTGATGCACCGACTCCAGCCTCAGTCCACTCCTTGTGAAAGTCCCCAACACATTTGAATGGCCTTTTCCTGACAATCCTCTCCAGACTGCGGTCATTCCTGCTGCTTGTGCACCTTTTTCTTCCACACTTTTCCCTTCCACATAATTTTCTATTAATGTGCTTTGATACAGCACTTTGGGAACATCCAACTTCTTTTGCAAATACCTTTTGAGGCTTTCCCTCCTTATGGAGGGTGTCAATGATGGTTTTCTGCAGAACTGTCAGGTCAGCAGTCTTTCCCATGGTTGTGCTTCCTACTGAACCAGACTGAGAGACCATTTAAAGGCTCAGGAACCCTTTGCAGGTGTTATGGCTTAATTAGCTGATTAGAGTGGGACACTTTGAGCCTAGAATATTGAACCTTTTCACAGTATTCTAATTTTCTGAGATTGTGGATTTGGGGTTTTCATGAGCTGTAAGCCATAATCATCTCAATTATGACAAATCATAGCTTGAACTATCTTGCTTTGCATGTAATGAGTCTATCTCATATATTAGTTTTACCTTTTAAGTTGCATTACTGAAATAAATGAACTTTTGCACGATATTCTAATTTTTTGAGTTTCACCTGTAATTTTGAACAGTCACTAAATGAATTGTTGTAAACCGAGGACTTCCTGTATTAGCATTCCAATAATGGCTAATGATAAAATAATTTTCCAAACAGGAAATTCCTGATATGTCTGGGTGCCTTGGATTATCTCTCTAAATTTCAGAAATGCACAAAAGATTACAATTTATCTCACAGATTACCTATATCTATTGTATTTATGTATCTTTACAATTTTCAATAATCTCAGGAATAACAAGTTTATATGCAACTGTGATTGCTAATATGAAGTTATTCTCATGATGCTACAATCTTGCCTGTAATTCTATTTTAGACTGAGTGGACAGTAATTCATTCCCAGGCTAGTTCTATTTTTCATGAGCAGCTGATATCCCACATGAGAAGAATCCATATAATTAATTTATTCTTCATAAAATCTTTTATAAGAATTATTGCGACATTGCAGGCTACGGTGTCATAGAAGAAGTTCCCATGCCACACCAGATTATGAGTAATGATTAAAGATTCCTCCTAGAATCGTTTGCATTACACTTTGAATATTAATCCTTAAAATTGCACCCACTTTTAAAGGTAGTTATGCCTACTTCCTAAATTGTAATTATATAACATAGGAGTTGACTTTTTACAACAAGAGCCAATTATTCCCTATTTTGTCTTTCTTATCAACTGTTGTTAAATCTAAGGTGTTTTATGTCTAGTGTTTGTCTTTTTTAATTCTAAAGTCCCAGTGCACTTTAGCTTCTTAATGATTAATATTTTAGGGTAGAGTCTAAGAAAAGAAGCAATTCAAAGCAGGGTGAGGTTGTTGCTGTTGTTATTGTTGTTGTTTTGTAAATTTATGGAATTCTTGTCCAATAAATTCAATACTTTCAGATATCAAAGAAGTCCTTGTTGCTCTGACATGATTGGTATATCAAACATGTTATGAACAAGATGCCTGTCTGCTTGGATCTTAACCCATTCATGTTCCAAAAGCTTCTCAACTTGATGGTCCCAGTAGTTTCTTACTGCGTTCAAATCCAAAACTCTGGCAAAGTTTCCAATGAATAACCTGACAACTCAGACATGACCCTGCTTGTAGCCAGTTTGTGAAATTTTGCTGCAGTCACTGATCAAATAAAACCAATTATTGTTATCATGGTTCGCTGCAGTCAGCCAGATATTTTGACTGGATTTGGCATTTTTGTCCACCTATAGAATCCTTCCCAAGGACATGGGAAAGGCATGTGTTGTTGTTTGATGGCATTAGAGGTATTGTTGCAAGATGTAAGCTGTTTCAAGCTGCCTGTTGTTATCGACTGATGGTAATTTTGTCATTTTACTGATAATTTATTTTTTCACAATTATTTTGTCACGTATTTATTATCTTCATAGGTGTTGGTTGTATTAATTGAGATAATTTAGAATTAGGTAACTGATCTAGCATTAATTTTGAATGGTGTATAGCATGAATGGCAACCTTTGTCATTTGCCATACTAGGTTGGTGGGAGTTCAGCAATGTATGGAATAATAAGAAGTCCCAAATCTGGATTTTTGCATTCCATATACCAGAAGGCTGAATAACAATCATCTTAATGATACTTTCTGAAATATAACCAGGGTTATCTATCATATCAGACATGAAAATGAATGCCTCTTGGTTCAGATAAAAAATGAGATTGGCAGTGAGTTAAATGCAATGTGTCATGATGCTTCTTTCTTCCATGTTTCTCTTCCATTATCCAATTCATCTTGGTATCATGATAGCAAGCCAAACAAATACCAATAATTGCCTCTTAGTTCTACCTGTAGTTTCACTTTAACTTCCATGCTCTGAGGTAGAAAAATGGTGGAGACTATAGATTCATAGAATTTGTTCTACATTTGACTCTTATGATAATAATGACAGTTAAAGAGTATGTAGAACTTGCTTTGTTTTACTTCTGGTAAGATTAAAATCTTGCTGTGATTGTATTACTTCTTTTTTAATTTTTTGAAAATAATTCATAAAAACTGCATTAAATAGCAATATAATTTTTTAATCTTTATATGAAACATGCCCCTCTAACTTGATACTCTTCACTGGACATTGTTCTTGCAGGATGAGACTGCATCTGCTGACAAACAATTTAAACAGGAACCAACCCAGGTCACATACTCAACATCAACTGTTTCCAGTACACAGGAGGTGCTGTACATTAATGGAAATGGGACCTACAGTTACCATAGTTACAGAGGGTTAGGAGGAGGTCTGTTAAATCTCAGTGATACTTCTACTAGTGGTAAGTGTTTTTGCACTTTTGCATACACATTTGCATGCATGCATATCCATCCTGTTCGGAAAATTCCTTCCTCCTTTATTTCAGAATAAAAATTAGCCAAACCATTCAGTTGTTCTATGGGTTAGCATCCTAATATTATGTTAATGGACACAGATTAATAATATTTAAACCTCAGCTCTTTCTCTAATTAAACTTAGTTCTATACAATATAAAATGTAAAGTAATAGATTTGGGAAAAACAAAAAGAATTATGGCAAAGCAGGGTAACTGGAAAGAATTTTCATTTTCTTTAATAGAATGGAATTATTTCTGCCTACTTTATCCATTTCTCAACATCAATGAGATATCATTCCCTTCAGTTTTTCAGTTATATTGCTAAATAATATTCCAGGTACTTAAAAGAGGAAAAATAGTCATTCTGATAAAATTCATAGGGAAATGTGGAAGTATTAGAGCCAATATTGATATATTTATCTTTAAGCCAGAGTAATACTTACTTGATTAGACTACTAGTTTCCTCTAATACCTCATCTTTGGGATTGAGAAAGTATTACTGTTTGCTCCAAATCACTATTGTCCAATTTCTTGTTTTGAGGAATTCTGTGATTGTGATAAATTTGTGGTCTCGATCTGAACTGACCATCTTTATACTTTCATGTCAACTTTTTACAAGCATTATATATAAGGAATATCTTTTGTCTTTATGCCTCTTATTTGCATAACTCTCTCAATCCATCTGTCTGGAAATAAGACACAGATGTTCCCCATTGTAGAAACTACTAACGTCATAAATTTAATCTCATTCTGTCTCAAGAAACATGGAAAACAAGCACTTCTATGAATGTTTTATCATTTACATTTGTAATGTAGAGAGCAAATCATCATGAAGAATGAGTATACATATATAGCACAGTTTGTAATCTTCTTTAGGACAGCAACAACTTAGATGGATGCCTGAATAATGCTAAGTTCATATCCTGATCTAACCATATTTATTTAGAAAAGGGTGTCCCATTTAATTTAACAAAACTTTCTTCTCAGTATTGCAGTGAACTATAACATAGAACTGTTTCTGCTAGCAGAACAAGTTTAAAACCTAGATGCTTAAATTATGCATGTAATTAGTATCACTTCTTTCCTATAAAAACATGCTTAGAGAATGAGTGATAATATAATTTAACCGGTCTTTTTAAAATACATGGACAAGATATTATAATACTATTCTTTAAAACAATTGATCTACATTCTATTAAAACTCTCATTATGTTTATCTGTTAGTCTGTTTCTATATTCAACTTAGCCCAAAAGATGCATTATATTACAACAATTTTTGAATCAAAGTTCCTAAATCTGCACATTAAAGAATTCATAAAAATGAATTCTATTACTATTACTTCTGTGGAATTGAAATTTCCATAATGTTCAGACCAGCTTTATTTGCAAACTTATGGCCATTTCAGCATCCCTGGGGTTATATGATCATGATTTCCGATGCTCCCTGCCAGCTTCTCATAAGCAGTAACAATGGGGATGCCAGCAGAAAGGAGGGAGTCACTTCTGCTTCCACTGTTTTTTTTTGCCTGCCTGGGGTCATTCAGTTTATCTGTTCAAGTATATATTGACTTATTATTGAAGTTCTTTGTCGCTACAATTATTTTCTATTTATGATATATACTCAAATTAGGTGAGTAAACAAATAATAATCAAGACATCCCCAGATGCCTCCCCAATGGATACATTACAAGGCTTTCAATAGCTTTTTGGAATTTTGGAAAGGAAGGAGTTGAGGTATTTTGCCTACTTACTTTTTCCAGTAGAGATTGGACAGACGTTTGTCTGAAATAACAAATAGGGTTTCTTGCTTGAGCAGGGGGTTGGACTAGAAGACCTTTAAGGTCCCTTCTGTCTTGCTTCAAACAGTTCTAAAAGAGGCAGGAAGAGGCTTCACAAGAATGAGAAACTGGAACTCTCTTTCCTTCATCCTTCTACTCAGTCAGTGCCCTGAGATTATATTTATGCTGATGACAGTGGTTCTCCAATGCAGTTTCTCAAGTAATCAATGTCTTCTGACAAATCATAAGTGAATATCCTGAATCTGGACAGTTGCTAGAGAGTTACTGAGTTCTTTTATTACTTCATACCATTATAAATATTTATTAAAATGACTGCAAGCAAAATGCAATCCAAAACCTAACTCCTGCCATTGAAATTATTAAATAAAATAGTTTCCTTAACATGCCTTTCATAATTCTATTAGATGATTGGGAGCTTAACAGCACAATCTACTTGGCATTTGAAAGAGAATAACTCCTCCTTTGATTTGAAAGGTGAAAGTATCCTTGCTTGTGAACTGCTCAGAGTTTTCCCTGTAATGTGTGAGAGATGATTTTTAAGAAAAGTGAGAACATTTCCCTAACTTAATGATATAGTTTCCATTTCTTTAGAACTGGCCAATGTTAATTGCAGTAGCTCCCCCTCCCATTCATATTTCAAAATAGTGTTCTATATATATAGGCTATTGAATCTCAAACTGGCTGTCTTAATCCTAGTTGCTGGATTATGGGAGTAACTCAGACATGGCTTTGCTGCTCCTAAACTGTCTGTGCTTTTTCAGTGAAATAAGTATGTATCTTATTCTGACTTGCATTTTAGAATTCTAAGTAATTGATGATGCCAACAAGTAATTTATGAAGCAATAACTACCTCCTGTTAAATCTTGCAAATCATTTGTCCAGCAGTGTGTTTAATGTCAGATTTACTCAGCAGCTAATATGATAAATGAATGTCTAGTTCTTGGAAAGGATTCACAGTGCTTGTAGCATTTTGAATGATTTAGTTAAAACAAGAACTGTTTCGCTTCCAAACATATGTGATGTCTCTGTAACTGCAATGAATCCATAAAACATAGGCAGTAACTACTTGCAATATAAATGACTAAGTTACCTCAATGATGGCAAGTGAAATAAAATTCCTTCAGCACTGAAAAGGATGTGACAGAGAAGATTTCTTACTTGAACTTCAGGTATAATTTGCTATTCTAGATGAAGTTGAACTTCTGCATACAAAAGAGAAAGAGAGCATAAATGATGGCTCTTTAAGCTTAAAGCAATGAGAGTCAGCCTGTGAATTTGATCCCAATAGTAACATGAGCATCTACCTGAATAATATTAATTAAGTATTAAGTATAAATCCAAATATATGGAAAATTATGCTTATGGATATTCATCCATTGTGCTAATTTATGTTTGACTTGAATATGGAGTTACACAACATACTACTTGGCCTCTCAATGGCTTTTCAAACCATTGACCATGGTATTCTTCTAGAATGACTGAGTTTGGAGGCATTGTGTTGTCCTGGGTCATTTTCCTCCTTCAAGATCATTTTCAATTGATGTTGAAAATGCAAGAGGGCAAGAGATCCGACAGCTTTGCGGGTTCCCTCAAGGGACAACACTTTCTCCACTCCTGTTTAAAATCTATCAATCAGTTGTGGGAGATCATCCATCACTATGGGGTGAGATATCAACAGTATGCTGATGATACTTAGCTGTATATGGTGAGTTAAAACAGTGCTGTGTCCATCTTATCTTGGTGCATGGAGGTTGTTGAGGGCTGGATGTGGAGCAACAGGCTAAAACTGAGCTCCAGCAAGACAGAGTGGATCTAGATCAGGTTCTCTTGGTGCTTGGAGAATCTTTGGTCATGGGTTGGGGTGCCTTGCCACAAACTGACCCAATGTGTAATCTGAGGGTTGTAGATTCACAATTCTTGCTCCTGGAAATTGTGCTCAGGAGCCGTTATGTGCCACTTATGCCCATACCTGGACTAGCATGCCATTCTCACAGATGGAAAGTGTGAGACCACCTTTTGGTCACCTTGCATCTGGATTATTGTAATGCACTCTACATAGGGCTGCCCTTGAAGAGTATTTGGAAGCTTTAGTTGGTTAAGAATGCAGCAGCCCAAATAGTTTTGCACAAGTTTAGACTTGGGTCACCTCTGAGGGATTCTTCTGGTGTTATATGGAACATCACCCCCCCTCCACTAGGT
The DNA here is from genome assembly GCF_049901715.1 of Pseudonaja textilis. Taxonomy (NCBI): domain Eukaryota; kingdom Metazoa; phylum Chordata; class Lepidosauria; order Squamata; family Elapidae; genus Pseudonaja; species Pseudonaja textilis. The sequence continues at coordinate 158,859,030 of NC_141992.1, read as the reverse complement.
ACGATTGGCCCCCAGCTTGTTGCTTTTCTGAAAGACCCTGAAGATAAGTTTTTTTTAATGAATTGGGGCAAAAAAGTAGGCTAAGCCAAATTATTACGTTTTTATTTTTGATTGTGTTAGGGCTTTATTTGAATGGGTTTTTTAAAAAGCAATATCCTCAATGATATTGAGACTCAAGGTCCATCCCACCCCTGATAGGACCTAATGGTAAAGACTAGAACGACAACACCATTAAAGCCAACATCTTTAACACATTCTTCAACTCAGTATTTGTAAACAGCAATGGATCATGCCCAGTATTTCCGAGCCGAACCACAGACAACTACAATGATCTAATACATATCGATTTTACAGAAGGCAATGTTGAAAAAGCACTACACAATCTAAAACCATCTCTATCTATTGGACCGGACGGAATATGTGCCTACTTCTTAAAAAAGTTATCCACTGCCATAGCCGAACCTCTAAGCATAATCTTTGAAAAATCTTTCAGGACCAGTTCCTTGCCTAACCTATGGTCACAAGCCACGGTCATCCCCATCTTCAAAAAGGGAGACCTCAGGCTAGTTGAAAATTACAGACCAATCTCCTTATGCTGCGTCACCTGTAAAGTCATGGAATCAATTATTAACTAATCCATTATCCTCCACTTAGAGACAAACAACCTACTCTCCAATAAACAATTTGGTTTCAGGAAAAAAATTATCCTGTAATCTGTAACTCTTACACTGCAAAAACATATGGACTACACAACTCGATCAGGGCAAAGCAATACATAGACTTCTGTAAAGCCTTTGATTCAATGGTACACGACAAACTACTCCTAAAACTAAAATCTTATGGTATCTCTGGACAACTGCATAACTGGATAGAAGCATTCCTGTCAAACAGACAAAAAATGGTCAAAATTGGAAGTGTCCTATCAAATTCTGTACTTGTCAATAGTGGTGTCCTCCAAGGCAGTGTTCAAGGAGCAACTCTCTTCATACTCTACATAAATGACCTCTGTGATCATATTAAGAGCAACTGCGTTCTTTTCGCTGATGATGTAAAGCTGTTCAATACCACAGACAATACTGCTATCCTTCAAAAAGACCTTGACTATGTATCAGAATGGTCAAACAAACGGCAACTTCAAATCTCAACAAATAAATGCTCTGTCTTACATATTGGCAAAAAAAATCAGAAAATAAAATACAAGCTCTTGATCTTTTTTAAAAAAAATTTTTATTGGTTTTTAAAAACAAACATAAACAAACAAAACATAAAAACATCAAGCTATCTTCCATAGGTGTACATACGTATATGTACATAGGTGTACATAAGCCGGTTGGTTTACAAATTGTTTTGTGCTTCCATTTCATAGTCTTCAATTACAATTACATTACATATAATCTCATATTGTCAATCAAAAATTAAATACTTTAGTATCATTATTAATCAATCATTTGACTATACTTTTATTCATTCATGTTTTACAAGATAACCATAATTTACTTAGTTTATTTTATAACAGTTCATATTATCATCCCAAATCTATCCTAAAATCATTTTGTAGATATAATAAGAAAGAAGTACATCTTTATATATTTATTATTTTCTAAAAGTCTACATATTTCATTACCGTACTTTATTGTCTAACCATTGATAGAAAAGATCCCAAATTTTATAAAATTGTTTATCCTCTTGTTCTCTAATTTCAAATGTCAATCTACTCATTTCAGCACATTCCAATATTTTCTTAATGATTTCCTCCTGTGATGGTATTTTCTTATTTTTCCAGTTTTTAGCAAATACAATCCTAGCCGCTGTTAATACATTTACAATCAGGTATTTCAAGTCCTTACTATATATTTCAGGTAAAATTCCCAATAAAAATATCTCTGGTTTCAAGTCTGTATGTTTTTTGTCATTTTTTCCAACCACATGTGGCTTTTAGTCCAGTATTTTTTAGCATCCCCACAAGTCCACCACATATGGTAATATGAGCCAGGTGTCTGATGACATTTCCAACATTTTTCAGATTTATTCTTGAACATTCTTGCTATTCTTGTCGGGGGAAAATGCCACCTGTAAAACATCTTATACAAATTTTCTTTATATGCTGTTGACATTGTCATTTTATAATTTTGAGACCACAATTTTTGACATTTCTCTAAATCGATCCCATATCCAAAATTCTTCCCCCAAGCAATCATAGTTTCTTTAACTTGTTCTTCTTCTAGTTTAATTTCTAATAAATATCCATACAATTTTTTAATCACCTTTTCATCAGTACCTGTCAAAATCTTATCTAAGTCAGTCAATTTATCATAGAAACCTTCTGTTTTAGAATCTTTATCATACCTTGAATGTATTTGCACATATGAAAACCAATTCATCTTTATACCTTGTTCCTCTAATTTTTGCATAGATTTAAGTTCACCCTTTTCATTCAGTATTTCACCATATCTAACTGTTTGTTCCTTTTTGTATATTATAGGATACAAAAATGCTTCAATAGTCGATAACCAGACTGGAATTTTCAAATAACATTGTCTTTTAATCTTCTCCCAGTTTAACCACAGAGACTCCCGTATATAATGTCTTCTAAAATACCCCTGTGTTTTAGTTCCTTTGTACCATAAAAAAGCATGCCACCCCAACAACAAATCATGTCCTTCTAATGTCAACAATCTAGTATTTCTTAGTGTTATCCATTCCTTAACCCACATCAGATTTGTAGCTTGGTAGTACAACTCTCAATTAGACAAACCAAATCATCCTCTAATTCTAGCATCTAATTTCTAGCAAAAGTTTTAACTTTAATCTCGCTTTCTTACCTTGCCATATATATTTCAACATAATTTTATTTAAATCTTCAAAGTAGTCTTTTCCAAGCCTAATTGGAATTGTTTGAAACAAATATAAAATTCTGGGTAATATATTCACCTTGATTGTTGAAATTCTCCCTATTAGTAACAGTTGTAAGTTTTCCCATTTCACCAAATCTAGCGCTATCTGCTGTTTAAGTTTAATACAATTATTCTCTTTTAATGTACTACATCTTGCTATCAAATATATCCCCAAGTACTTGATCTTATTCGTGACCTGAATTTTCAATAGATCTGCCAGTTCTTCCTTTTGTCTTAATAGCATATTCTTTGTCAAAATCTTTGCCTTATCTTTATTTATTTCAAACCATCCACCTTTCCATATGTCTCTATCTTTTCTATCAATTTTGATGCTGTTTCTAAAGGGTCTTCTAAGATGAAAACCAGATCATCCGCAAATGCTTGCAGCTTAAATTCTTCCTTTTTGATTTTCATTCCTTTTATATTCTTTTCATCTCTAATATTTCTGTTTAACACTTTGTTATCACAAACAACAAAGGTGATAGTGGGCACCCTTGTCTTGTTCCTTTTCTTATATTAATAGAGTCTGTCAGTTCTCCCCCTATCATTACCTTTGCCGTTTGCTTATAGTATATAGCTTCTATTGCTTGAATTAATTTTCTAGCAAAACCCATCTGTTCCAATAGTAATAACATGAATCGCCAATTCACATTATCAAATGCCTTCTGTGCATCTAGAAATATCAGAGCCATTTGTTTTTCAGGATGTGCCTTGTAGTATTCCAAGGTGTCCAAGATTACTCTCATATTGTCTATAATTTGTCTCTTTGGCAGAAATCCATTTTGATCAGGATGGATAAAATTATTTAAATATTTTTTAAGTCTTTCTGCCAATATTGAAGCAAAGATTTTATAATCTGCATTTAGTAGAGAAATGGGTCTATAGTTCTTAATTTGTAATGGGTTGGCCTCCTCTTTTGGAATAAGTGTAATATAGGCTTCTGACCATGATTTAGGTATCTTCTTCTTTAACATAACTTCATCCATAACTTCTAGCAATGGAAGATTCAACGATTCTTGTAATGCTTTATAAAATTCTGCTGGAAATCCATCTGGACCTGGTGCCTTTCCATTATTTTGCTTCTTGAGTGCTTCAGTTAGCTCCATCATCATTATATTGCTTTCTAACATTTTTTCAGTCTCTTTAGGTATCTGAGGTAAATTAGCATTCTGTAAGTACTGCTTAACTCTTTCCTCATCAATATTTTCTTGTGTATATAATTTCCCATAGAAGTCTCGAATTATTTCCTTCTTCTCTTTACTACCATAGCAAACTTGGCCTTGGTCATCTATTAATTGCAATATTTTCCTTGATTCTTTCTCCTTTCTCAATTTGCATGCTAGCCATCTACCTGGTTTTTTTGCGTCTTCAAAGTAGTTCTGTTTAGCACCTCTAATTTTCTGTGCTAATTCTTCTTTTTCTATTTGACCCATTTTATGTTAACTATATCCATTTTTAGCTTGATGTCCTTTTTCTGTGGCATTTTCTGTAGCTCTTTTTCAAGTCTTTTATACTCATCCTCTAAGGCCTTAGAGGCTAGTCTTTTCATAGTTTTCCTTTTCCTTGTATAGTCTATTATCAAGCCTCTAACATATGCCTTCATTGTATCCCATACATTCTGAATTGATGTATCTTCTTTTTTGTTTTCTCTAAAGAAAAAGGCCAATTCTTTCTCCATCCACTGTGTGAAGTCTTTTTCCTTTAAAATAGTATTATTTAACGTCCATCTAGATCTTCTTTTTTGTCCTTTCCATTTAATTGTCATTGGATTGTGATCTGCCCAAGTACTTGTTTCAATATTTATTTCTTGAATATTAGTTATTAATTCTGTTGACATCCATATCATATCTATTCTGGACCATGATAAGTGTCTATTTGAGTAGAAGGTGTATTGTTTAGTTTTAGCTTTTCTTTCTCTCCATGTATCTTTTAAGTTTATTTCATCTACCATTTTTAAAAAAAGGTTTAGGGAGAGTCTTTCTGTTTTGCTTTATTGTTTTCTGTGCTGTATAGTCCAATTTATTGTCTACAATTCCATTAAAATCTCCCATCATAACTATATTAGCATAGTCCAGTTCAATTATTTTCATATGTAATTTTTTGTAGAATTCTTCTTGTTTATCATTTGGAGCATAGATTGCAATCAGGAGTGTTTTCGTATTATTGTCCATTATTTCCACCATTAGTATTCTTCCATCATCATTGGTATAAATCAATTTTGCTGGGGTGGTCTCTTTAATATATAAAACCACTCCTCTTTTCTTACATTGGGTCAAGGAAGTAAATATTTTCTCTAGTTTTGGCTGTACCAACAATTGTTCATATTGTTTTTTAATATGTACTTCTTGTAGACAAATTATATCAAATTTTAATTTCTCTAATTTATGAAAGGTTTTCCTTCTTTTAACGACTGAGTTAAGTCCATTTATATTAATTGTAATTAATTTTTTCTCTTCCATGGTTAGATTTTATAGTTTACTTTAGCAGCTCTCGTAGATCTTAGTTCACGTTGTTCTTTGGCTTCCACCTTTCCACCTACTGCACCTTCTTCTTTTTCAGTCGCCATTTGGCAGTCCTCTTGGAATTCAATTAGTGAGATCTCTTTTTCTGCCTCTTCCTCTTTCTTTCCAAAAAATTCTGTATAAAATAATTCCGCTTTCTCAATTGAGTCAATTCTATGTCTCTGTTCTTGCCATGTGAACATTAAACCTTCTGGAATCAGCCATCTATAATTCACCTCTTTTTTAAGTAGCATTTTAGTCAGGAATCGGTATTCTCTTCTCATCTCTCTCACTCTTCTGGGTATTTGTTTCAAGACCACAATCTCCTTGTCTTTGTATTTCAATGTTTTCTCTTTTGCCACTTGCAATATTTGTGTTTTAATGGCTTTCTTTGTAAATCTAACGTGAACTTCTCTTGGTAAGGTATTTCTCATCGCATATCTCATGAAAACTCAATAAACCTCATCTATTCCATCCATCATCTTCTCTTGAGTTATTTCCAAAGCTTCAGCCAGTATTTCTATCATTATCACAGCTAGGTTTTGTCCTTTTTCTTCCTCTACGTTTTGGAAACTAAGATAGAATTCTGATCTATCCATCTCCCGTCTCAACATACCACTTTTATCTTGTTCAACCACCATTAATCTATTATCAATATCTCCAATCTTCTTGTCTCTTTGTTTATCTTCTTCAATTTTTTGGAATCTCTCATCATACTTCAACATCATTTGTTGGATGTTCTCCACTTTTTCATTGGTTTTCCCTGTTCTTTGTTCAATGTTCTCTGTTCTTTGTTCAATGTTCTCTGTTCTTTGTTCAATGTTCTCTGTTCTTTGTTCAATGTTCTCTGATCTTGCTTGAATATTTTGAATTCCTTGCATAATCATCTGCAGAGTCACTTTTTCTTGTTCTTTTTCTTGCTTTAACATTGTCTGTATTGAACGTTATCCTCCAGATGGTGGAGAGGAAGAAGTAGAAGTTGAAGAATCGGGAGCTATAAATTTCCTACTCATTTTAAGCAATTCAAAATCTTCAGGTTCTTCTAAACCTTAATCCAATTGTGAAGTAACCAATTATAGTTCAAAATAAAAATGGTAGAAAAAAGAAGCCCAATAATAATAATAATAATAAAAAAAAGGGAGGACAAAATTTCTTCAGGTTCTTGTATACCTTAATCCAATCAATAGCTAGATAAAAAAAGACTTAAGAAAAAAAATAAAAAAAAGGAAAAATTCTTCAGGTTCTTCAACACCTTAATCCAATTGAAAGATCTCAAGTAGAAAAAGGTGCATAAAAATAAACCAGAAATCTAGATGAAAAAACAAAAATACCAGGAAAAAAAAAGGCTTTTAAGCCTTTCCCTTTAAAATAAAAAGCAAATGTAGAGATTGGACTTCCCAAAAAGAAAAAAGAAAAACAAAGACAAGCTCCAACAAAGCCAAAAACCCAAATAGTTATTACCAAAAAAAAGATAAAACATACAATAAAGCTGGTGAGGAGGGATAGCACAACTTAGGAAAAGTAAAAAGGGCACACTGCCCTTTGTTTGATTATCCAAGGCTCTTATTATAACTCTCTTCTCCAAAAACTTATCACCTTTTTCCCCCTATGTTTCAACACCAGACTCCAGCTGTTGATAGAAACCCAGAAGAGCACCTGCAATAATACTCTCCCATGCTCTTCCCTCTATCTTATCAAATAGCAATGTCCTTGAAAAAGAGTCTCAGTTCTTTCTTTCTCAGCTTTGTCTGGTCACAGGAAAATAGAATATTTTCAAGCCTCTAGTTGGCAGTGTTACAAAGTTTCTTTGCTCTCACTTTCCCCTTCCTTTTCCGAGCAGGATATAATAAGAATTAATAAAAAAAGAAAAGATATTTTTTTAAAAATGAAATAACTAAAGGGAGCCTCTAGCCTAAAATATTACAAAATCAAAAAGGAGAAGAAAAAAATAGATATCAACAAAAAAAAACAGTCCAGTTTCAAAATAAAAGATCAGCAATGAGAAAAACAAACCAAAACATTACTTTGACATTCCTGTTTAAAATCGCCGCTTAATCACTTCTGTCAAAACTTTTACAGATTCTTTCTTTTCCTTAGGGTGTCCTTTCAGATCTTAAAATAATAAAAAAAAGTTCTCACCAAACCGGCACACTCTCTCTTTCTGCTCTCTTCCGTTTCGGAGCTATCCCAACTTCAGCAGCTTTAATGGCTGCCTCTTTGCCGCTGGCAAGAAGAGCTTCTCCTGGATCAACAGGGACTTTGCAGTATCCCTGGGATCGACAGGCTGCACTCTTCACTTTCACCGTCTCTTCGGGATGGTTTAGATCTGATAGGACCATCCAGGAGCAAAGATATCGGCAGCGATCTCAGACCTCCAAGATCGTGTGCCATATCGTCGCAACACCAGCTCCGCCCTCTCCTGAATAGTCAAGGTCTTGTTGATGATCCAAACTCTGTAAAGGACCTTCGAATACTCATCTCTAATGATCTAAGTGCTAGAGCCCACTGTAACTACATAGCCAAAAAGGCATTAAGAGTTGTTAACCTAATCCTACATTACTTTTTCTCTGGTTATATCACACTACTAACTAGAGCATACAAAACATTTGCTAGACCAATACTCAAATACAGCTCATCAGTCTGGAACCCACATTACGTATCTGATATTAGCACAATTGAGAAAGTCCAGAAATATTTCACAAGAGTTCTCCACTCCTCCATTCGTTGTAGAATACCTTATGCCACCAGACTTGAAATTCTAGACCTAGAAAACTTAGAACTATTGCGCCTTTGGTCTGATCTAAGTATGGTATATAAAACCATACATTGCAATGTCCTACCTGTCAATGAACACTTCAGCTTCAACCATAACAACAGAAGAGCACACAATAGATACAAACTCAAGGTTAACCACACCAAGCTTGATTGCAGGAAATACGACTTCAGCAACAGAGTGGTCAATGTCTGGAATACTCTACCTGACTCTTTGGTTTCTTCCCAAAACCCCCAAAACTGTAACCTTAGACTGTCTACTATTGACCTCACCCCTTTCCTAAGAGGTCTGTAGGGGGCGTGCATAAGCGCACCAATGTGCCTACCATCCCTGTCCTATTGTTTCTTTTATTTTTCTTATATGTACCCATTTCATATATTCATAACTATGTATATACTTATACCTATTATCTTGTAAGCAATTGACAAATCAAATAAATAAAAAATAAAAATAAATAAAAATAAAAATATACCAAACTTTATACTATTTTGCTATTCTCTGGGCTCTTAAACCACAAATTAGAGTGCCCTGTCCAAGGAGATCAGTTTTTAACATCAATTTTTATGAAGTACTTGAAGTAGTCCATACATTTGCTGCTAAATCAAAATATGTCTTCTGCTGCAATTCCATTACATTTTTTTCCACTTTGCCTTTGAGAAGCTCTCAGTGGCTTAGATGTGATTTCCAAGTAGTTGCCCTTACTGGCATTGGCAGGCTGAAATCTTCAGTAATTCATAAATATAACAGCATTCTATTGTAGATACAGAGGAGGGAGCAATGTCATTAATACTAGAAATGCACAGATTTGTAGTATATGTAGCCATGTATATTTGCTGTATAAAGTTGCATTGAAAATAAGAATGGTTCATGAGGTATTCTGGGATCCTAGAGATGTGAAACTTCTGAATTTTTTTTTCTGCTTTAGTTCTGAGAAAGAAGTGGAATTTGGAGAGGAAAATAAAAATTTATTCAGTTCTTATTGTTTAGCAAACACTCTACTCCAGGGGTGTCAAACTCAATTTCATTGAGGGCCGCATCAGGGCTGTGATTGACCTTGGGGGGGCTGGGGGAACATGGCCGACTGGGTGGGTGTGGCCAACTGGGTGGGCATGGTTAGTTTGACATCACTTCCCAAACTGCTGGCATGTTTTCTCTTTGCATTGGATAGACTGGGCCGAAGCCAGGCTGGCCTGATCTTTCCTCTTTGCATTGGGTAGACCAGGACGGCCCTGCAGGCTGCATCCAACCACATTGTAGGCAATGTCCATGAGTTTGACGCCCCTATTCTACTCTTTTATAGAGTGTAACTTGATTTGCTTATTAGGATATTATATTATTAAATTGAAAAGCAAAGTTTATTCTGATAATTTTATATTTTGTTAAAATTATTGTGAAATAATTTCACATTTACATAAATAGATTTTCAGATCAAATTAAATCTTTATTATTTTCATAGACCAATTAAATGGATGTACAAGTTTGCTGAGCTTTTAAGAAAGTAGAATCTCTTCATTTTTGCCTAAGAAAATGGACAAAGGATTATTCTGAAAACATGAAATCATCAACTTGCAGTAAACATTAGGCACCTTACCACTATGCACTGCATTAAGTTTGTTGCCACATGAAATGTGTCTGTGCTAAAACACTGATTGCCACATGAAATGTTACCTATTTTCAGAAACTGAAATATTATCTATGAGAAAATTCAACTTCTTAAGGCAAAGCTTTTAGATTCTTCCACATAGAAGAATCTAAAAAATACACATATTTGTATTTTTAAACATGGGTTATATTATTTTACAGCTTAATCACTTTTATGTGTTGGTCAAAAAGAAAATATTAGGAAACATTCCACAATTTCCCCCCTACACACACACACACACACACACACACACACACACACACACACACATTATTTGCATTTTAGGAGAAAAGCAGAACTTCCTCTGAAATGGCCTTGGATAAGATAGCTTTTTTTCTAGAATTTTCAGGATTTTTTGGGGGGTGGGGCTTTGGTACATTCAGTGGATGATATGGTTCCCAGAGAATAAACAGTTGTTGCCTTGCATCCATTTGCAACTTCATTCCCAGTGTAATTTTTGAAACTAGAACAAAGCTTTGCATAAAGTACTCCTATGATTCAAGTCTAGTAGGCAACACAGCAATCAACTGATTTGTCACTATCGATCATTCTACAGTATAGAATGTGCTGACAGGGCTGTAAAGTTGAATCTAGTTTGGTAAGAATGTAAGAGCTAAGTGACATAATATATGAATAAGCTGTCCTCAGTTTATCTGTGCACTTGGCACACTCCAGTTTTTATCAAAGAAAGAAAGTTGGTTTCAGAAAATCAAAGACCAGTCAGAGATCATCAGTTATGAACAAATTCTAGAATAGACTATTAAGCAGCTGACTTGATTGCAGCTAGAAAATTACTAACTGGTTGCTAGAGTTCATTACGGATTTACTGTACTGAGGGTATATTATGCCAGACCAGCTATCTCCTTTTGCATAGTCACTGGTTCAGCAGAGAATACATGCACCAGTATATATTGATTTACATTCAGTGAATTCAAAGAAATCCTTGTTGATAAGATGATAAAATGTGGTTTGGATATTTTGACTATTATATGGAACAAAAGCAGCCATTTCCAATGTGTATTTAATAGGAATTCTAAGTCAAGTAGAGACTATGTTTTAGACCCAGAAATAAATTACCTGGGCAACAATTATATAGAGGTATTGCTTAATTTAATTGTTAAATTTACATTTATCAAAAAAGCAGGAGTCAACAGTACAGAAGAAAGAAAAAGCAGCTTGAATATCCTTATTAGATGAAAAAAAAAATGAATATAAATGTAACAGTTATTATGCTTAAGGCGCAACAGCAAGCCAAAATAATAGGATTCACGTAAAAACTTAATTTAACTTACTAAAAGTTAAACATTTCTCTGTCCTTAATAATTGACTATAGGATAAACAGATGAAATGGGAAGTGGAATCTTAGTTTGGGACCTGTATGGGTGGAAAGCCATCTTATCAGGCAAGGAATGATAATATATGAACATCCTACATTGCATACTCTTCACTGAGCCAGCAGTTTACTTAGTTTTTCAAAGACCTTTCAAATCTGTGAATCTATGACGATATCTTGATGTTTCATTCATTTTTTAATTTTCTTTCTCAGGTCCAACTGATCTCAGTATGAAGAGGCAGCTAGCAAGCACTTCCGGGTCTTCTAGCAATACCAGCTCTAGACCTCAGCTGAGTCCAACTGAAATTAATGCAGTACGGCAACTGGTTGCAGGTTACAGAGAATCAGCAGCATTTTTATTACGTTCTGCAGATGAACTGGAAAACCTTATTTTGCAGCAGAACTGAGACACACATTATTATCTTGCTGATCTCATTTTATCATAGAATTTCCACTGTTGACATTTTGATATTTCAGAGCAGATCTTTTCATGTGCCACGCTCTTGTTGACAAGTTAATTTCCATTAGGCCACACTGTTCTCAGTGTACTTGGTGTGTTATGGTTCTGCAAGCGAACTTGGATCTCTGACATTTTTAAGATCATTTGTAATACAATTTGGTTTGTTTTCATGTGTCAGCATCAATAGCAAAAAAAGTGAGTAGAGTGTTAACTCATTCTAACACGGACAGAAACAACAGATATATGCTGGGGTTTCAAATTTGATTCAGAATCCAAGTGCAATATTAACGGAATGTGCTACTGATTCAGTGGACTTAAAGCTGCATTATATGGCAAAATGTTGCCAAAAGCCCTGATATTAATAGGATGTTATTACAATGAAAAGGATCTTGTATTTTAAATAAAATGTAATTTTTATAGGAAAAAAACAAGAAAAAAAAGGCTGGTTCACATTCTAAATTGATCATTTTTACTTTGGTAAATTTTTCACTGATTTTTCAAATGAAGTTTTGAGGAGCTGTTGTTAAGTCCTCCTCAATGAAATTTTAATCCCCTCCCCAGTTCACCTCTGTCCTCAAGGCATATTTTTCATGCAGAGCAGGCCATTCCCTTGTAGTTTCCTATCAAACCTTGGTGGACTTAATTCTGCAGGAAGCAGACTTTCCTGAACTTCATAGCATTTTTTCTTCTGTTTCATAATGAGTTGCAACTTAGTAGTTGTTGATGAAGATGCGAGAGATATTTTCAAAAGACATATCATTACTTTTGTTTTTAAAGGGATTTCCTACAAGCCAGCTCATTTAACTCCAGGATTGCTGCTGCTGTCTTGTACAAATCCTTCTAGTAGTGAATGGATGTAGATGACTGAATGTGAAGAGGTTGCAAGTGACAATCGGAAAATTTGCACTCTTGTGTATATTTGTTTTCTTTCTTTCTAAATGAATATGTAACTGAAAAGGGCCATTGACACTTCTGATGTGATTTTATAGTGCTTATGCTAAACTAAAAATTGTACAAAAATGGTAAACGATAAAACTGCCATTTAAATAAAATTCCCTTCCCTTGAATTTCCCCCTCCCCCACCCCATCCCCATTTCTTACTTTAGGATGTCAAATACACATCGGTGGTGTTTGCTGTGTGCTAAGGAAAGCTTATTTTTATGTATTTAGAGAGAAGTATTTTACTTCGGGCTTATGTAATATCTGTTTTGTTGATTAGCTTTTGTTAAATAACAAGTTCCTTGTGCATTCCTAAATTTGCCTTATTTTTGTGTACAATTTTTTATGTACTTTGGTTTTTCAAAAATGAGTTTAAGGCATCTGGTGATATTTTCTATCTACTTGTTACATATAGTTTTTCAAGTAATGACTGTGGTTGTGACAAAGTAATGTGCACTTTTTTCTTGTAACTGGACATTGCTATGCTTTTTCCCTTTAGTGTTTCTAGAATTACTGTTGCATACAGTTATGTTTTTAAAAGACAACTTTTGTGATACTGTTGGTGAATATCAGTGTGAAAAAGCCTATTGAAATGAGTGTTTTGGAGATACCTAAGTACACAAGCTGTTAAGTTGTAGATGCAATTGTTCACAAATTTAAATGAAATTTTAAAAAAAATGAGGGCTGGGGGAACAATCTTCAGTTTTGTTTGGGTGAATAAACATCTGTGTTTCAATGCATGCTTGTGAAACAGTGTTTGACATAAAATTTTGTCTTTTCTCTCAGGGCAATTTAAATCCAAATTATAAAAAAATAAAATATTCATCTGAACATAATGACGGTTTAGATAATCAAATAGAAGCATGCTTTGCATACATTTTGCTGGCGTCTTTGCCTAGATTTCAGTGAAATTGTCGCTGTTTAATTTGCCTATAGAATTTTTTTTAATAGTATATATCACAAGTAGATGGTGAAGATTTGTAGAATCCCTAGGAAAAGTCTTAATCTCTGCAGTGTTGCAGCAGAAACTGGGGCTAGTGTTGGGATTGAAACCTTGGAAGTTTCACTAGCAATCCAAACTTGGTAAGGTACTCATCATTGTTTTAAAAAGAAAAAAATATTTATGGACTGAACAGATTGTGTGCCCAAATAAATGCTGACAAGAAAGGGGAGGAAAATTACTATGTGTTATTATGTGTTTTGGCAGGTTAAATTATGACATTACATTAAAAATTGTGAATACATCCAATCCTTTGGTTATGTCAAAAGACGCATATAGAAGATTGGCTAAAATATATACATATTTATCCCACTGTCTTAGCCTCCACTGCATGTGGCTGTGTTGTATTGTACTAAAATAATGATGACCATTCATGATCAATCAGTTTCTTGAGAACTTATCTACCCAGCTACATTCTAGCCATGCTTAGATCAATACCAAACATTATGGTTTGTAGAGAAGTAGGCCACAAATATATTATCAATGCATGGGATGGCCCCATTACAGTAAGATTCTCAAAAAGATGGACAGCCAAACAAATACAAGATATACCTGGGGAACAGAGGTAGTATGAAGCAGGTTCTGACCAGTTCTGGAGAACCGGTAGCAGAAATTTTGAGTAGTTTGGAAAGCCAGCAAATACCACCTCTGACTGGAGATTTTACAGTATCCTTCCCCTGCCACGCCCACCAAGCCATGCCCATAGAACCAGTAGTAAAAAATTTTGAATCCCACCACTGCTGGAGAAGCTGTACAATAAAGTCTCAGAAGATTACAAGTTTTTTCTTGACATCCAGTTCTACATGAAGAAAGAGTTAAAGTTTAGTAATGATCATGAATATATTTCAGTGGAACTTCACCTTGTGTACCATTGGAGGAGGGTCAAAGAAGTTGGTCTGATAAAAGTGGCATTGTGACACATATCCTATCCATTTGATGCCTGCATCATGACATTTGTATATGTTGGGTAGAGCTTGTGGCACAACAGCATAATACTGCATTTGCAATTTGGACATACAGAAGGAACTTGAGGATGACCATGTTCACCACTTACATTATTTCATCTTGGGGGCATTTTCCTGACCCCCCCCCAAAAAAAACCCATTATATTAAAATCACATCTCAAAAAGAAAAAAAATGACAATGAAGGTAAATAAAGATTACTCCCACCAGCAATTCGACCATGATTAATATATCAGAAATATTTGTCTTTCTTTTGTTTAACATGTCCATCACTCTGCATCTGCAGCAGTCAAGTTACTTTCTTGATCCCAGCTGCATGAACAAGGATAGGAAACCAAGTGGAATGTTCTTCAATGTGTGAACAAAATTTGCCACCTGTTGCCAAGGGATGGCAAATTTGCCTCACATATTGGAGAACTGGTGGTCTGACATGGAAGAGTAGAAACTAGATGAACTCTTGTCAACGTTGTTTAGTGAGATATACATGATGCCATACAAATAGCAGCGAGTGTCACATAATTCAGTTAATTTTCTCCATGGGAAGCTCTTTGGCCTTCCCTGT
Source organism: Pseudonaja textilis (assembly GCF_049901715.1). Classification (NCBI taxonomy): domain Eukaryota; kingdom Metazoa; phylum Chordata; class Lepidosauria; order Squamata; family Elapidae; genus Pseudonaja; species Pseudonaja textilis. Next base: position 158,843,963 of record NC_141992.1, on the reverse strand, counting down.
TGTTAGGTAAAAGTGTTATCCATCCAACTATAAGTTGGTAGTAAATCATAGTGGAAAGAAATTTGCTGCCCCCATGGTTTGTATTTTGCCTCCATCATAAGTGTTTTGAGTCAATACCAAACAGTGATATTCTGAAGCACATGCAGCAAGGAAAGCAATTAATTGATTCCTCCAGCTTTATTGCCCTCCTTCCTAATATGTCAAGCTGTTGACATACTGTATGCAAACATTCCCCAATCACATCTTTGGAGTAGAACTGGGCTGGACTGTGTGCTGAACACTGTCACCTCTAAGCTGCTGCTTTCTCTAACCCTTCTTTGGACTCCATTTTGTTGTAATCCAATTTGAATATAATTGAAATTACACAACACTCACCCACACAGAGAGAGAGAGGGGGGGGGAGGGAGGGAGGGAGGGAGAGAGAGCGGGGGGAGATCAGAATCTCAGAATAAAGTCACAAACAGCATGTTGATTTAGGAATTCTCTTTATATAAACAATAAGCATTGTTTTACAGATTCATCTTGTTCTGTTCAGGAGGCAATGAGGAGAAGAAATGGGGAACTGGACCTTTTCCATCTTGATATATTGTTTCAGACCCTTCTGCATGAACCCAGTTCACTGTTCTGCTATTTCTAGCTTCCAGCAATACTTCTCAGGCACTGCTGTGTCGAGCTGCTTAAGAGGTAAGAGCAACAGGGTAGTAGATGCTGATAGGAACTGACAGGAAGGACTTGCCCAAATCAACCTGAACTGGCCAATCAGGTTTTCTGGATGCTCTGAATGAATGTTGGATGAACTGGGATGAATTTTACATAATTTGCCATAAATTATTTGATGCTCTCTGATTAAGAGGAAAAATACTAATGATGAGGCAGCCATGGTTTAAGCCTAAGCTTGTCTTGAGGAGAAGATACGAAGCCAGTAAGGCTAAGCTTTGAAAATGTTTCTGGCATTCTCACCCAGTGGTTTATCAAACTCCCGTGGCTTCTTCTACTTTCTTATTCAATTCTCTGTCAGTGGCACTCCTTGAGCCAGTATTGCAATATATTAATCAATTGACAGGGCCTTTCAAAGAACGTTTGAGCTTGATTGTAGTGCTATTCAATGAAATCTACTGTACTACAGTATAATAGTATAAAGTAGTATTATTCAAAGGCATTACTGTAATACTATACGAACTCCATGAGTGCAAAATAAGCAAAAATTGCTACAATGAATCTTCTGCTCCACATTTTGATTAGTTACATTAATTAATTGACTAGTGATTAGTATAATTGACTGTTTGGTGTGATATTGCTTTATTGATTACCATAATATCTTGTTTGATTGAACAATCCAATCAACAAACCATCTCAACAATCCCACCATGCCAGGAAAACAATCTAATGTCAAACCACAACCTAAAAAGAAAGAAATCCCTACTAAAGAACCACAAGACTCTTGCTTTTGCCTTATATGTAAAGAAACTTTAAAGGAGAATGAAGATTACATCAAATGTTCTCTTTGTGACAACTACACTCACCATAATTGCTTAGGATTACCCAAGCAAATGACTCTTCCTAAAATCATCTGCCAATGCTTTTCCATATTTCTGCCCACCGTGCAGACCCAAACTAGACAAATACATTGCCCTGTTTAAAAGAGTTGATACCATAGAAACACGTACAACATCCCTTGACACCATTGTAGCATCCCTGGACACTATACAAGCAAGATTAACAAACCTTGAAAAAAAAGACACAACACAAAAAACAAACATCAAACAACTACAAACCATATCTCTACCCAACAATCGCAACCAAAACCCAATCCACAAAAAGCAACAAATCCTACAAATATTGATATCTCCATCCTCATCAAAGAAGCCATTGAGCGTGAGCGGAAGTGACCAAACGCCATCTCATTTGGTCTAGAGGTCAATGACAATGATGACATCACTAACATCTGCAACATCATTAGAGACTATCAAGCATCAACCATCTCCCCTGATGAAATACTTGATATATTCTGCATCGGTCTAGAGCTCAAAAACAAAGACGGCTCAATGGCCCTACGCCTCTGCAGGGTCATTTGCAAAAATGAATTAAACAAATATAAATTCATTTTCTCAATAAATTCACTCACAAAGAGCAACAACAACCATAACAACCTTCATTCTTGCCTTGATCTAACCTTACAACAATGTATATGATCCCGTGAACTTTGCTCTGAGCTCAAAAGACTACATGGATTAGATAATACTAATCTATACACTGACTACCATGCAGATTGTATCAAAAGCAAGAACCACAACCTATGTCCCAATAACCATCACCCAAATAGCCAATGTTAGGGATGCACGCCCCTTACTTCCTCCAGACCCACTACTTTATATCTTAAATGCAAACTATTCAATGCAAAAAGCCTCGCAAATTAAATTCATGAATTCCTCATCTTAGAAAACACAGCCACATTCAACATTATATTTGTCTGTGAGATGTAGCTGAATGCATCTTCCCCCAACTCCACTACCACAGTCAGAGAATATCATGTTTATCGGTCTGATCGCGAAATCCGTAGAGGAGGTGGAGTTGCTATATTCTATAAAAAGTCTCTAATTCTAAAAAAGATTCAAATTATACAAGAGCTTGCTCTTCCTGAGACCATCATCTGTGAACTGTCCTTAAATACCTCAATCTGCTTCTTACTATGCTATTGAGCCCCTGACTATGATATAATTCATGCAAACAAGGTAACTTCATTACTGATGTGGACTGCCTCTTGCCCACATCCTCTTATTTTTCTTGGTGACCTCAACTTACCTCTTATAAATTGGACACTAAATGAATGTACATCTGAACCCATTCATATAACCCTGTACAATGCCGTTACCAAACTGGGACTGGATCAGTTAGTATATAACAACATTAGACTAAACAACTGCCTCAACCTCATCTACTGCAACAGCTCAAACTCAATTTATGACCTAAAAATACAGGAACCATTTGCAAACATTGACCACAGCATGATTGATTTTTCTCTAAATTTACACCATCACAAAGAGGATCATAATGATGGACCCCCAAAATACAATTTTAAAAAAGCCAATTATGAACTCATAGCCGCCAACTTATCATCTCTTGATTGGCACATTCTGTTCTCTGGCTGTAATACTATAGAAGAACATTATAATGCTTTCTTGCTTGAACTCGAAAGGGTCATTAAACTATATGTTCCATTAATAACCCCCAAAATCAAAACAAAAAACAATTTACCCAAAATAATAAGAAAACTTCAATCTAAAAAAAAAAACCTTATAGCGTAAAAACAAAACTAAATATGTAACTAACTTTAAAAACCTATACAACACCTTATGCTGACAGATAAAGGCAGAATGCAGCAATCACCACTGGAAGCAAGAGGAAAACCTTCTATGCACAAAATCCACCCACGTCTTCTATAACTTTGTAAACACCAAACTTAAAGACTCAAAACCATCCCACCCCTAAAAGGATCAAATGGGAAAGACTATAGTGATAAAGCCATTAAGGCAAATCTCTTCAACACGTTCTTCAGTTCAGTCTTTGTAAACAGTAATGGCTCATGTTCCACTTTTCCTAATCATACCACAATTATCTGCAATGATACTGAGGATAATGTAGAAAATACACTACGTCACCTAAAACCATCCTTATCTATTGGCCCTGATGGTTTATGTGCATACTTCTTAAAAAAGCTCTCCACTACCATAGCAGAACCTTAAGCATAATATATGAGATATCATTCAGAACCAGCTCATTACCAAACCTATGATCTTTAGCAACGGTCATCCCTATCTTCAAAACAGGTGACCCCTGCCTGGTTGAAAAGTACAGACCAATCTCATTGTGCAAAGTTATGAAATCAATTATTAATCAATGCATTACCTTCTACTTAGAGTCAAACAACGTACTCTCCAATAAACAATTTGGTTTCAAAAAAACATATTGTCCTGCAATTTGCAACTTCTACACTGCAAAAACATATGGACTACATTACTTGACCAGGGCAAAGCAATAGATGTAATTTACATAGACTTCTGCAAAGCCTTTGACTCAGTGGTACATGACAAACTACTATTAAAATTAAAATCTTATGGCATTTCCGGATCCCTTCATAAGTGGATTTCTGCCTTCCTGTCAAGCTGGCAATAATTAGTAAAAATAGGAAACGCCTTATCAAACCCTGCACCAGTTAACAGCAGTGTCCCCCAAGGGAGCGTTATAGGACCCACACTCTTTACACTCTATATAAATGACCTTTGTGATCACCTTATAAGTAACTGCGTTCCTCTTCACTGATGATGTAAAACTATTCAACACCACCAACAATGCTACCATCCTTCAAAGCAACCTTGATTATGTGTCTAAATGGTCAAACAATTGGCAACTCAAAATTTCGACCAACAAATGTTCTGTCCTACACATTGGTAAAAAAAAATCAATATACCAAATACAAGCTAGGTGGATATGACCTCGTTGATGACCCTCACTCTGTCAAAGACCTTGGAGTTCTCATATCAAATGACCTAAGCACCAGAGCTCACTGCAACAACATTGCAAAAAAGGCTTTAAGAGTTATAAATCTGATCTTACGCAGCTTCTCCTCTGATAATACTGATTTGCAAACTAGGGCATACACAACCTTTGCTAGACCAAACTTGAATACAGCTCTGCTCTGGAATCTGCACTGTATATCAGACATCAATACAATTGAGCGAGTCCAGAAGTATTTTACAAGAAGAGTCCTACACTCCTCTGTTCGCAGCAGACTACTCTATACCACCAGACTTGAGATTCTAGGCTTAGACAACCTTGAACTACGCCGGTTAAGATTGGATTAAGCATAGAACATAAAATCATATGTTACAATGTCTTACCAGTTAATGAATATTTCAGCTTTAACTGCAACAACACAAGATCAGACAACAGATATAAACTAAATGTAACCACTCCAAACTTGATTGCAGGAAGTACGATTTCAGCAACAGAGTGGTCAATGTCAGAACTCACTACCTGATTCTGTTGTCACATGCTCAAACCCCCACTCTTTTACCCTCAAACTAACCTCTATCGACCTCACCCCATTCCTAAGAGGTCTGTAAGAGGCATGCATAAGTGCACAATGTTGCCTACAGTCCCTGTCCTATTGTCCCCAAATATTAGTTCCTATTTCATGTATTTAATTTATTCTTATTTCTATTATATTGTGTTTGACAAAATAAAATAAAATAAAATAAATAAATATGATTACCTTCTGTGAAGGAGGTAATATGGAATAGTTTCCACGTGAGAAAAGCTGTAGGTAACTTAACCACCAGCTGGTATTTATCTCAGAGTCAACATTTCTATAAATGTCTTCCTACCAGGAAATACGTGAGATGTGGGTCAGCCTGCAGATGGATATAGCCAAATCCCACAGAGTGAACTTTTATTATCATGCTGCCTATTTAAATCAATATTCTAGAAAGCATATAACAACAGAAGGCTCATTACCATCATTTAAGCATCCAATTTTACTTTCTCATTCTAAATGCAATTTTCATGCATCCAGATATGAAATTACGTTCTATGGCAGAGATAGAAAATCCATCTGGAAGTTAAATAAATCTTTAGTGTTGCTAGCAACTGCTAATTGGTCATTGTTTGCAATGTGTTAGACATGCAATGGGATCTTTAATGGATGAATAGCAATTGTAATACAAATGACAATCTAACAGAAAAATTAGCTCATTAATGAACTGAATAGTATTGCTGGTACTAGTAAAATGTAATATACATGTAACAGCAGTTTATTTAATCTTGGTCATATGTTTCTGTAAACTCACACAAGCAAGGCTGAATTCTGGCTATAATTTTTTCAAAGAAATCTTACTATAGGTCAGGGGTGTCAAACTAGCAGACCGCGAGCCGGATGCATCATACACAGGCCATGTCCATCCCAGCTCCACAAAGGGAAAAACATTGTAAAACATCACATGACAGCAACATGACGTGGTGAGTTTGACACCTGTGCCATAGGTTATCGAATCTTTAATTTCTTTTGTGGATATTCCTTTTTTTAAAATAAATTACCCCCACAGGAAAACTTCTATAACAAGGACACAAACTTAAAACACTGTTTTCTTCTTACTCAATTTGTAATTTTTTGTGCGTGTGTGTGTGTATGTGTACACACACACACACACACACACACACACACATGCTTTTTGCTAGTTTTCCATTGTTATTACTGGCCATTTAGATAATATCTACTTGCTTCCTTAGCTGCTCTTATAAGCTTATCTTTCTGTGATCGTCTTCCAGGAGAACAAAAATAATATGTCCTTTGCAGTTAGAGACTGGCATACAGAAAACAAACATAGCCAGCAGATGGCAATGAGAGCTATAGCTACAATTTGAAATGTATAAACTGTTGTGGGCTTCCTGTTACAACATATGCCAGTGTTTTAATTGTGGGGTATATATTCTTCTTCCCCCAGGTTCAATCTCTTTTTTAACTTTATGAAAGAATATATATTTTCTGGAGGAGTATCTATGTCCATTGGATAATGTGCACTGCAGCATGATTACATATCACCAGATATGGGCTTCCTTTTTTTTTAGCTGCTGCTTCTATTCTAATTCAAAATCTATTTTGTGTCCTACTGAATCCTTGTACTGCGGCACCCTAGTTTATCAGCATTTTTTCCAGATACCATGCTACATTGCATTTTGGACAATAGCTTCCTGATGGGCAGTCCTCAAGCTCCAGTTTTAGACGTCTGTTAATAATTTTCTAAATTGATTTAAACCTTAATCAGAAAATAAAAATAAGTGAGAAACCAGACAAAAACACAACTGAAGATCCTGTCCTTTTAAACACAGGACATCCAAATGGTACAGAACTTTAATAACCTGCTCCATTTGGGTGTGCCTCCTGATTGACTTCTAAGGTAAAGCAGAGGAGGATAACAAAGACTACAAGATACAGAATAATCTTGCTGCTGCGCCAAGGTTATAGCACATTTATATTCCTTTATATCAGGAAACTGCAACTCACAAAAATATCTATATGCATTATCTTATTCCCAATACTGCTGAGCAGAGGTGCTATTCAGCAGGTTCTGACCAGTTCTAGAGAACTGGTAGCAGAAATTTTGAGTAGTTCAGAGAACCAGCAAATACCACCCCTGACTGACCCCGCCCCATCTATTCTCCTGCCATGCCCACCAAGCCACGCCCACCAAGCCACACCCACAGAACTGGTAGTAAAAAAAAAATTGAATCCACCACTGCGGCTAGGCCTTCTTTATGCCTATCATCTATGGGAAGTGCTGTGTCAATACTTCATTCCCCCTAAAATGCCCTGTCCCTCTTCTGAAACTGAAACCTTGAGTAATGCCTTTCTCAGGTTTGGATTTTAGAAGGGACTGCACTCGCTACTAATCCCAGCCTTAACAGAGAGACAGCATGGCCATTCTGATCAATGGGACTTATCTTATTCCCTCAAAGCTAAGTATCCTGAAATTGTCTACACAATTGCTAAATTGTGTGCCTGAGCCAAGAGGCTTTGTTAAGACTTGACAACAGTAGGTTGTTTATTTAATTAATAAGATTGTTCTCAGATTATATTTGGTGTTTTAGCTTTCATGATCTGGTATTGGACCAAAATAAAATGTTCATTTATCTTTAAAATAGTCTGCTGTAATTTTTTACAATTGAAGGATACCATCTTTCCATAGATCTGAAGACTTTTAAATTGGTTTGTAATATTTTATTAATAAACAGTTTAGTTTCTCAAAAAAAGAGAAAAAGTATGCCTTTTTTCATTTTTCAATAAATAGGAATTTGACTAATGGGATATTGTCTGGCATGCTTTTATACATAATCAATAGGCTTAGAGTTTAAAAATGAATTGCATTTCAAAAAGTTAGAAAAGGAAGTAAGGTAAGCTTGGCATGTATATTCTTCATACTAGCTATGTATTATACTTTTAGATTACTTAAATTGGACCTTGTTCAATTATGTGCCCTGAGTACTGAAAATTAATTAAAGTGTATTAAAACATAGATAATAGCAACAGTGAGAAAAACTTGGTAATTTATCAGCTTCTTGTTCAAAATAACTCTAAGCAAAGAAGATTAGCTACAGTAACTGCCTACCTTCTTTCATATAGAAGTTGCCATGAAATCAGGTACCACCCCGCTAGGATTTCAGAAGGCCATTTGGGAATGATATGCTAGAAGTTGTCATCCCTCCTACAGGGGTAGTGTTTGGTAAGTGGTGTTTTGACAATTCTTTGATATATGAGATCGTTATTTTAAATATTGAATATAGCTTATTTTCTTTACTTGTACTGATTTAGACATGTAAGATGACTAGAATTATAAGATAAACAGCTAGTTAGAGACAGAGGGATATTGATGGGGAGGATAATTTATAATGATTATAACAAATAACTCAAATTTATCAAGTTCTATAATGGTTTATATTCTATAAACAGGGCACTGAGAGGATTATTATGTGCTGGAACAAGACTAATATGGGCTCCTAATATGGACATGTCAATTTTCCAAGTCTAACTCCTCGCCCACTCGCCCACTTGATCCTCTCATCTCCCCCATGGGAGCAGGGTGGGCTCAAGCCAGGCCCCTCCCCTTCAGCCCCACCGGTGCAGCAGTCCTCGACCCAAGAAAAAGAGGACTGGAGGGTGACAGTGCACATGCTCCCAAATGCTCCAACACCCGCCCCCCATGGAACAGTTGCTCTATACATCCGGGTACCCGCCTGCTTAAAACAAGACAGAGGTGGGTTGACTTTCTTTATTTCACCCTCCCGCAGGTGGCTGTAAAGCTGTGCCCGTGCAGAAAGTCAAATCACATCCACAGTGAAGGGCCAAAGAAAGAGTGATGGAAGACATAAGTCAATCGAGGTTGCTGGGGGGCTCATGTGCAAGTAATAGCACTGAGCCACATGTGGTATTAGCATGATCAGTGGGGTGGGTGGGAGCCCCTCGGGCCCCTCCTCTGCGCATCTGGGCAGTCCCGCTCCTGTCTCTTTCATTAGGCAACATGATTCATCATTTTCACCATTTAAGTATAGAGTATGAAGTTTATATCCACTATTGTTTTTCTTTTTAAAAATTTGGTTTTGTAAATTTTTTTAAAAAAATTCCACTTCATGGGCCCCCTTTGAGCTCCATGGGCCCCAGGACAATGTAGTGGCTGCACCCCACTCTCCTCAGGCCTGTCTATAAATAAAAAAGTATCCAGGTAAAGGTATAGATCTCTTAAAAATATTGATTGCCCATTTAAAGAATTTGACAATAATGAATAAATAATAAAATTAGCCAAATGTTATAAACCTGGCATAAAATATTTAGTGAAGCTGGGATCCTATTCTGTTAGCAATGTATCAGGGTTTTTTTTACTTTTTATTGGAAAAGGGCCCTTCCTGAAATACATTAGGAGGCTTATGTAACAGTTATTTGGAAAGTAGAAAAAGACTCCATGAATTTAGCAATTCATCAACCAATATGTTTGATTAAAAGATTTATCAAGATCACAGAACTTATTACCCTCAAAAATTCATTCAGTAAAACCTGGTTTTATGACAGATTGACAAACCTCTTGATAATATCAGGTGTTTGAAAATTCAGTAGCATTGTAGGCTGACAAAAAATGAAATAGCTGTTTTGGCATCATTTAGACATACTAGATGATAGCTAGACTGAGGTGATACATATTGAGGTTTTTTTTTTTTAGCAAGTTACAAAGAAAAAATGGACTTTTTGCAGAATTTATTTGCTGGATTAAAATGTATGATTTTAATCTCTTTTTTGGAGAGGGAAGAGCGGGTAATAGTCCTCAATTTACAACTGTAATTGAACCCAAAATTATAAGTCAAGACATCATGTGATGGGATACAATTTTACAATATTTTTTAAGAAAAGCTAAAGTCATCAAGTGAATACATCAGTCATTAAGCAAATCCATTTTTCGAATGGGCATTTTTGCCAGAAATAAAAACTGGAAAGTGACCAAAAAAAGATGCAAATTTTGGTCACATAACTATGTGATGATACAAATGGGCATAGAGGTGAGAGATTGTCATGTCTTCTTTTCCCTGACATCAGAAAAGATACCTCTTCTTAATCCAGCAAATAATAACCTAAATGGCAGCAATCATTGATTAATTCACTTTATTGGAAAATCGAGAATTGTGAGAAGAAAAAAATAGGAGACAATGGAAGAGTGGTAGATTTGGGGTCTCAGTGACAAGGTGCCGCTATCCCCTAAAAAAAACCCTGGAAATCCAGTCAGTGTTGAATACCTTTGCACAATCATTGGAATTTTTGGAATCATTTTTGAAATGTTTTCAGTGCAGTTCAAATGTAGTCAGTAACTTAGTGCTGCCCTAATTTAAGTAATAATTTCATTCATTCATTCACTCACTCATTCATTCATTCATCTTGGCTGTCAGCTGACTCTAACTGACTCTGGATTAATTGAGATTGAGTGATAGTGTTTTTTAAAGACATCTAATGGATATATAATTATTGTGAGATTTGATCATCACATTTCTGAAAACTAAAAAAGTTTACACCTGTATACGAGTAACAGTTGCATTTCATTAAAAAGGTTGCCACAAAAGGTACACTTGATCCAACAATCACATAGACACATGTGCACGATCACTTTCCCCTTCACTTACAAAGTCTATACCATTTAATTTGGAGCAGAAGATGGGAAAGGAATATTGGAGGGAAGAGGAGAAAAGAAAGGAAGGAATGTTCCATTTCACATGAAACATCTAATTAAGAGAAAAAGAGAGATGTCTCACTCCCCATAGGAAGATTATCCAACTGATTTTGTTGAGTAGTCACTTTATAAAAGTTTGAAAATCTTAATAGTTATTAAACAAAATGTGAAAGGGAATGTTTCATTATGAAGTAATATAAAATTATTATATTGCAGAGGTGTCAAACTGGTGATCCACACCCACCCCAGTTACGTAAAGGGAAAAAAAGTCACAATACATCAAGTGATGGCAACATGATGCGCTGAGTTTGACACCTGTGTTGTATTGGAACAGAGGTACATTTTTTAATCCTAGCCAAATCTTGTAGCTTTAGGAGAGATAAGCCACTTTGAAAATTTTGGAAATAAAACCATCTAATGGAGCATAAAATATGAGTGGCCACTTGGCTAAAAATAACTACTACTACCCTGTTTCTCCAACAATACAGCCTCCCCCAATAGGAAATCCCAGCATGTTTTATAGGCATGAAATGAAATTAAGCCCCTCCCCCCCAAATTAAGGCCTATATTAAAACATGCGAAATGGGGGAGAATGGTGTGGGGGAGCTTGCCGTTAGGAACTACTTTTGTTGCACACCCAGATATGGTGCTGCCTGCATTGACCCCGATACGAAGTGCCCCACCAATGCCGAGGTCAACATCCAAGCCGTCGCCGCCCACCCGAAGATGCAAAGGGGGGGGGAATTAAGTCACCCATGAAAAGACGGCCTAGACATTTTTTTCAGGGCTCAAAAAAAAAAAAAAAAGACCCAGCCTTGTTATATGAGATACACGGTAGCCCTGACTCATTATTTTTGCAGGATTTAAAGTGTTGTGCTAGCCTGATCTATACCAGAGGAGCAGATGCACTATCATATTGAAATGGCAATGTCTACCATTATTGTGAGATTACATAACCTTTCTAATCTCACACCTGTTGGGGGAAGGGAAAGGTCAGTGTATCTTATCATCTGAAACTTTTATCATAATGCTCGTGAGCACACAAACCTGTCAGTTAAGCCTACAAATAGCTTAACGGCCAGTATATAACCTCCCATTAGCTCAGGTTTGCCTGGATGCTGGCAAGTATTTACATGAAATTTTGTCCCACTTGTCACAGCAGCATATAGGACAGCCAGGAAACCACCTGGCAACCTCTTCTTGAATGTATTTCTTAATTACTAGGAAGCAGATGCTGACAATCTTGTTAAGTAAACAACAAGTTCTGCACCTGCTTGAACAAACCTGCCCTCACCCTTTGCCAAACAGGTGACAGGTAACAGTTTTCCTGCCCTCACATACAATGGCCTCAGGGATTAGTAGGAGTCTATCAGCGGTTTCTCTGCTATGTTTCCTCCTGGCTCTCTCTACAGAGAACTCAATTCAAGCAACAGAAGTGGAAATATCCCTAATTAGATAGATATTTGCATTATGACCAATTACCTGGTATGTCCCTGTATAACAGGTGTGCATGCATATCCTCCCATCCTTTGCCACAAACACCCACAATAATAACAAAAGATTGGAATGGCAGTAGGAAAAACGAATCAATTATTGAGCAACTAATGTTTTCATGAGGTGTCTTGTTACAGTAAAGGATGCTTGTAACATGAAAAGGTTTTGGGAAGATTTTGTCCTATGTGAAGCAGAGTGAGTAAAGCTTTGGAATTCACTTATGCTGAATTGGCACTGAAGAGATGGAAGCTAAGTTTTATCCAAAGAAGATTTATCCCTAAAACCATGATTCTGAAATTGCATTAATAACCAGTTCCATGCAATCCCAGTGCAATGAAGCTGTGATTCATAAGAATTGTCTACAGGAATTAAATACATTTTGTTCACTCCTGGAAACTGATCCTTTGCATGATTTTTTAAAAAACCTTTTACCATATACAGTATGTATAAGAAAGTAGTCTGCTTCTTAGTCAGGTCAATGCTAATCCAACCTAATTAGCAGCACTTTGTTTATTTCAAGTGTTAAATCCCTCATATTTCAGCTAAAACCAAAGCTATATTTGAAAGATTGCTGTTTCACTAATGAAACAACCTGTATTGATTTTGAGATTGTTTAAACTTTAACAAAAGCATGTAAAGTAGGCAACAAATCTTTCCTGTGTTTTTTAATTGCTCTGAGTTGCATATAGTCAGATACATATTATCAAATACTATTGGCAAATATTGGTATTATTTCTTCTTTATGGAGTAAATGTATAAGAACAGGAGCTCTTACATATAGAAGTCACTGGCCAACTAGTCATTCAAAACATGATTGGAGAAACACTATATTGTATTCTTATTGGGACTGCTTATGTGTCTCCTAAAGAAAGGATTAATAGAAAGAAAAAAGCAGAACTTGGTTTTCCTTTCCCACCTCTCTTAAGAGTTGATTGGCATGAAAGCTAATTGTTGTCTCCTCCATAAGCTTATTTTGATTTGTGCCATTGGTCACATAAAAACAATAGCATACTGAGGGTAATAATAGGACAGAGACATGGCTTATATAAATGAAAAATGGTCATAAGACACTTTTTTCAGTGCCGTTGAAACTTCGAATGGCCACTAAATGGACTGTTGTAAGTGGAGGACTAGCTTATATTTAGTAGATTAACTCCTCCTCTGTAAGCCTGCACAATCACTAAAATAATCTAGAGGAACTTGGATATACCGCATAAATGCATTAATGCTTCATATCTTATGACATTATTCTGATATTTTGGGTCAAGACCCAAAGACAGAAAGTGACTGAGTAAGAATAATGATCTGGAATTACTGCATAGGATGAACATCCCTTTGATACGGTCTCTAGCACATTAAAGGGAGCTGTTCCTAGATAAATGCAGAATGCAGAGAGTTGAAGACATGCCCAGAATGTCAGCCAAGATATGACAAAATCTGTAAATCCACTATTCTATTCTATTCTATTCTATTCTGTTCTGTTCTGTTCTGTTCTAAATTGGATAATCAAGACATCTGTCATTATATTCTACATAATGGTATTTAATTTCCATACTATGGCTTTTTCCCAGTTACAGTAACTCATCTTAATTCAGTCAAATATCTGTCGAATAGGGTTAAACTCTGCCAACATGGGTTTTGCCAAATAGCAAGCTGAAAATTTTCTTTTTCTGCTTGGCTTCTTCATTTGTTCTTGCATTGATATCTGATCAGGGAATGAAGGCCTACATCTTCTACTGTGAAACAAAATCATTTTGGCTATTTACTGTATGTTCTATTATTTTTCTTTTCCTTCTCTGTCCCACTTCACTAAAGCAAGATTCATAAACCTTTGTACCGAATGTACCTCTAGATCCATTCTAAGAACAAACAGAAGTCCAATTAGCAGATGCCTGTGAATAGGAGAACTCCTAGAGCAGCACATATTGTATTGGGAATTGAGAATCACATTTGCTTTCCTTCTCTTTTTCCTGGCATAGTGAAATCAGGTTATTAATGTTGTAGCAGAAGAGATTTTTACTACTAGCACTAGAAAAAATATAACACTTTCAAAGTTAAACTGAAACATTACTATCAACATTTCCATATTAAGATCCAATAAAATTATACCATTATTCTGGCATCTGTTGAAAGTTGAGTATTTATTTACAGCATTCCCAAAGGGACTGAGCTCCTAACAATTAAGAATATCATAAAAAGAACACACACATCCTTCAAAAGAAAGGCACCCTATAAAGCAATCTTAAAAATCTCAATGACATTTTAAGTGACCCAGGAAAACAAAGTTATGTATCTGCAAATAAATCCCTCACATCTATAATAAGGTTTTCTTCTTGGAGACATGGAAAGTCAGCTCTTAACTGCTATCCTGAAAGCCAAGGAGGAAAGGATGAACCAAAAGCCCACAAAGAGGGATTTCCAAAACAGAAAGCAGCTTGTAAAAATGTTAATTTCTTCAGTACCATCATATGGTATTCTCAGATAGAAGGACCTAGAAGGAGTTAGCACTGTTCAATCTTGGATGAGCAGATGGATATGGGAGAAGGGACCTCCTCAGATAACTAGGTTTGAAACCATCCAGGGTTGTAAAGGAGACATTCAGCATCTTGAATTGCACTAATAATTAATGACAAGTGTGGCGTCGGGCGCAGTGTGAAAACCTATTGCTGTCTCGCCTGCCCTATTATTTGCTTTTAGATTGTAAAGTATGAACCCTGTCTCTTCTTGTTTCACATGTAATGCCTCTGGGCTAGTTATTTCTCTGTCCTTCAGTTATTTATACTACCTGAAATATTAGATAACAATTATTTGGACAAGGATCTGGTTTAAAAAGAATTATAGATGACAAGGAAGAAGAGAAAGAAGAGGAAGAAGAGGAGGGGATTGTAGCAGCAGCTGGCACTTATAGAGCAACAAGAAAAATAGCTGTGGAAATTATTTTTAAACTGTTAGAAAGAAAACAGAATTAAAGCTGAATATCAGAAGTAGTCATAGCCAGAAAACCATTATAGGACTATAAAGTGGCTAACCAATTTTAGGAAGGAGACATTTTTAAAAAAGGAAATAGATATTTTTAAAAGGTTGTTCCAAGATAGCCAAAGAAAATGAAAGCATAATTTCAAGAAATAGGAAGAGAGACAATCAGATTAACATAACTCTCTGCAATGGGTAACATCATTTTTCCCCTTCTGGTAAAGTTATTCAGCTTTCTTTAGTATTTAATACCAAATTGTCTAAATCATGTATTGTAACTAGGCCAAGTGATTTTTTTTCTTTAAAGTCAGATTGATACAAAGTCTTTGTTCATTAAAAAAAAAAACCCAAGAAAATATTCTTATCATTTTTCATGTGATCTGCCTTGGAAAATATCAGTATTATCAAAACTGAAGAAGACTTCTAACAGGCCATCATACAGAGGCACAGGACAAACTTACTTATAGGTTATCTTTACAATTAAGAAACATCTCTATCAAGGATATACCAGTGATAATAGTTCACACTTTAATCAGCAAAGGTACTTAAAAGTAATTGTGCATGAGGCTGTTTTTGGACGCAACCTTGTAGCTATGGATGGTGTAAAAATAAAGTGGTTAGTTTAGGCTTTATAAAGTTATGGCCTTTAAAGCCTTATGTGAGAAAAGATTTAGAAAATGTAGGCAATGACCTGCCACAAGTGAATTTCACCATTGGATGTGGAAACCTAGAGAGGATCGGCTGAGGAGGACCCACTTTCTCACAAGGTACAGTACATGAGCTGTGGACTAGGTAACATGTCTTCTCGGTGATGTCTTCCACTCTACAGACTGCTTTTCCCACAGAGGCAGGGATGGCTTCATTTCTCCTCCACAAGTAAGTTAAGTTGATATTATTCCAAACTGTTTGCTCTTAATTGATTCTGGGTACCCATCACAAGAAATATAATTATATGTTATTTTAATATTTTATACTCATTTTTACATATATTATTTATGTGAACAGAGCCTTTTAGAATAGAGGAAGATTAGAAATATTGCCAAATAAATAAAAGCCCATTTCAGCATCACCTTCCGGTTAATGTTTAAAGTGAGATTTAATACTTGCTGAATATTTGACATGTATATGGCTGTTATTGGCAACCGTTCATTTTAAAAATAACATCTACAAAACTTTAAATGCCTCATTTCTAAAAAGCTTGCTGAAATGGGATAAAACCAGTGAAAACCAGCCTAATTCTGCCCCAACCGTTGTGTTAGTTGCATTATCACATTTTGCAAATTGGTCGTCTGTGCATACACTTGAATCAAAGTCCAAAACAAAAAGAAGTGACTCGCTTGTGAGAAAGAAGAAAACCAGAAAGCTGTGGTTAGAGAAAATGGTTGAGGTATAAGAATTTTAAAGAATAAAAGATAATATATAAAGCAGCATATAAACTTGGTGGAAGGAATGTTGGTTTGCAAGGACAATTAGGCAGAGGTGTAGAAAATGGTGCTGGTGTAAACTTATTCTAGTGTGGTTTCTTTTTTATTTATTTCTTGTTATTTTCTTTTACATTATTTCTATTTCTTTTTTTTCTGTATTTCAGATAACATTGCTTATCCCAAAAGGAATAGCACAACAGTTACGTATGTAAGCAGCTAGCAGATGTGAACATAATGAGCTGTGAATTAATATTCTTTTCACTGGTAAAGTGTAGAATATGTATTTCAAATACTTTATCCTATCCTATTTTTCTTCTAAAAAAACTTCAGATGTTTTATAGCCAGTTATTATTTCTGTAATTTTCTCATGATTTGGTGAATTTAGTATTGTCTTAATGGATGAATTTTCTTTTTTAAATAGCAATTATTAATTATTTCTAAGTTATTGGAGCATGTTTGCAGCTGCTATGAGAGATTATCAATGTTCTATCAGAGTCTTCACATGCACTTTGGAGCACCCTTCTCTCTTTGAATTTGAAATTCAGCATAGGCTACTATGCAGTGCTTGCTTCAACTAACCAAAAGAAGCATACAAAACAAGCACTGCTTTATTTCTAGTACTTATAGTAACTAAAATCCCTTTACTCTTAATTCATAGAAAAAAGAAAGTCAAAGAAATCAAGAATTTTCCAGGCAAACTCTTTCAAAATAGAGCTAACCATGGTTGTTTGTTAATGTGATATGAGGGAATGGGTTTGGCTCTTTGTGGATGCTCTCAAGTCCCCCAGGGCAAATAGTAGACCAAGTGAATCAAAACATGCTGAGTTTTCTTTCCTTTTCTCTTTGGCAGAGGGATTGCTGCCTGCATAGTTTGCTTGTTTTATCCTGCAACCACTTTCACCTTAGATAACCTCAAGTGATAAGTTTCAAGGTGAACCTTCATGGTAGGGGTAATGGGGAAGAATTGGTTGCAGGAACAATGTAAGTTCAGGAACAAAGAAATAATGATGAGGAGCTCTGACCAGTTGGAAAACAAGATGACCCACATGCTAAGCGTTGCAAAGTTCTGCAAATTCAGTTCCTAATATATCACAGCTGAGCATCAAATAAATAAATAGGTGCAGAGCAAGCTTTTCATCCTTATGTGCTGGTACTTCTTTATTATAGAATGTAAAGTAGAGGGATTTTCTTGTATTTGCTGTTCAGGGAGAAAAGTTTTCTTTTGGATATAATTTTCTACATACAGAACAACAGCTCTGCTATCCATTGTATTGTGTCAAACATTGCTTCCATAATAATTTCAAATATATTAATCCTTAGATTAATATTCATCGTGTCTGCAAACTGCTTTTGTCGCAAACAACCCAGAAATACTATCAACTCATAGTAATTGATTACTTCTGTGTCAAAATAAAATTGTCAAGCTCCAGCTGATTAAAATTCACAGTGGCATAAATGTAATTTAATCAATATGTATGGGAACAGCAGGAATGCTATTATTAGTGTTATGTAGGAAGTCATTGGTGAATAAAACAAAAAAGCTGTTACATTAAATAGAATTAATATAATTTTAAGTACAATGAGGATACTTTTGAATATAACAATTGCTTCCTATTATAACAGTTATAACAAATAAAGCAAATGATCTGGAAACACTAGAAATAAAAGTCAAGGACCATAGTGGAATTAAACATAAAGAAGACCACACTAATGACAACTGGTATGTTAATCTGCCTTAGAAATAAAAATGAAGTTATTGAAGTAGTAGATAGCTTCTGCCTTTTAGGATCAGCCATCAGCAGCAAAGGAACAAGCAGTCAAGAAATGCAGTCTAGCACTTGGTAGAGCAGCTATGGAGGCCTTGAAAAGATATTCAACTGCTGTGATGTGTCTATACTTACAAAGATCAGAATAGTTCCAGAAATAGTATTCGCTATAGGAATGAAAAGTTGACCTTGCAGAAGCAGGATAGAAGTATTGATGCTTTTGAACCTTGGCATTGAAGAAAACTTCTAAGAATTTTATGGACAACTAAAAAAGCCAACTAATGAATAATTTCTGTGTTTTCACCAGAAGCAAGAATGATTAGGGTCTACTTATTTTAGACACATTATATGAAGACCCAGGTGTTCTAGAGCAGCGGTCGCCAACTAGTGGGCCGTGGCTCACTGGTGGGCCATGGAAAAATTTTGGTGGTCCGCAGAAGAAATGGCCCCCAAAAGCAAATAATCTGGGCCATGCAGTTCTTGTGCCTCCCGGCTCTCCGAGGGACCCCAAGTCAGGACCCTAAGATGCACGCGCCAACCAGTTCCTACACCCGGTGGCAGCGGCAACAGCAGTCCCCTCCCCCAGTGCCCGCTGTTAGCTCTCCCCATTAGTTCTTTAGCTTTGAATTGCTCCCGCCTCTCTCCCCACAATACCCACGTGCAGGCAGGAAAGGGAGATGCCGCCATGCACAGCTCTCCACTCTCCCACCCCTCGCTGCCTCTCCCAACATCGAAGCCTCGCAGGTAAAGCCGCCGCAGCAGTAGCATCCTGAGTTGCCTTAGCATGCTCAGTTAGTTAAGAATCGCCCTATCCAGAGAAAGAAGTGGTGCTGGAGGAGGAGGAGGTAGTAGTGGAGAAGCAAGCAACTCAGGGCGCTACCGCTGTGGCAGCTTTGCCTGTGTTTCCGAGGCTTTGATGTTGGGAGAGGCAGCAAGGGCTGGAAAAGGGGAGAGCTGTGCACGGCTCTGTATCCCTTTCCTTTCCTGCCTGCACGTGGATGGGGGGGAGGAAAGAGAGAGAGCCGGGTGAAATTCAAAGCTAGAAAACTAATGGGGAGAGCTGACAGCGGGCGCTGGGGAAGGGGACTGTTGTTGCCACTGCCGTGTGTGGGAGCATGCATCTCAGAGACCTGAGCCAGGAGGCACAGGAACTGCAAGTGAGAGAGCTTGATGATTTCAAAGAACTCCTGGAACACGGTAGATTGGTGTTTTGTAGGTCTCAGTGACTGAATTTTGTTTCACCTCCTTTCCCCCCCCAGGTAATGCAAGAGATGCTTTCTCTCTCTCTCTCTCTCTCTCCTCCCCCAAATAATCACTGGCTGTGGCTGGGTTTGGCAGCGAAGTGCTAAAGCGAGCAAAGTGCCCCAAGGGACACCTTTCCTTGCCTGTCTCCAGGTGAGGCTGGAAGAGCCCCCCCCCCCAGCTTTTCCTCAGCTGCACACCTGAGCCTCTCAATCCTCCACCCGGGATCTGAAAGGAGCTCCCACTTTCTCCCCCTCCCCTATTAATCAATAAGGGCAGCAGTCCTTCTGCAGGCAGATGCCTGCTGAGAAGCCCCTGGAGCGGCAGCCAAGGAGAGCAAAGCCCCCTTTCTGCCTCTGCTTCTCCCAGCGGCAGTTGCCCCGAGGCCTCTCAGCTCAGATACACACACACACACACACACTGTTATTATTAAGCATTTACATTTTTATTATAATTAAATGTGTGTGTGTGTGTGTTATCATGTATGTGTGTGTATATGTATATATATATGTATGTATATGTGTGTGTGTGTGTGTGTGTGTATTCTTAAGTTTTCGCGGGTACTTACATGTATGGTATTCAACTTTGTTCGGGTATTTTCCCACGTCATTATAGTTGTGCTTTTAACGTTGTAGCAATGTTTCGGCAGAATCTCATCTGTCATCATCAGGCTTCTGTATTGTGTTCGTCATATATATAAAATTTATAATTAACATAAAAAATATATTAAATATATTAGCTTTAAAAAAAAATCATATTAGTGGTCCTCAGGATTTCAAAGTATGAGTTTGGTGGTCCCTGAGATCCAAAGGTTGGCGACCCCTGTTCTAGAGAAGGCTCCAATGATGGGAGGAAGGAAAAAGAAGAGAACTATCGGGATAGTGAACAACCGAGTTAGGCACAGATTATCATAGAGAAAATCTATGTAGTTGCCAAGAGTCAACACCAACTTGATGGCACATAATCAATCATAGCATACATTGTCTGTTATTTTCCCAAAAGAATGCATTTCAGACATACAGCAGGATTTAGCAAGGACAGTAGATTAGGAGGAAAAAAGACTTTTCATTTTCTAGGGATGAAATAAAGAACTGTCATTCTTGAATTATTCCTTCCATCATTCAAACCCCATTATGTTTTGCAGTAAGGATAAGAGTAATATTCAAGATGTTTGTAGTTATAATCCAGGATTCATGTCTTTGCTATTTTAACTGACATGCTTTTCTAAAGCAGAAAGAGGAAAAATTAAAGCAGTAGTGACAGGAAAGCTAAAACGAGCCAATTTTCTATATCCCACTAGGCAGACTAGCTCAGATGTCATTATATATGAAAAAAGCTTGTATAAGATCTACATTTCTGAGCAGCAGACATAGGGGCACGTGTTTGGGAGGGGGAATCCTGATTCACTCATCTTTCTTAATTTTATTCATAAAGCTTTACACCTCTAAGCTGAACATGAATTTTATTTGCACTAATTATTGACACACTTGAGACATAAAATGCATCCCTGGAAGATTACTCTGACATCTTTATTTCACATTTGAAATTATAGACTGATTTGAAAGTCACCGAAGTGTTCTGTCAGTGAACCCATTAGTATAGATAGACTTTGAAGTTGGATCCTTAAATGACAACCAAATTAATTCTGAAGTGGCATTTGTTTACATTTCTGCTGGATTCTATATGACGTAGAAGCATAAATTCATACAGGTGAACTGAATGGAATTCATCTGTCATTTCAGACTTTTTTTTTTTCAGAATTTGGATAATGGTTTGTCATAATTCCATGGATAACAGAAGTGTCTGTTCCTGTAGTATAGAGATCCCATTCCTTATAAACTCCTTATAGCAAGACAAATTGGCCCTCTATCCTCAACTCTCTCATTTTATGAGTAGGGCAGATATAGGACCCAAAGCATCTGCCTCACCATGTTTACTGTTTCATCAGACATTCCATCACATATAATGTGAAGCTTCTCTCCAAAAAAGTCCAATATTGCAATTTTAAATATTTGCTTAAATATCTCCACAGACCTTAGTAGTTCTCAAAAGTGCTTAGATCTGCAGGATTCTAATTTTGCATCCTTTCTTTCATGTTTCTTAGCACAACACATTTCTATTTTTCCAGCAAGTGGAATTTATGGAAGACATTTAAAAAAAAAAATTTCCGCACCTTTCACACCAACATTCAACATCACAACGAACTACAGAAGAGGCAAGTCTTGTATCTTAACACCATAATGTCACTTTGATTCTTCTGTAGCTATCACTGAACACTGCAGTGATTTGATGTTTTGTCTCTGTGTTTATGCTATATACAGTACTGTTTTATGATTTAAAAATACAAAAGGATTTTGGGTTGGGGCTATCATCTATTTCTCACAATGGTAGTTATCAGCTTGGTTTTGGAGATGTATAGTTCCAATAAAACTCCAAACAATAACTGCAGCACCTCGTTTCCAATATTATTCGCTGCAGCTGGCTTATGAATCACCCCTTCTTCCATGTCCTGGCCTGGCCTGGCCTGGCTAAATTATACTAACTTGTGTTTTTTTCCCAGATGCTTGAGCCTTGCCGTTTCCTAACAGTGACTCAGAAAGAAGTTCACCCAGTGCATCTTTTTATCCTCCTTATGGTATTACTGTGATTTGACAGTTCGCTTTGGTATGGATATGATAAATTCAATATATATATTTAAAAATCTGCTTTCTGCTATGTAAAGTATAATCTTGACCATTTGCTCTCCATGCCTTAATTTTTCAGAATCAAAATATTAAAACTAGTTTTAATCATTTCTGTACAAAAATAACTGAAAAATTGCATTTAACTGAATTGCTTTCACTGTATACGTCTTGCATGTAACTTAGGAACAATCTTAACCTCCAAGTACTCTGTCAGGAACACCTAATATTTCTGAAGTACTCCTAGTAAAAGGACTAGCAGGCTGAAAATAATCGTTTTTGCCTCCTCGAGAGAAACAAAAAGATTCCTTAAGACTGTGACCTTAAGAGCTGATCTAAAGGTGTTTTTTTGTGAATTGTGGAGAGCTCAAAGAGCTTTAGGTTCTGCATGCTAAACTTCAACTATTTTCTTCCTATGTTTGCCTACAAAGAGAGGAATAAAGGGATCCTTTTATCCTTCTGAAGTAAAAAGAAATATTTGAGAAACATCAGATAATTGTAGTGTCACTGTGATAGCATCCTTGGGAGCAAGAGATTTTCCAATGTTGTTGGCTAATGTATGATTTCTTGCCTCGTAAATTGTGGTAATTTGGAGCAATAATGGAAAAACTTAAAATAGTGTTTTGTTTTTTAAAAAGACTAATCACTAATTAAATACCACCTAAATATCTTCCAAACCCACTCACCCACACTTGTCACAATGCCCCATCTACTTTGTGGTCTCCATCCAACGCAACAATAAAATGTGGAACTTGTGCACCAAAAAGTTGCCTGTCTCTAATTTAGTGCAATACAATTTTTTTATAGAAAAAAAAATGGAACCGATAGCCTTGCCACATATAAACTGAGTAGACAATAATCAACTAAAACATACTCACATGTTCTCCGCCCTGAATAACCATCTTTCAAATACTCAACGAATGCCTTATTTTCTTTTAGCACATTTAAAAGAAGGGGTGGGGAATAATACGCCAACCAATGTTTATTCTTGCTTTTATTTTGTTTAGAATATTTTGATACTGAAGCCCAAATTGTTACTTTCAAGGGACTGGTGGGGGGTGGGGGTAAAGCAAACATGTAGACAGAACAAAACTTTCCATTTGTATTAGAATTTTGTGATCAATTATTTTGGTAAGCAAACAATGTTTTCTTAAAAAAAAAAAAAAAGACAGACAGCACCACTGATGAAGCATGATCCCTGAATTCTAAACCAAACACTGTATCTTAAAAGAAAAGAAAAAAATCACTTGGTCACATTTATTCAGGTAATAAAGAATAATAACCACTGCAATGCCGCTGACATAAATTTTTCCCCTTTCTGAGAATTTAACACAAAGTGTGTGTGTGAGTGCATGGGTTTGTTTGTGTATTTCTTTGGTAGAGGACTGAGAGGAGTTTTTGATTCTCTATCCAAGGACAAAAATATCTATTTATGGTAAGAATACATAAATACGTGTTCCTCATAGATGCTAGATATGGGTTGATTTCACATTGCTTCAATCTGGGCATGAGAAATACTTCCCTAAAAAAGGCATTGAATGGCGAGTGTCAAAGAGATGTAAACATTCAAAATACTGACAAATAATAATAATCGAGCATACAAACTCAGTACCAAAAATGTTGATCGACTCGGATGTTTGGAAAAATAGTAACAAAAACAAAACAAAACAAAAACTCACTTTACAGCAGTACAAGAGAATTATGGCAACAAAGTAAAGCACTTTTCTTGTAACATTCATGAACAATACAAAGACAAAAGTATTCTACAGGCTAAATTATCTTTAAACTATCAAATATAGTACAAAGCGAAATATGTGCTATAAAAAAAGCAGCTCCTTTAAATTAGGCAAAAAAAAATACTATTTTGTTGGTTTTTCAATGACAAAGCATGATGATTGAAGACAGCAGGACTTCCCCTTCAATTCAGAAACATTTAGCCACACAGGTCGAGGCTTATTTGCCAACAGGGCTTCTCCTTAGTGTTGCACAGGATTCCTGCTGTCACCCACAGGAAATCAGTGCTTAATACGTCTTCCCACATGGAAGCTAAGATGATCCTGCTAGATGGGGTTTCTGATCTCCTCCTGAGTGCTGGTCCTTGGCCTTCAACATATTATGCAAAACCAGAGACTGGAACAACTTCTCTGAAATTGTGTGCGTGTTTATAAGGACTGCAGCATATGAACATTTCTCTTTAGAAACTGCATTATAAAGCACCATCTGCACCAGTTCAGAAGAAACTGAGCAAGAAATTCTATGGTCCTGAAAAGAGAATTCAGGCATTCATCCTGATAACACATATCACTTTGAAAGATATTGTATAGGACACATTTTTGCTTTATGGCTCAACCTTTCCCTCCCCAAACCAGGTTAGTTTCATGCACTACATCATAGAGGATAAATGGAATACAAA
The DNA here is from genome assembly GCF_049901715.1 of Pseudonaja textilis. Taxonomy (NCBI): domain Eukaryota; kingdom Metazoa; phylum Chordata; class Lepidosauria; order Squamata; family Elapidae; genus Pseudonaja; species Pseudonaja textilis. The sequence goes on along the minus strand of NC_141992.1, from coordinate 158,819,210 downwards.
ATTGGGAGTGCCAACTTCATTTTTTTACATTATTATTTCAATAAAGTAAGGGTTTTCCATGTAAAAAAACATTTTGCAAAAGACAAAATCCACACAGATAATGTCCCAACAGCATGTACAGACCTTAACAGTGTTAATAAAAACGTTAAAGATAATGGAATATCTTGCTAAAAAGAAAAATGATAAAAAACAAAATGAAAAACTCTGGGTATATATCAGTTTTTAAAATAGTTGCATGGATATGGATGTACAATGGTTTCTTTTTTTGTGCTAGCTGGTTTTTATATGTTAGGTGCAACCTTATCTCATATCCTGATTATATTATTCTTTTTTCTTTAAATTAGCATATACAACTGAACATTTTCTGTATAAAATGTAAACAGGGAATGTGAGAAATGTTTTAAGTTTCATGTGCACATCCTTTGCAATGAATAACAACTTGACTTTTTCCCACCCCTTGTGGAATATGCTTTTTCCAGTATTTCATGATTTGAATCTTATGATAACACCTTATATTTTTGCTAGAAGAAATATTGAGGTCCCCATGACAAAAATGACAAATATCATTAATGTCCTGGAAAGGTGAACACCTTTGTTAAGATCTCCCCCAAATGCACCATGTTCTAGTCCCACCTTGGGCATAAAGTCAGCTTGGTGGCTTTAGGCCAGTCATGCATTCTTAGCCTAGGAAGAAGGCAAGGGCAAAAAAATCTTGTCAAGAAAGTAGAGACTTGTTCAGGCAATCATCAGGAGTCACCACTGACTCAAAGGCACACACACAAAAAAAGCACCAAGCAGAAATCTTGCTACTGCAATATTTTCAGGGAGCTAACTATACGTATTGACTGCAAGGGATGGCACATTGACCCCAGTGCCGGGAGATGTCTTTCTCTCCATTGAAAGCCAGTAGGCAGCTTTGTTTGCTTAAGTCACAACATCAAGTAGCTAAACATGACTAGCTACCTTGCACCAGAACCCAAATGTGTTCTCTATATGATTTCTGATTGGTGAGTATCATGCACATTCTTTCAAATTAGAAAATGCACTTCAACAGATAATGGAATTAATAGCTGTAATCAGAGATGAAACATACAAGTAGAAAATTGGATGGTAGGTGTTTCACAGATACTTGCCTCACAGCCCTAACACTTGTATGAAACATTTAAATTCAGCATTTCATACATAGCCCTAGTGAATGCGATTCTGTTCTTTGAGCTGATATATCTGACTATCTTCCCCAAGGAAAAGTACTTCTGAAAGTATTTAAAACAGAAAATGCATGTGGTAATTTTTTTCAAGATATGAACAAAAAACATGAACCTCTTCCTATAAAGTCATAGCACTTTTTCACACAGACTAAACACTGTATCCTAGTGCCAGCTTCCTACGGAGATTAGACAGTTGCATATAGATGTTCTCTTGCTAATGATCTCTTCTCTCCTTAAAACTCCACACTTTTCCACAGTCTTCTGTCCAATAACCTACCTACTGTCTTACACTATTTTAAAATTATGAGGACCATACTATTTTTAAATCTGTTACATTATATATAAACCACCTGAAGATGAATGCATGTCTTTTTCTTTTTATTATAGCCATTTAATTCGCAGATGAATATGTGCACACACACACACACACACACACACACTCACACTCATGCATGCACGTGTGCACACACATACCGAATTATACACACAATTGCAATAGTGGGAAAGTTGCTGGTGTAAGAATTCCCTAATATAACTACACATGGATAAAACACCATTGCCCATTCCACAGATAAATAAATACATGTCAAAAACTTCCACAAGACAGTCTTGTGGAATACTGACATAGTACCAATATTTGGGCAAAAATGAAAGGAGACAAGAATTTGCAAAAATAATACAATACTTGTTTTCTTCCAGATAACAAATATTACAAGCCACTACTGCCACCATCAGGCATTTCTAAATAGCAAATCAAATTAATTTCAGATGGAATACTAAGAAATAGTGGCTTAAGATTCACAGTGGAAAAATGTTGAGAGATATGTAATACTATTTAACAACCCTTGCCAAATGCCTTTTCTTCAATGCTATATTAATAATTCATAAGCATGCCATTCAAATATATGCCAGATATACCCATTGTGAAAAGAGATACTTTTCCATCATTTGCCAAAGTTGATCTAGATTTCTATTTAATAGTGGTATATCTGAATCTTAAAAAAATATGTGGGAAGAGCTATATCTATACAGGTAATCCTTGACTTATAACAGTTCATTTAGTGACTGTTTGAAGTTACGACACTGAAAATAGTGATTTATGACTATTTTTCACATTTACGGCTGTTGCAGCATCCCTGTGATCATAGGATCAAAATTCAGATGCTTGGCAACTGACTCCTTTTTATGATGGTTGCAATGTCCCGGAGTCATATGATCACCTTTGGAGACCTTCTAAAAGCAAAGTCAATGGGGAACCCAAATTCAGTTAACAGCCAAGTTACTAACTGAACAATTGCAGTGATTCCTTAACAACTGGGACAAGGAAGGTTGTAAAATGGGGCAAAATTAACTTAATAGCTGTTTCACTTAGCAACAAAAAATTTGGGCTCAATTGTGGTCATAAGTTGAAGACTAAATGTATATAGATGTACATGTATATACATGTATTGCAAAATAGATACCCAAAGAAGGAACATTAAGCCTTCTGTTTGGCTGCTGTTTTGTCTGCTGCACATATACGAGGAATCACATTTTTCCACCTAAGATTGTATTTACTACCAGAGGTCAGTAAACTGATCCTGGGAGAAGACATTATCTGGAACATGGTTCAAAGAAGAGCGTGAGTGCTTTTATCAAGTAAGTGCTGAGATTCAGGAACACCCACCTTTTAAAACATTTTCATCAATGGCCATTTTATCTAGTTTCCAGTCCCTCCCCTCACTCCAACAGTTCAAACAGAGTGTTTTAATGCTGTTAGCCACACCACAGACAAACAAATATAATCTGGAGATACCCAGGCACTCCAAATTTTCATTCTAGACTAAGATGCTTGCAGACAAATCCTGTGCATGTTTATGATATTCAATGCAGGTCAGAATGACTTAAGATTGGGACTGTAAGTGCTTTCTCTAAATTGTGCTCAAATGTCCTATGGCATGCTATAGGAGCTTATCATTTGTTTAGGACTGATAGAAGGCAATCTAAAAACTGTTCACAATTATTGAATCTGGAATTTCACCTGCTGTATTTAATTATTGTACCAAAAAGATCTTCTTGAATTTAGCTAATTCAGAGATACATGTATCATTAACAACTAGTCCATCTATTTGGAACTTTACAAAAAACATGCCTTTTAAATCTATATTTTTAAAATAATCTCTCCACAGATACCTGAAAGTGCTGAAATATGCATAAATCTTCTAAAATGAGTGCTTTAGTAAGGCAATTATAATGGTGTAAATTTGCTTATACCATAGAAGATCAAGACTACTGTTAATACACCTGCTATGAAAACAGAACAGGAATCCAATCCAGTCAAGTCACAAGATCTCTGACTAAGGGAATGTAAGCCTGCTTATTCCAGCTCATTAAGGAAAAAAGGAAAAATGAGTTTCATGTTTAATATGGCCCCACAAAAATATAATGTCCAAACAGTAGAGCTTTACTAATAGTTAGAAAAGCCTGGAAGCCTTATATAGTTTAATAATAATAAAAGGATAAAATACATATAATACACTAAAGTATATTTTAACATTAGAGTTTTAAAATCCTCATTATGTTAAAACTTGACAATGCAAAATAAATGTCAAATTGTTTATTTTACATGAACTATTTGTTTTTAAGCATCTTGCTATTAAAAGCCTTAACACAAGGGGGGAAATATCTGTTTTGTGAATGGATTACCAGGCATGAAGTTAGTAAGGTTCTACTGTGTGGGTAAGGAGGATATCTTTCTCTAACATTTATTAAGTTCTGGTGATTATCATGTGATAGCATGCAAGTTGCTTCCGTTTTACATTTTATGTTCAGTCCCTCACTTCTAAGGTAACCATGCATCTCCTGTTATTAAGTTCCATATTTTTAACCCTTTACAATACTTCTCTTATCAGTAAAAAGAACTTAGCAATTGCTACAATTCTTCTCAAATAGTTTGGTGGCTATATATTTTGTATATAACTAACATAAACTACTAGTAAATACAATATTGAGAGTAAAATTTAGTATCCCTTTAAAATCTCTTCATTCCTCTACAATGCTATACAATATTTGTGGGGTAAACTGTGTTAACAGACAAAACTGTTTTAAAATAAAAGTTACTTTAAAATATCCCAAGTTGTAAACATATTTAAAACGACTATAAATCATACAATTGCTTTGCTCATTTAAATCTTCAGAAACAAAGAATCGCTTTGAAAATGGTATCGCTTTTCAAAACACCCTTATTTAGATATAAAATGGCACATACTATGAATATATGTTAAATATCTCATTTTAGGACAAAATTATAAGTGAAACTTGAGGAAGATAAATGAATTAATAAATTCTATTATAATAGCTATACTTATTTCCCGTCCCCCGAACTTCTAAAGCCATGAAGATTCTAGTTTGTTAAAACTTGTTGCCAGGTTTAATTATACTTTACTTTAGTGTAACAGCTTCTTAAGAAAGGATTAAATTACCCACATTAGCTGCCAATGGATCAAAGTCAATCACTGCGGACAATCTTGGCTCCAGGTGTGCAAAACCTGCCAAATGGCCATTGCAATGATAGTCTGCTAAGGGAACCTGGCTTTCACTCTTTTTGATCCTGCTTCTTCTTTTCATGGGTTATGGTTATGCCACATTCAAATTGCTCTTTCATACAGAAACATGAACACAGAGCAATTTGTCATTCTTTTCACTGGGAGGATTGACTTATAAATGGTAAAAATAAAATTATGCAGTAAGACATGAACAATTCTATATTTTAAGACAGTAAGAATGCTGGACATTTCTTAAAGGGGAATTACCAGGGAGAGCCATGCAAGCCAAAATCACTCCATTCCAAAGCATCCCTAGAAACTTCAAAAAGAAATCCAGATACAATATGGCCTACATAATTCCAGTTATTCTTCTCTTTTGCTTTCCTGTGTTAACAAGGAATGTGCTTTGGATTCTATCGAACAACTAAACAAGCTACACACAATTTGGAAGGACCTATGCAGTCATCATGGCAGAAGGCACCACAGCCCTTGCATACTATCATGGCTTTCAGCCTGCAAGAACATTTCAGTTCCAACTCATCTGCACTGCTGCTGTCGGCAAATTTCTGAACTGGGATTTGGGCATTTTGAATAGGTAGGCTTGTGGTTGTAGTTGAACTACTCCCTAAAATCCCAATAGATTTTTCAATGGCAGAAGTTGCCCTTTTGAAAGTTGTGCTACCAAAGTGTATTGTAGAGTAATTTCCACGCTGCGCCTGTATTTTTGGAGCAGTTAATGGGGCAAAAGGCTTCTGTGGTTCTGAAAGTAAATAGGAAGGGAAGTCAGCATTTTTCAATGCAAAAGCTTTCAACTGTTCCTTGACTTCATTCTGATCATAGGAAGCTTGTTTCATGCCTAGCTCACAGCTGCTGCTTAAGCCTTCCTCCAAAGAAATGGGTTCTGATTTTATATTGCTACAGACATTTGCCGGCTGAGGCCAACTAAGTCTTTTGGTGGTTTCCATAGTAACTCCTGGTTGTTTGTGATCAGATGGAGCTTCTGAACTGGGAGGGGGAGGGGGCGGAGGGGGTGGGGGATGCACTAATGATTTATTCTGCTGAGTTTGTGAGGCACTGGGGATGTCATCACTTTCCTTAATTTGAACGTTTGGGGAAAAAACAGTTGCCAGTCTCAGCTGGTGAGGTGCTGCAGACATATTGGCCTCTCCCAGGGCCTTCTGCTCAAGGTGCCTGCTGAAAGCAAAGGAACTGCAGCCAGATGGGGCTTTTAAAGTTGCCTGCATCAAAGTGGCTGTAGTAACAGGGCCTCGGGCAGCCATTGGCATTTGGTAGAAATGAGGTTGATGGGAGGTACTTGCTTCTGTGTGGAAGCTGCCATTTTTCTCTACACTAAATAAGTTCTTCTGGAAACTACATGAGGGCAATGGCCTTTTCTGCTGCTTAATCTCCGGACTGTGAGCTATTCTGCTTTGAATGGTGTGCTTGCTTTGCCATTCCTGTTTAAATAGTTGGCCATGTCCAAGTTGATTCATGCTAGAAGTGATTATACAAGGAGTCACTTTAATATCTGAATCTACTGAAGGCTTCCCAGGCTCACATTTAATTTCTCCAGCTGTCCTGGCTACTCTCTTTTTGGGATGATTTTCACGTTTGCGGATTTGTAGCGGGAGTATATTTGTGGCTGTAAAATCTCTCCCATCTGCATTTGGGGAGCTGGGAGGGTTTTCGACTGTGTTTCGTTCGGATGTGACTGATTTACACCTGGAGGTAGTTTGCAAAGGCAAAGGAAATCGACTGATTTCTAGTTTGGCCCCTAACCTGGGCTGTGGCAATACTTTTTCCAATGGCAGGTTGCCTTGCAGTAACTGGGTCACTAGAGGATTATTGGCTTCTACTGATGACAAGCGGCAACTTGAGGTCCCAGCATTTGTAACTCTTTTCAGTGTCTCTGTTGTCAGTGCCAAAGAGTGCTCCATGGAATCGGTTACAGATCTCTTAGAGCTCTGAGCTGGCTGTGAACTTGGGGCTATTTCTGCAGTTTGCACAGGCATTTCAGGTCTGACAAAATCTTCTGTGTCCATCCTGAAGCATTTGTCAGATTCATTTCTTTCTGACTTAACAGGCAAGGCTATGCTTGTCACATTTCTTGTATGCATCTCGTGCAGATGTACCAAACCGGAAGGCTCTGTTTTCACATTTTTTAAACAGTTATTTTCTGAATATTCCTTATGCTTACTTGGGTGAAGATGACTGACCAAAGACTGCTCAGTATTCATTACCTCATTGTCATTCCAACAGATTCGGCTGTTAGGATTATATCGATTGGTACAGATATTTTCTGCTTCTTTCTTGAAAGTTAAAGGATCTTGAAACTGTTCTGAGAAATCTTGGGTAGGAGGAACAACATCCAATTGCTTATCTTGAGGCCCAAGAGGCACTTCTCGAAGAGCAGTACATGCTGTTTGTAAATGCTTGCCATCTTGCTTAGTTGGACCATTGTTAAAACCAGAGCTGGGCTCCAAATTTTCATTGTTAAGTAGCTCTGGCCTACTTATGACAGATACTTGTGGAGATGTTATGTTTTGTAAAGCAGTTTCAATCCTAATTGGCCTGTTTTGCGCTTCCATGCTACTTTCTGCACTTTCCGTGGAAAGACCCAGAGATAAGCTTGAATTCATTGTTGTCATTGTGTGATCAACAATGACTTTACAAGGAATGGATCTATTTGCAGGTGCCTGTATATATCCTACTGAGGGTTTACCAGGCATGTCTAAATGGTTTCTCATCCCCAAATTTCTCTCTATGCCATCAGCACTTATTTTGGTGGAATTCTCATAAGAATTTACAGTCATCATGTTGCTAGAAAATATAGAAATGGAAGTCCTGCCAATGGCATCTCCTACTGAAAGTGCCTCATTTCCATGTAAAGCTGCCCGAACAGAGATGCTGTTTGACAAAGCACTTGGGTCTCTATACCCAGTTAGTGATATCTTATCCGAAGGATATCTACTTATAGATACCCCTGGAGGAATCAAAACAGAGCTGCCAGACAGGTGATCTGATAAATTACTTACAATAGATGAAGTTGGCACAGTGGTATACTGATTTGAAATTGCACTAGTTGCATTGCTACTTGGCATTGGTAATGTTTTCTCCTCAAAGGAATCTGACAAGAGGGTAGTGTTGGCTGTGGCTGGAGGACCGGAGTTTTCATGACATTTTGGCACAATAGAAATGCATGGAGTGTCAGCCCCTTGGATGGATTTCAGCATAGTTATATTGCTTGTCTTTGTGTCTGTACTTTCAACAGACATCAAAACAGAGGGCTTATCAACTGCACCAGCAAAAGAAAGTTCCTTAATTGTTCCTGACTTAGCAGTGCTACACACAGAACCAGGAACTGAGTTTTTCTTATATAGGACTGAAATACTTTCTGGAGAGGTAGAAGATAGCATTTTCTCACAAAAATGAGGCACAGATATGCTTTCATCAGAATTTTGAACAGGGATATCAGTGCTAGTTTCTGGCAAAGAAATGGCATTAAGAGAATGCTGCAATAAAGCAGTAGCTTCACGAAGGTGAGAAGATTTGTTGCTAGGAGACCGACAGTTAGGATTAACTATAATTACACCAGTAGAACCTTCGATCTTTGTTTCAGAAGCCACAGAGATCTCCACAACTGATGGAGCTTCTTTCAAGGCCTGCTGAGACTTGCTTTCTTTATTGCTCTGGAGCAAGTGGGCTCTTGCTTGGTGCTTTGCAAACAACTTGGCCTTTGTTTGCTCCTTGATGTGGGCCAATGTTCGGGTCTTCCCACCTTCACAGGGGCTCCCTAGCCCTCCAGAAACAATGCTTGCAGCTGCAGCAACTGCAGCAGCTGCTGCTGCTTCCCTCTGAGCTCTGGCTTGCTGGGCTCTTGCTTTGATATCTGCAAGAGTTCTGGCCCCAGTGTTCCTCCCGCTGCTCATGGAGGTACTTGGAGTAGTCCTTGGTTCTGGTTTGGAAACTGGCTGGCTCTTGATAATAAAGGGTGGGCCAATTTTTGAGAGTTGAATCTGATGGGGAAAGAGAATATATAAAAACCGTATTAGAAAATAATAATTTGCAGTGAATAGCTTTAAGATTTTACCATATGATGGTGAAAACAATTATTTAGCACAAGCAAATATGTAACATTCTACCTACTATTAATCCCCCCCCCCCATATTAATGAACTGGAGGAAATAATATTAAATATTAAAATTAATTGAACTGGAGGAAATAATATTTTCAGTGTCAGGAAATAATGAGTTCAGTTTCAAGATCCTTTAATATTTTCCAGCACTTCTATTTATGCTGCATGCCTCTTTCTGCAGTTTGCTTTTCACAACCATATTTTCTGAATTTTAGTGTTGTATTCAGAATATAGGTATTTGAAAAAAAGTTTTCATTGAATTTTCTATAGGTTTTGCAAAATTAGAAGCCAGAAAATCATTTCCAATTACTTTCATAGGTAGTTTCTCTTTCTAGTCAGGGTTATAATTTAATATATAAAAGTTTAATTATCTTAACCCAACTGTTGGTAGTATCTGAATGAACACCACTTCTGTGGAGCTCTGTTACAAGGAACTATGCATATGCAGCAACTAAATAAAGCAAACAAAGCAAGAATGGAATGTTTATTGTTCATACCCTTCTACTAGTATGTCTGACTATCTATGACAAAGCCCCACAAAGCCGGTAGGATAGCACTCATATGACTTCTCTCATTTATGGTTAGTGATTCTATTATTTTCATTGCATAATAATGCATCTTAAGAACCAGAGGCATGAATGACACAGTTTATGATTTTACAAATGTTACAGTGAACCATTTTCCTTTTTCATTAATGCATTACTCAATGACAAAACAAACATTTGCAAAATACTATTGACAATTTCTAATGCTGTGTTCCTGAGGGTCGAACATCACTTTTTAAAAATAAAATATAGTATTTCATCATGGTGACATGTCAATTGAAGATATCATAAGGAAATCTATTTATTGACACCCTACAAGGAACAATGAAATTATTTTGCAGGCAAAAATTAGTAATTATGAGGTGTCAGTTATTTGTGGAAACTGTTTACGGAAACAGTTTCCAGTGTTTCTTGACTTAGATAAAATACAGTCCAGGTAACATGTAAGTTTCTCAATTTACCTTTAAGGGTGGGACTTTGGGCTCTTCTCTAGGTGGTGGTTCTCTTTCAGATGAATTTGTTGATGAATTACGATGGGACTGATCATCTTCAATTCTAGCTCTCTTCTCTTTACAGATTCCAAAACTGTGATGTTCAGCTGTTTTCCTCTTTGGAATCTCCAGGTCTCTGCTTTCATTTCTTACTTCAGGTGACTTGGTAACTTCACTTGATTTTGAAGAATAGGAACTTTCAAACCGATTCTGTACAGCCCCTTGAAGTTTGTGAGACTTATTTCTGCCAATTTCTAAAGAAGACATTGAGGTATATAACTTGTCATGAGATTTAGAAGGGAGAGATTCAATATTTTTGCATTCTGCCACTTCTGTTAAGACAGATACTTCCAGTTGAGAGACTGCACTTTTATTTTCAGATCGTTGGTGGCTACTATGATTTTTCATTTTTATCACTTCTGGAGAAGAGCTTTCTGCAAGAGAAGAAGTGAAACAGTTCTCTATTTCAGTTTGTGACCTACAGGTTTGATTAGTAAGATTTCTGGACTGGGATCCTTCTGCTATTGAAGGTTCAGATATGATAGCTTTCATAGCATCAGGTATACCTTGAAATGAATTTTGTTGTGATGGAATATTATCTTCTTGTGGAATATTAGGAATGCCACAGGTTTCTTCTTTCAGAGATGACAAGGATTCTTCAGACAAACACAACGATTTTCTTTGCTGAATAAATCTTTCACTCACTGGTGAATTGGAAAGTGGAGATGCTTCTGAAGGTAACAGTAAACTATTTGAATGAGATGTTTCAGAAGCTAAAAGAACAGAAGACACTGAAGATGTTTCAGATGTCAAGGGCAAATCAGACATCGGGGAAGTTTCTGATGGTAAAGGTAAATTAGAAACTGGTGATGCCTCTGAAGTTAGGGGCAAATTTGACAACAGAGATGCTTCTGATGTTACAGGTGAGGCTGGCAGTGGAGATATTTCAGACATTAAAGATGTATTCAGATTATCATCTACAGATTTTTGTTGAGCATCAGTTTCAGTGTTTTCAGTGCAAGACATGTCTGATGAGCACACAGTTTCAAGAGACACTGGTGTAGAAGGTTCCTCTGAAGTCGATTGGGTGTCACCTCCAGGAGATGCAATACTGGCAGATGGTTCTTCTGGGCTTTCAGCAGAAAAAGATGTTTCAGAAATACAGGCATTTTCAGAGGACAGTTCATCAGGGTCACTCTGCAATTCCATATGTACTGCAACACCACCAGTGAATAAGGAACCGTTAAGGACAGGGGAATATTTTCCATGAGGACTAAGTTCTTTTACTGATTCCAAATCTTTTTCTTCCGCATTACTAACAGAATTTGAGGAAGAAGCAGATTGTGAAGGTGATAAACTGTTTTCTATCTGATCTGTTATGACTGGCATTTCTTCCTGGGGATACTCCAATCTTTCCTCTTCTTTGATTTCAACATGAGATAATGGACTTAATACATCATTCATCACAACACAGGATTCAGAACTCCCTGTAAGTGGTAATGGATCTGTTTCCTCATTTGTACCAACTGAACTAACTGGTTGTTCTGAATTCATGTGTTCTTTTTGGTTCTCTTCCTGACATTCACAAATACTTGTCTCAACTTCCTCAGCAATCTCTTCTTGAATAATGGATTCTTCCGGAATCAAAATGTCTTCTGTTTCTGCCATTAGATCCTTGGAAGGAACATGTTCCATGTTGCAAAGTGCCTGACAGAAATCTCTCTCTGGCAAGGGTGGCGATTGGTTGCTCTTTTCTTCATGGTCATCAAAAGAAGGCTCTCTTGAAGGACCAGGCAAATCCGAAGAACCAGAGAGGGATTTATTATCATCTTCATTATTTTGTACTGATGTAAGCTTCCTTGATTCTTCCACTGACATCCCCAACCTAGTCAGAGATCACAGTTAAATTACATAATCATATTTCAATAAACATATATCAGAAAAACAGCTAAAGAATTTCATTCTATGCTACAAACATATAATTTCTAAGGAAATCAAATATACAAAATTCCTGATCTAGAAAAAGTATATTTGACTAATAAAATAAAATTTAAATGTACTTATATAAAAACATTTTTGTCATTTACTTACAGGTATTGACATTTCAGTGATATATACTAAACTAAAGCCAGGGCAAAGAGATATTAGCTTGCTCTAGCATCCAGTCTTCAATGCTATCATAGAAAATCTATCCACTAGTGGACTGCAGAGTGTGTTAAAAGTCTGTCATCTCTGGCCATTTCTCCACTAGCAGTTTACAGCATATTCTAGAGTCATCCAACCATTATTGTGCCAAAAGGACAGTAACGGGGACAGATTCTATACCACCTCAGTGATAGCTGGATGATGCCATGAAGGTATTATAAATCCCTAAAGAGGAAAAGGGGTTTACCACAAATTTTGCTATTTTTAACTTCTTCCACTGGTGGTTTTTTTTTTTTTACGTCAGTCTACTGCTAGAAAATATTTTTGCCTTATCTAACTATTCTGTCACTATAAATTTAGCATTTGGGATACACAATATTTTTCGATTTGAGGGGGACTTTAATGACATGCCAGAACCTCACTTTTAAAAAGTAGATGTGGCCAAAAATGGATTCATTGAAATTTGAACACAACTAATATGATTATTCATTTAACATTTATTTCTCTTTTATGTTCTCCTATTATGTACAAGTGAAGTGTTCTTTGAGTAAAGCTCTACTTTATGGCTACATCCATGTAGTTTTCTTGGTAAAAGTGCTGATGTGTTTTGGCAATGCTTTCTAGAAACAAAATTTAACAGGATTTCTTTCTGAGCATTTATGTATGAAATTATACTGTCTGATATAATATGCAATATTTGGATTTGTTATGAGGGAAAAGTAATCTCACAGTGTTATGTAATTTTCTTGAAAATATTTATATATTAATTTAAAGCTCTTCAGATGAGCTGAACTACAATTCTAGTCAGCCCCAACTAGTCCAATTTCATATTAGGGATAATAGGAGAAGACTACATGAGATAAAAGATGGATTAAACAAGAGAAAGCACAATAGCCTTGTTTTTCTTAGAATGAGAAGACACTATGTAAAATTGGTAAGTACAGACACTGTAATCTCTACTTATTTTAAGTGCTAGTGTGTCAAAAATGAACAAAATTGGGGTCATTGAGTCCTTTGAGAAAGAGCTAGGAGATAGCTATTTTGAAAAAGTAGAAGTGATATACATTCTGGAAAAGATGTCTGCATGGATTTCCAAACTCTGAAGTGGGAAATTATATTGCAAAAGTTTTTGCATTAACCTGGATACGTGTGTTTTTTTTAAAGGCCTAGGAAAAATATTTTTCATATCAGAATTATGAAATCTTTGTCTATGAAACCAGAAAATACCTTTATGATTTGCAGAAATACTGAATTATACTATTGCAATAATGTAATCAATCCTGTATACAATATTTATAACAAAAAAAACCCTTTTAGATAGAGCTTCTTTTGAAAGCTTTTAAAGATTTTTTCAAAAATAAAATTATATAAACTGGTAGTCATCAAGTTATGGTAATTGTTAAGTGGGTCCCTATGTGACTGCATCTGATTTTACAACTTTTTGTGCAGCAGTTCTTAACTGAATGCTGCAGTTGTTAAACAAACTCCATAGTCATTAAACAAACACAGCAGTCATTAAGTGACCCCACTCTACCCAATGGGTGTATTTTACTGGAAGCCATAAGTGAATGCTAGTTTACTGCAAAAAAAGGTCATAGATCATGGTCATGTGATAACAGGAAGCTGCAAATGGCTGTAAACCTGGCCAGTTGCCACGTGTCCAAAATAACTGTGAGGCCTCCAGCTGTCAGAACTTTGAAACTGAGCCATAAATAGCTCTGAGCAGGTTCAAACAGGTTGTAATTTTCAACGGTTGCTTAGCGACCAGTTGTAAGTTGAGGGCTATCTGTATAAAGGAACTAAAATGAATACAATTTGTTAATATAATTTATATGATTTCCTGCGGTGAATTTGAGAATATGACATACTGTACATGTCTAATGTAACTGTTTTTTATTTGATTAGAAAATAATTTCATCTGATTAAATGATTAAACATTTAATATTGAATGTCTGTGCATATAATAGCTTAATACTTGTTTATGAAAGAATCAAGAGTGTTACCCTGAAGTTTTTTTCAAATAAAAATATTCTTCAACTGGGTGTTTTTTTTTTTGTATTTCTATAAAATATAATATATACATTTCTATGCAATATAACACACAAACATACATTATTTTTATTTACTCAATCAATACCCTAGTAAAGGATTTCATGAGGGAAAAACAAGTACTAAAATAATTTTGTGTGACTATATTTACCTAATTTTATTATTTTTGATTCCTTCTGAAGATTCAAAAAGGATGTGTTTTACCTATTCATATTCAGCCTGTGTTATATTGTCTCTATTTGAATTTAATGTTTAGAATATTTGGGGAATGGTTTGGTGAAATTGTAGATTACTTTTAGTGGTTAAAATGAAAGGCAAATGTATCTGTTAACAGCTATGCACATACTTACTTTTCTCCATAAAATCTTTCAAAGAACTTCTCTTTCCAGGGTTCTGTTTTCTTTTCCTTTTCAATTTCTTGCCTGATGCGCAACTGCATCTCAGGTGTAAATTCTCCTAAAAGAAACAAGAAATGGAAGGTCCAAATAATTAATCTAGGTGTGCAGCTGAGTTATGTGTAGTGCAGGAATTTCTTCAGGTGACCCCTTATATAAATGCTGTGCTAAAGTTGTTGGCCAACTGTGCTCTAAGGTTTCAAAACTTGGACAAGTGTCAAATATTTTTTGCACATCCAGAAGCACGATCAACATTGCTTTCCTAACTTCATGCAATTCCTGTGCTCTGCTAGCGGCTGCTTGAGAAACCTTCATCTTTGGGCAGCAGCTTTTCATGAGGCATGGATGATTGAAGTTTTCCCCTATTGCAAATAGTAGTTCAATATTCAATCCAAAATTTGAATCCAAACTTCAAAATTCAATACAAAATTAATTTGAGAGAAACCTATGCTAAAATGGTACTTGTAATGCTGTTTTTAGTATTTCTAGAGTGTATTGGTGGGATTTAGTCACATGCATTTAGGTTTCCAAAGCTGACACTGATGAAAATGCTTGTTCATATTGTAAGTGAAAGTACCCAATGGTAATCTATTGTGAGATATAAGAGACAGATGTGCTTAACAGAACTGGAAGATGATCTAATGTATATTGTTTTGAAATCTTGCCACTTTACATATTATCAATTTCATTTCTTAGTTTTCTATCCCGCCTTTCCTCCAGGAGCTCAAGGCAGAGTTATAGCACTCTGTCCCCAATTTTCCCCCACAACAACTGTGCAAGGTACATTGGATTGAGTGAGAATAAAATATTAAAAGTATTAAAATGAATGTTTTCTTGGCTGTGACATGATGGGATCTCTTTATGGAGGGAAAAACACTATTGGTTAAATCTAGTAACAAGTAGAAAATTACCTTCTGCCAATCGCTGTTTCCACCCTTGTGCTGCATATGCAAAGAATTCATTATTTAGAGCGGAACTACTGAGGCGCAAAACTCCATCACTTCCCATCTAGAAAATAAGCCGATGGTAGCAGAAGACACTGTCAGAGATTGCTTCAACTAAGAGTACATAAGAAGAGAGCTCCAATCATGTGAAATGGGGAAGGATAGAAAGTAGGAATAACATAGGGAATAATTTGCTAATATTAAATAGCATTTTCATTATAGTCATCAAATTAAATGCAAGTGGCCTAATCCAACATCAGTGTGCCTATAATAATGTTCTGTTGATTATGATACTGGAATCCTATGCATGTTTACGTGAAAATGGTTAAGTCCGTTCTGTTCAATGGGGCTAATTTTCAAATAATGATGCAATTTTGTTTATGATCTAATAGCAAATCAAATAATTTTTTTTGAGATGGAACAAACAATAGCAACATTGGAAACATTAATGTTCAACATTTCTCATCTCTGCAAAAAAGAGTACATTTTTGATGATGATATTTCAGTGACTAGCAAGAAATTATTAGAGCAACAGTATGTCCAAGCTTCATGCAAAATTAAGAAATAAGTAGACTAATGCATTATTTCACAGAACTGCAATGGATAGAATTCAAAATCACTAAAACAATATACTACTAGGATTCTGTGACCCTTCCTTCAATCAGGCTTCTAATGATGACATGAGACGAATGAAGTACCATGGATGACTTGAAGTGGAGATAGATACATTAAGAGCGTAGCCAACCTTTTTCTTGGTAGCTGAGGGCTTACATTTTTTGGATCTTGAAGTCTACAGTGTGCATTCACAATATTATGTTAGAGTTTGCAGAATGAATATCAAACTAGGTATGGTTAAGAAAAACCAAAATAAGAAATGGCAGTTTTAGCTTCTAGCTTCCTTCATTTATCTTAATCTCTTTTTAGATTAAGAGTTGGAAGTCAGATAACATTTTACACTAGAAACGTCTGAAACATGAAAGTATCCATTTTTCACCAAGTAAAGTTCCATGCTTCTTATGATCTAATTTAAATACAGTCAATGAAATATATTGTTTTCAAAAGGAATAAGAATAAAGGAAAAATGTGTCAGTTAAAGTACTTGTTATGAGCTTCTTGTAAGAATTCTACTCAGGATCAGTCACTACATCAGAATGTTTTAAATCTTTAGAGCATGTATTGTATAAATTAAAGAATTAAAGAAAATGAAAGGAAGAGAAAACTAAAAATTTCTAAGTACACACTTAATTCAATAGTCTATCTTACAAAGAAGGTACAATTAACCATGAAAATTAAATTATTTGGAGGAACATGCCAATAAAGTACTTTTGAAATACACTATTAATTTTTACGGTTCTCAAGAAATGCTACCTAATCGAAGCAATACTTTAATGAGCCAGAACGACAATTGTTTTTATTTGCTTCTTCTTTTGGGTTTGGAATTCTGATTTTGTCCAATTAAACACAATGAAATTACTATTTGCCAGGCATGCACTTTCTGAGGAACTTGCACCAAAAAGATTCATTTAAAAAAAAAACATATTTAAAAGGAGAAGCATATTTGATAGAATCCACCAGTTATTTTCATAAGCCAAGAAAATATCAAATCTTAGTAAATATTAACTTTTTGTAATTGAAATACATATTATACCATGTAAACATTCATTTTATAAAACTTCAAATCTTTATGATTTCCTAAAAGAATATACTATTTTACAGTTGATCAATTTTTCCTGTATAGCTAATACCTTAAGAAGCATTCAACCAGTTAAATCTATTATCTGTTTGACTCCCTGCAGCTCAATCCAATATTACCATTACTGTTTTATAAAGCTATTGCTTAACCTTTCTACATAATTGATAAGCAGAAATATTTCTCAAATAAAAGATTCAGTTATTATAGGTTGTAATTCTATAGTTAATATAAGCTGTATTACTGTAGACATTACATTATTTGATTATACTACAATAATAAAGCTTTAGCTTTATAACATCAAAGGCTTACTGTACTAAATTAACATTTTATAATCCAATATTGATTTTCTATTTTAAAGGACAGTATTAAAGTATTATTGGCTTTTTGAAATTTGTGAGAAAAAGATTATTTTAGAAACTTTCTTGCTGACATTTAAGAAGAAAGTGCCATGAAAAAAATGATTATGTTTTTTTTTTAGAAATGTAATAATCATTTTATTGTTCTATATTTAAGACAGTCTATAAAATGAAGCTGAATGTTTACCATTCCATCACTTATCAGTATGGTCAAATCTCATAGGAGTCTGTTTTTCAATGTGTAAAATGTGACTCCATTTCATATCCAAATGTGGCCACTACAATTTTGACTTTAACCCAATGTATCTTTTGAAGCATGAAGAAATCTGGAGTCTGAGATCTTGGCTTTTCTTACTATTAAATTATATGAATTAAGCACACCATCAAAGAAAGCTTGAGACTTAATTTTATTAGGGCATTGGTCGTAACCCTGACAGAAAGCTTGTGGCAGTCAGAAAAATATGTAATAAGTGCTAACAAATTAATAGAAAAATGTTCAGAGCCAAAAATCCACGCACTGTAAGTAATTTAAAAAGGTCACTGAAAACTGCTCCATAAATTACATTCCAGTAGAAATAACAACATACCCAAATATTTCAACTAAGCAACTTTCCTAAAAGATACACTTTTCTACAAAGAAATTTAGCAGTTAGGTAAGCTTCCTTAACTAAATATGTGTATGCGACTGGTATAAATGCATACTATATGGTCACCAGTGGTGGGATTATTATTTTTTTTACTACCGGTTCTGTGGGCATGGCTTGGTGGGCGTGGCAGGGGAAGGATACTGTAAAATCTTGTCAAAGGTAGTATTTGCCGGTTCTCTGAACTACTCAAAATTTCCACTACTGGTTCTCTAGAACTGGTCAGACCCTGCTGAATACCACCTCTGATGGTCACCCTTGGCACCATGAAATATCAGAGAAACAAATACAGGCTGGAGAGTCTTTTAGGTTCAAACTCAGAATAGACTCTTTTATTTTTCTGCAATGGAAAAATTAACATTCTTAAATTTTCCTATTTTTTCATAGTAATAGGGGTTTAAAGATCCTGGTGCATACCGTAATATCAGCTATCATACAGGGATGCATCAATGCTTAAACAAATTGTACGCAATGCCAAAACTTCTTCAAAATATGTGCAAGAAAATGACTGAAGTTATTTTTCAACATGGTGCATGCATGCTGGATGAGTTGACAATATGGATTACCATTAGAGTTCCAGATGAACCTTGCCTTAGCCACCTGAATGAATTTTATTTGAGAAAATCAAGTGAAATGCACACACAAAAAATAATATACATTTTTGTGGAAAGGGGTTTAACTATATTTATATATTTTACATTCTGTATGGGGAATGAAATGAAACATTGTTTTCCAAGTGAAAATATTTGTATTGATAATATATACTGTCAGTTTATGGAATGTATGGGTAGAAAAGTATGTAGCTTAGTGGAATATATATATTAGTTATACATGTCATGATAAACATATTTCAGTAATTTCATCTTCCTCTGACTATAACTAAATGAAATTGAGGAAATATTGGGCCATATATTACCAAATGTATGTTGCAACAGAGAACTAAATGAATATGCATCAAAATATTAAACTACAGAATCATCAGAATGTACAGAGATTGGCATAGCAACTATGCAATAGCACAGGTTTAAAACTAATTTTGAAAATTCAAAAAGTGCTTACACACTAAGCACTTTTCATATACTAAGCCACAGTGCATATGAACTTGATGTTCAGGTATATAACCAATGAAGCTAAATACTGTAGCATAAAATGAATGTGTGATTGTTACAACACTTATTCAAAATGTTATTCATGGCCAGTGAATTGATAGGTGAAATTTACTGAATCAGGTCATTAAACTATTTAGATCAACATTGTCTACTCTGAGTGACTCCTCTCTGGTGAGATTTACTGACATTTGCTGCCTTAAATATTTTCTTTGAGGTCTTGAATTAAGGGCATTCTGCTTATAAATCTGTGTTTGTCCTAAATTATAATCCCCAAACCGCAACTGAATAATGCTGTTCTTGTGACACAATTGTAAGGTAACCTAGTTTTATATTCTATCTTTATATACAGAGGTTGTGTAAACAAATCCCAGTGTGCTAAAGACTAGAAAGTATGTAAACAGTGTGTCTAAGAAAAACTGCAGGGAATGTATCTTCCCAAGAGAAGGAAAAGAAAATTGGACTGCAAACCAATTTCTTAAATGTAACAGCCGCAATTCAGAAAAGTACAAGCAAAGGATTCATTAGCTTACTGGAAGAACAGGTTATTATTTGCAACAAGCAAAGGAAGAGGGAGTAGGGAGAATTGCAGAAATAAAGAAAATAAAGCTTTTTTCTGCATATTTTGGATTGCATCCAACAGCTTAAAATAATTTTTCATTATAGTAACTGAGATATTTTTATTAGAAAGGGATATAAATAAATCTTCTCTATTACCAAACCATAAAAGTATTTAAAAAGTTGACACCTCATTTTTCTAATAGAAATTTGCGCATTAATCATGTCATAGACTCTTTTTTGGAAACCATAACATCTATCCATTATATTAACTGGTACTATGGCAAACTAAAAATATACCAATTTTATTTCTAAATTTAGACTCTATAATCAAGACCTTTTTTTGCTTTACTAGCTGAAAGCAATATCCCAATAGACAATACCTTACCGGACAAGGGTTAGAGACAGAAACTGATGGGCAACCCATTCCTCAACTTTCTCATCTTGCCTTAAGTGTCACCAGGGTAAAAAAGATGAAGAACTGTTATTTTAGGTTGTGTTAGATCAAGAATGGCTATTGATCCTGGGAGAACATGTGAGAAGCCTCTGGAAATCAAAACTGGGAGCACAGTATTTAGGATAAGAAATCTAATATCAAATGATTGGGGAAGTAATAGATCACATATATGGAATGATATAAACCATTTTGGAAGAGCACAAGAGATGAAACATATATCACTGAGTATATTACAAGAAATACAAGAGTCAACTAAGGATTTTTTTAAATTTTCCATTAGCAGATAATTAATTTAGGTGAGTTCTTCATTGCTGGGTGGAACGTTCCATGGACTTTAATGGGAAAGTCAGCACCCCTTTCATTAATTGACTTAATTCATCTCTGAATATTTCAACAAATTTGGGAAAAAGAAATGGCAGATCAAAATTTAGAAGGATAATAAATGTTTTAGAATGGCAGTCAGGCCAGAAATACTTTTTTTTTTTTTTAATATAGAGTTGTGTCTGATAAGAAAAATAGATCCAAGAATTTCCCTCCTATTATTCCATGGCTTATAAACGCCTGTGTTTAGAAAGAATTTGGGGCAATAAGGAACCTCTGGATCTTCTTGGTCTTCTAAAGGTCAGAGATATAGAAAAATGGCAAAAAATAAGATCACATGTTTTCCTATTTATTTCATTACAGAACTTTGATCTGGAAGGGTTAGTTATGCTTTAATTTGTTAAGTTTATAGGCTAACTTTTCACCAGGAGCTCAGCATAGATAGTTGTCTTATTTATTTTGATAGCTTCAGCTTATGTACTTTTCAAGGACAGTTTGCTTTGGGCACAATATTTTATATGATAGCAGCTAGGAATCCATAAATGCCTTGGTCTATACACTGAGTTTAGCTTAAAAATATCACCTGTGGTTTTTGAACTGAAATTGAAATGCTTTATCACAGAACATGGGACTAAAAAATTGGCTTGCTCATTCATTCATTCATTTTCTGCCTTTCTGTCGATAGGTACTCAATTTGATTTTGTCTATAATGTACTCTTTGTAATCCTCTGTATTAGATTGGAATTCTGGAATTACAGGTAATATTGCTGGACAGAGGTTGCTAGGTAGTCCCCATTTAACAAGAACTTTGGGTTGGCATAAGTGAACCAAAATGGAGAGGGGGGGAGGAAGGGAGGGAGGGGGAGAGAGAGAGAGAGAGAGACAGAGAGAGACAGATAGACAGACAGACAGACAGACAGACAGACATGGAGAGAGAGACAGAGGGTTTTGTCATTCAGTAACCCAATGTTTGTTAAGAGGCATATTTTTGCCATAAACCAATAGTAAATGCTGGTTTCTAGCAAAATTGTGGTCATGAGATTGCAGGTTGCTGTAGATAGCCATAAATGTGGGCTGACTGATGAATGCCTAAAATACAGTCACGTGTCTATAGGGAGGTAGGCATCAGAACTTTGAACCTGGGTCACAAATAGCTTTTTTGGGAATCCATCGTAACATCAAACATCAAGTTACTGATCATAAATGGAGGACTACTTGTAATGGAAAAACACCAAAATACACTAGAGGGGAAGAGAGCAACCTGCAGAAAGAGAAATTACACCAGATTTGCTTCAGAAATTGTCTGAGCAACTGGATAATAAGTAAGTTGCATAACTTGATACTAAATTGACAGCATATGAAAAAATGGTGAAAGATTTGTAAAGAAGAAAGAGAATGAATAAATTGGTATGATGAAAATCTCTGTAAAACTAGTGTCTAGAGAAGTAAACAAATTAATGACAAAGTGGAAATATTGGGGAGTAAAAGAAAAGTTATAGCCACCTCATTAGTTTGGTTGAAGGACTGGGTGAAGTTAACTAATAAAAGAATATTATTTCTAGAAGGCCACGACTTACAAAGGGGGTGGCACGCATTCTTATGGGATATAGGGAAAACCAGTCAAAAATATTTTCATAGACATTTAATTAGAGACGCGCTACTAACAATTTGGAAGAAAATTCAGAAAAAACATTACATAAAAATACCAATATGGATTTCAACAATGGAGGCGATGATTTACCCAAACAATTTGGAAATTACTAAAATGATTAAATATAAAGACTTATTGGACTCACAAGGAAATTTGAAATCGAGGCAGGAAATTCAGGACCAGGGACTAAAAATTGATCAATGAGTTTATCTTCAGATTCAAAGTAGGTACAAACAAGATAAGAAAGAATTTGGAATTAACAACAAACTTCAACAATTAGATAAGATTTTATTAGGACCGGACAAAAAAAGCATAACAAAATTTTACAATTATTTACTAGAAACAGAATTAGAAGAAGAAATTGTAAAAGGGAATATGATTGCGTGGAGTCGGAATGTAGGACATAGTATTACACTAGCAGAATGGGAAAAAGTTTGGGGCAGGAATAATAAGATCACAAAATCGGTAGCATACAAGGAAAATCTTTATAAAATGTTTTATAGATGGCATCTCCCTCCTTCGAGGCTAGCGAAGATGCACCCCAACATGAGTCCGTATTGTTGGAAATGTAAGAAAAAAGAAGGAACCTTTTTCCATATGTGGTGGACATGCACAGAAACCCAAAATTATTGGAAGAAAATCCAAACTTGGTTGGAAGAAATTACAAAAGAGCAGATCGAGTATAAACCAGAGTCCTTCCTACTAGGGATCTTTGACAAACAAATTTCCAAAAAGCTAAATATATAACAATACATATATTAACTGCGGCCAGATTAGCCTTTGCACAATACTGGAAACAACATCAAATTCCACCAGATGAAGTGATTATTGATAAAATTTCAAAATGCGCAGAAATGGACAAACTGACTCTGGCACTAAAAAACAAAGATACTTCACAATATTATGATAGTTGGAATTGTTGGTATAATTGGATTAATCATAGATAAATTATATATCATAAGGCATAAGAGGAAAGTTTTAACTGATAATAATGAGATAGTGATATATGTATACAATAGGTGTATATATGACATAAATCAAAGGCTATATAAAAAAAAAAGATCTTGCAAACTGTAAAATAAATAAGAATGTTTTTAATTTTCCTTCTTTCTTTTTCTTTCTTTTTCCTTTCTTTTCGATCTTTTCTTTCCTTTCTTTTCTACTTTCTTTTTTTTTTCCTTCATTTATTTGTATATGTATTGTTCGCTGTTTTTAACTGTTAAAACTAATAAATTGTTTTATCAAAAAAAAGAAAAGTTATAGTCAGAAACTTGGAAGGGAATTAGATAATCTGACTGTATTAGAATTGAGAGAGAAGGAATTTGTTTGAGAATTTAGAGCAATCCCAGAAGATTCTGGTGAAGATAATAGAGAAAAGCTTATTAAATAAAATCTTAGAAAATTTTTTGGATTGGGGTGAGGGAGTATACAAAGGCAGAGAGTGATAAAATTTGTGAGAATAAGAAATGATTTAAAGGATGTCTGGGTGCACTTTATCAGGAAAAAAACAAGGAATCAAGTTGTCATGGTTCCAAATAATGTTCCCAGCCAATTCAAGACTCTGAGGCCTTAGCTTTCTCAAAAATCCTGTTTACTGGGTATATCATATTAACATAGTCAGAGGTGAAGCCAACATTGAATAATTCCTGTATTTTTGGTATAATTAAAGAATATATATTGTCTATTGACACATATTAGAAGGTGTGATCTCTTCTTCCGGTTTGCAGGGTTCGGCGGCAGGCAGGAATCTGCGATCATGCACGATTTCTGCCTGGGCTTGCCCCTGGAACGCCCCGAGCCAGCTGGCTTCAGGGCTAAGCCATCCCATAGAGGTGGTGAAAAGTGGGGAGATCCCAGCAGGGTCGAGGAAAGCCACATCTTTCCTCCTCAGCTGACTAAACTCCCTTTCCCGAAGGCGGTAAGAGCAGCAGTCAGAAATGGCCACCTCAAAGAAGCACTCATCCAGAAAAAAAGTGCAGGAGGATGTTAAGAAGTGAAAGTTTTGGCTGACTGAGATAAGAAGCAACAACTAAGGTATCCTGGAATTTAAATCTTATAAAAGATACATCGCTCCCAAAGAAGACTCGGAAGCAGCAAATGAAAGTGAAAAGGGAAAGTTTTTTTTCCCCACTCTCCTTCATGTTGACAGTGAAGAGAGATGAATGAGAAATCGGAAAAATCCGCTTTGGCACCAGTAGGTAATTAAACTGGAAATATAATTAAATGCCAAGGCGACAATAAAGATTTCTGAACACTAAAAAATTCTTTTTTTGCTATAAGTGGGAGGGAGAGAAAAAGAATAAGGGCAGGATTTGGAAGGAGGACTCTGCCTGTAACTCAAAAGAATTTAAAGTTAAATCTTAATAAGACTTCTAAAAGATACATTTTAACTGGAACTTTGCAACTTTCTCCCCAGGAAGAGAAAGTGAAAAAAGAAGAAAGTGTTAAAAGAAACAGCTTGTGTGTATTTGGATTGCTTGGTGACTTTGGGACTTCTGGAAATTATATTTGAATGACTAAAAACAATTGGGTGGTTGTTTAAAAAAATTCTACAATGGCATCACTTGTGGATGAACTGAAAATGGAATTTAAAAAATATAAAGAAGAGGAACAAGAATGGAAGGGCTCTTTTGGCTCCATTTTTCAATTCTTAGAAATGGCGATCCGTACCTACGATAACTACAAGAAAAGATTGCGCAACAAGAAGATTGGGACAAAGAAGAAGCCATCTTTAATGAACAAGTAACTTTACCTGGGGAAGAAAGGGGAAAGGGGGGAAAGAGAATGGAGAATTTAAGACCTAAAAAAACAACCAAAAAAGGGAAAAATAAGGTGAAAAGTGGATATAATGTCAGAAAGCAACAGGAAAGGGGAACACAGAAGAGGGAAATAGAGGTGGAGAGACAAGGGGGTAAAAAGGGGAGAGAGAAGAAGCAAGGGAGGAAGGAAGGGAAGAGAAGTACAAAGGTTTGGAGCAAGATGTAAAGAAACAGGACTTATTCAGAGATAATTGGTGAAAATTTAAGTGAAAAAGTGATTCTGCAAAGGTCCATAAGATCGTATTGTTATATTTGTATTAGAAATAATGTTAGAAAATTGGAAACAACATATGATTAAAAAGTGGGATAAAATAGTCAGTGTAATTTAGTGAAACTTTTGTGAACAAAATAAATGAAATGAAATAAATGAGAGAATTGAATTAGGAAGGAATGGGAACATTTTAATTACTCAATGTTTTATAAAATGTAAGTGAAGTGGGGGGGAAGTAACTATGGAAAGTTTATAAGTGTTCCCATAGAAGCATGATATCTATTTGAAAAGTAATGTGTAAAATGTTTAAGATTTAAATGAATATTAATATTAATGATAGAATTGAATTGGTATGGATTGTTGTTTTAATTATATTATATATTTATAATTTTTTCTTTTTTAAAAATACAGTGTGTAGTTTTAGAATGTACCAAGCAGAATCCGAACGGATTCTGATATAAAGATATAAAGGCATCATACTCCAATCAGTGATTACAGGAAAAATTTTGTTTAATGAGAAAAGATAATAGACAGCTAAAATAGGACAGACAAAGAATATTAGTATAATGATCTGAATTGAGATGAAATAAATAAAATAAAATAAAATAAAGAAACTTAAAAGAGGGGAGAAGCTATATAGAAAATGTAGAATGGTAATAAGATATGGAATGGTATATAAAAATGACCATGAACTTGAATTTGTGTCTGTACGAAGAGATGTAATCCGGGATCAAGCTGCTTTGAGAAAAGATGTTTTATGTTTTTATGGTTTATGTCTGTTTTTAAAAATCAAAAAAAAGAAAGAAGGTGTGATCTTTATCTTTAAACAGTAGATGTTTTGACTGAATTCTGTCCAAAAGGCAAGGAAATTTCCAATAAAATAAAATTTAAAGAAGAATTGGAGAGATTAAAATCTATCAGTACAGACTCTAAAAGAAAACTGAAATTAGGTACTACAAATATCTTTTTTTAAAAAAATTGGCTTGTTGTGGATTACAAATGCTTTCGGTGGAATATAAATGGAGCACATTTTCCTCAAAAGAGAAATTAAAATTAAATGTGGAATTGTTTTGTATGTAAATCCCCAACTAAAAGCAGAACTTGGTAGATTTGTTAGACTGGAAGTTAATATGCCTGGAACTAAAATTTTGACATTGGGAATTTATGTGCCAAATGAGGACAAAGTATTGTTTTACAAATGGAGAAACTAATATATGTTGCTTCTGAAAATTAGTATTTGATGGAGGATTGGAATGGAGTGATCTCCCCACAACTGGACAGAACTTCTCAGAAAAGATATTAAAACCAATCAAAGCAAGTTATCAAAGTTTTCTTTGATTTGATGGACAATTTAGGCTGGTTAATATATGGAGATAGAAAAATGGCAATTCAAAAAATTATGCCTACTTTTCTGAAAGATAGATTCTTTTAAAGAACAGACGTGATTTGGATTTCAAAGAAATTGGCTAATAATGTATACCCACAAAGGAACAAGGTTTGATTTTAATAAGAAGCTATAGGCTCATATCATTATTGAGTTATAAGTACTTCACAGCAATTCTAGCTGACAAACTGAAAATAATTTTGCAAAAATTTATTCATAAGGATCAACGTGGTTTTTTATCTAAAAGTCATTTAAAGGACTACCATGTTTCTCAGAAAATAAGGCTGGGCCTTATTTTTATTTTTTTTTTGACCTCTGAAAAAATGGCTAGGCCATCTTTTCGGGGATGACTTAATTTCCCCCCTATGTGCAATCTCGGCTAGAGCACCCTGCGGGCAACCACGCCTCACCACCAGCCGCTCCTAATGGCCGATCATGGCAGAGCGCAGAGAGCTCCCTACCCCTGCCAAGTGCCTTTGCTGCAGACCTAAGTATGGTGCTGGCTGCAGGCCGGGTCAGTGGGGGGGCGACTGCGGTGTGAATGTTGGCCTCAGTGGCAGTGGGCACTTTGCCTCGCAGGACCTTCATCGGCCGCTGCTATTGCTTCGTCCACCACTGCAGCTTTCCTTTCTGCCTTCGACGTGGCTCATGCCGCATTCAGAGTGCTGCCATTGGGCAAGACGCAGAGCCCGGAGTCCCTGCTGGACATCATGGCCCTTCCAGTGGGTGGAGGAGAAGTGGCCCTTCCAGTGGGTGGAGGAATGGTTTGAGTGCATCCTGGAGCCTGTGCAGCGCCACACTGTGTACTGGTCCTTCCCCTGCAGCGAGAGAGAGAGATCAAGGATTCCTCCGCCAGCAGCATTTCAGCTGCTTCTCGGGTGAGGAAACTGCCTCAGTAGCTTCCACGGTTCTCGCTGGCAGTGGCTCCTCACTTGCCAGTGCCGTCTCCAATAACAGTGGAGGAAGTAGAGGGACAGAACCCACTGCTGAAGAGAACCGTCTGCCCTCCTGCAGGGGCATCACTTTGTTTGATGGCGGCTGCATCAACAAGCTTCCCAGAGGATTCCCTTGCTGATTCATTCATTCATTCATTCATTCATTCATTCATTCATTCATTCATTCTTCTAAGGGGGTGCTAAGGGTCTGTAAGATGATTCCCTTTCTCTTATGTCTGCCCGTGGGCTGCTCCTAACGGCAAGTTCCCCCCTGCCCTTCCCCCCATTTCGCATGCTTTAAAAAGGCCTAAATTTTAGGGGTGGGGCTTAATTTCACCTCATGCCTATAAAACATGCTGGGCCTTCCTATTGGGGGGCGTATTGTTGGAGAAACATGGTATGTTTATAAATTTGTTGGATATTTTGGAGTATCTTGAGAACATAATAAAAAACTATCTGTACTGATCTTCTAAGATGCAGAAAACAATTGGAATTAGTCTGTGAATAATGCAGGGATGTTCATTGTCCTTTCTCTTCTTTGATTCTTGAAATACTGAATAGAAATATAAGACAAGATGAGGGAATTGTGGGAGTAAAGATTTTAAAAGAAACTTACATTTTTCAGATGAATTGGAGTTGGTTATGAAAGATCCTTTAAAGGAAAATAAAATATTAAAGGCAAATTAAAAGATTTCGTGCATTAGTAGGATTCAAGATTAATAAACAAAATAGGAAGATGTTAACAAGAAATGTGAAATTGGAAGATCAAACAGAATTGATGAATAAAATGGACTTTAAGATTGACAGGAAGGTAAAATATCTGAGTATCACTATGACAAATATGAATTGCATGTTATTTCAAAAAAACTATGTTAAGACATGGAATGAAGTTAAAAAGATAGTTTAAGATGGGGAAAATTCCAACTGTCATTGCTGGAAAGAATTCCTGTAATAAAAATGAATGTCTTCCCTAGAATGATGTTTTTGTTTCAGACAATATCTGACAACTGATGCATCATTTAAACAGTGGCAGAAAGATATAACTAAATTTGTGTGGCAGAGGAAAGAGCTACAAATTAAATATAAGGTGTTATATAATGCAAAGGAATGTTTATCTGATTTGAAATTTTATTTTGCAGCTTGCTGTTTGATTTGGATGAAAGACAGGGTGTTACTAAGAAATGAGAAGTTTTGGAGTGAGAAGGACATGGCCGGAGATTTGAGTGGCATGGATGTTTGTAGCATGACAAAGTCAAGGCTAATGTGGATTTTAAAAACCATTATGTTAGATGTGCCATATTAATATAGAATAGAGAGAAACCCAGGTTGTGCCCCAAAACACATTTGTAGATCTCGGCACAAGAAGCATCTTATATACAAGAGGAAATGGCTAACTTATTGTGAAATACCAGGATATTGTGAAGGAGAATATAAAATGAAATCAAGAGAAGAACTAATGAGAGAGGGATATAGCCATAGAAAATGAAGAAGCTAAAATGCATTGAGACTTTAGAATTCAAACAGAAAAATACCTGCCATATCACTCCCCAGACTTAACGAATGTTAGTAAGAAAGGCAAAAAAAAGTCTGGATAGTGGACATGGCAGCACTTGGAGGAAGCAGAAGAAAAGAGAAAGAACTAGGAAAAAAAAATCACAAAATAGAAAGACCTGTAAATAAAATTAGAACTATGGCAAACAAAAGAAAGCAAAGATAGTACCAATAGTGTTGGATATCTTGGATATAATCCCAAAACATCTAGAACACCACTTGAACACCATCACTGAAATCACCATCAGTCAATTGCAAAAGGTAGCTTTACTTAGGACTGTTTACATCCTCTGACAACATTTTTAACATCATTAAACAAAAACGCCTGTCTATCCCAAGTTCTTAGGAAGAACTTGATAGGTGGACAAAAATGCCAAATCAGTCTTAAACATCTGGCTGTGCCACCAATCATAATAATAACTATTATTTATATATAATTTATATGCCACTCAACTCCCAATAATTCTGAAATAAGTATTGAATGGTAATCACAGCAGTAGCAATGAATGGGCCATACAATAGAAATGATGCTGCTGGAAATAATCAGCCAGGCATGGAGGAGAAATCAAGCAGGAAATTAGCCTTGTATCACTGCGTAGCCTTCAAGAGATCCAAGACTCAAACACTCCCCAACTCCATGGAATTTTATCTGTCTGTTTCCAAGGTAAGATAAGCAGTCTAGGGAGATTTCTTGTATTATAGGCAGAATACAATAAAGTAGTTAACTTGAACTACATGTATTGATCTGGTCACTTGTGCCTTACAGGTGCCTCCAGGGTGGAATCACACTGTTATAGACTCATTGGGGAGTCATTGCATCACTCTAAAGGGTATTGTTTCTTCTTGACTGGGAAGTGAATTTAAGTATCCAAAGCCAAATTCATATATCTATTGATATATTCAGGGGATGAAAACTATGGATATAACTGTGCATAAAATTTACCAAGCCTTATAACATGAGAGCTGGGAATAAAAAAAATCCCTGCAGTGGCAGTCTCTTTTGCCTTCATGATCAAGAGGGCTACATAACAAAGAAGCATGACCAGAGGTTTTTTTCTCTTTATCTCACTCTCATCTTAGAAGTTTCTGGGAGTGTTTTATTCTATTTATTTGTTTTGGTATTAGTTTATTGAAGTTTTCTCTTAAGTCAATAACACTGCCATATCTGCTTGTCAATATTAAAGTCTGGTAATCTTGAAGGAAAAGATCTAAGAGGATGTCATTTTCTTCCCCAGAGGCGATTTAGAGATTTTGTTTTTTTTATCTCTACCCCCACTCCATTCCTTCATTGTTCAAAATAGCACAAAAGTGACAAATACCAAGCACTGGGTAGAAGTGAACCTGGGTAAACAGTCAGGATAAAGTCCTATGAGGGATGTTCCTGTCTCAGTGGAAAATAAGTACATCAGGTCCATATAAGACAGAAGGAATCTTAAGGACTGAACAGGAAAGTGGGATACAGTCAAATACCCCATAATACAAAAGAGCAGGGTAAAGAACAAGGGAGAAAAAGAAGTTTGCTCATGGAGTTATCTTCTAGGGAACTAGTTTGTCTACCAATTCTTTCAACATGGTAAACATTGTGTGGAGGCAGGAGAGCATTTGGAGACTGCCTTCTTAGCTCTGGAACAGGTCCTTTCTCCTGGAAAGGCATTTTTCATTCTTGTGGAGAGAAATGTTAATTTACAAATGAGCTTTCAGCTATATAGTATTCTGACAGAGAATATCTACAAGAGGTTCACTAAAATTAAAGAAATCAGTTGAAAGCTAATGGCTTTGTGTCAAAATACATGTCCATTGTTAATTAATGACTCTATTGATATTATAACTTGATCTAAGATTGAAACAACCGTAAAACAAACTCTAAGAACTTATTAAAACTTGCATATCTCAAATAGCAATTTATTTAGCTCTTTATGAAACTAATGTGATTGGTTTGCAAAAATTTCTTCTCAATGAAATGCAGCTAAATTAAGTGGGGAGATGGACATTAAGGTTTAATGTTTATTAATGTTAAGGCTTTAGGGAAATGGGCATTAATAGATGTTTCAGATATGCAGGAAAAGTGATTCATCTACCTTGTTTAGGTCACAAAACATAACAATCTGGAAGAGAGTTCATCTTTTGCTGTTGTGGCAAAAAAACCCTGCTGGACCTTTTCACCTAAAACATACTCCTTGATATTTCAGCTACTGCCTATCAGAGCAATTTCCATAACTTATATGTTGTGCAGAAATACTCATGTCACTCAATATTAATCAAGGTATTGAAAAAGATTTAATATGAAAGCAATGTGAAGTATATATTTTTTCACTTACCTGCCTGTCTACTTCTGGAAGTAAAAGCAGGAGGTATTGTTGGAAATGCTGAGGTAATGAAAGAAATGTGTGTTTGTTTATTAAAGCCCTCAAGTTGGTATTCACAAGAATAGATCCTGGTGTTTCTATATCAATGTCTTCGGCTTTGGTCCATTTCAAGTGTCCTGGATTAAACAAATGAAAACACATTTAACTCTATCACAAATAAAAGAAGGGATGGGTACATTTAATAAGTAAAATTCAAAACATTTACATTTCATAGAGTATAGCAGCTGTCCATGCTAAGAAGAGCATTTTCTTTCCCAACACTTTTGAAAGCGTTCTTCACCCCACACTTCCTTTCACATGTGCATAGTATTTTTGTTTCTTCTTTTCATATTAACAAAATAATGCTGTTGTTTATTTTATAGAAAGAACTACCTAACTATAGAAAATGACTAAACTTCCAGTCTTATTATTTCATCAAACTATGCTGTTAAAATCAGTTGCTAAGCAAAATGTGTTAGAAACCAATAAAATGTGTTATAAACTAGCAATAAAACTTGTTTTAAAATAGAAACCAGGAAATTATAAGTTGTTATAATTATAAGTTTTTCTTATAATTATAAGAATTGCATTACATTATAAGTTGTTCTTTGTACAGTCATGAAGGAACTAAAGCCACTAACACATTGTAAAGTTATGAATTAATCTATTTTGTTTTAAATCTACATTTTCATCTTTGAGTTGATAAAGTAAGAACCAATGAGAAACAGAAGACAAAATAGGATGGGGGTGGGTGAGTGGGGTTGTCAATGATCCATTATACAGACTTTGTTGCTGAAATAACTTTGGATTTTATGACAATGGCCTAAGTAATCTTCATGAAGAACTGCTAGAGTAGATACCATGATGAACTCATCAGGAAGTTGTTGAACTAACAGGGAAGACTGGCAAGAGTTCAGAAACAAATATGCATCTGAGCCTTAGAGCTAAGAAAATAGACCACAAAAAGAAAAGCAGGAGGCCAGAATGAAACTCAGAATTTTAGAGACAGTCCAGTAGCCTGTGCCACTCAAAATCTCAGTTGTTTTTACATTTATACATAGAAAATGGGAAATAAATAGGGAGAAGTAGGATCCTAAATTAACAAGATAACTGAGACCTAATGATTTCTACTTATGGCTGGCACATAGCTCAGGAAGCCTACAATTTATTCATAAGGAACAGATCCAAAAGAATGGTGAGGGGAGTGGCAATGTATGTAAAGGAAAATATACTTGTGCAGAAATTCAGTAATCAGACTGAAAGCATTTGTACAAGAATAAAATGAGACAGAAGGGATAAATAAAGATGATATTGAGAATTTATTACAGACCATCTTAGCTGGCTGAAGATATGGATGAAGCCTTTCTATCAGATTATCAATCTTTCAAAGACTAATAATAGAGATTTTAATGATATCAGCTGGGAATCTAGCTCTGCTAAAAATCAGAGATCCAATAACTGTTTGTCCTCTCTTGATGTCAATTTTATTTGTCAGAAAGTGGAAGAAGAACAGACTTTGTTATCCTAGACCTAATTATCACTGGCATGAGATAATTACTTGAAGTAGTAAATATGCCTGGTAGCTTTGGGAAATTGGTCATGTTATCCTTGAATTCAGAATCTCCAGGGGAGCAGGTATGGAAAAGAATCAGACCATTATTTTGTATTCCAAAAGAGTAGAAGTTGATAACCAAGAGAAGGCAGGTTGGAGGGAAGCACAACAGGATTATGTCCTGAACCCTGTGTTACTCAACATTTATAATAATGATTTGAAAGAAGGAGTTGAAATGATAATTATCAAATTTGCAAACTGGACTGGGTGACTAATATTTCAGAAGAAAGGAAGTTTTAAAAATATCTAAACAAGTAAAGTAAACAGTGCAGAATTTAACAGTTGGAGGAAAAATATAGGATCCAAGTATAGGATGGGTGAGACCTGGATTTGCAGTAGTACATGTGAAAAGAATCTGGTTGAACTTGTCAACAACAAGTTAAACATAATTAGCTATGCACTGAAGCTTTTAAAAGACAAATTCTATCTCGGGATTCACTAGCAGAAGATATTGGGAGTTAATTGTTTCACTCTAATCAGATCTAAACTGGAATATTATTTGGTATGCAATTCTGGGCACTATAATTCAAAAAGGACTGTGACAACTTGAAATGAGTTCAGAGGTAGGCTATCAAAATGGTGATGGGTTTTGAAAGTAAGGTCTCTTAGGAATAGTCAAAGGATATGGTGATGTTTTACAGAAGAGGTGATTGAGGGGAAACATCATAGCAGACTTTAAATGTCTGAAAAGTTGTCAGGCAGAAGTAAACTTATTCCGTATTACCTCAGAGATCAGATCAAGAAAATGAGTTAAAAATGCAAGGAAGTAAGTATAAACTGGATATCAGAAGGAACATCATAATTATGAAAGCTGTTCAATCAATGGAACAAGCTGCCACATAAAATGTTAAGATCATTGTTGTCTGCAGTGGAAGTAACAGGGATTTCAGTAGAACCTGAATTCATTTATTTTTAATTTTCAAAAACAAGAAATGTTAAAAACAGAACTTAAAACTAAACAGAATTAAAAATCAGACATAGTAAATATTCCTAATGGGACTCTTATTTCTTACATGTTTTCCTTGTTTTAAAAAGTTTTTTTTTAAAGTCCTGATGCAAACTCCAAGATGCAAATTAAAAGTTGGGGTTGGAGGACACATTATCTTAAAACATAATCAAAATTCTGTGCCCATTAAAAGCATATACTATCAATGATATAAACAATAAAAACTCATAAAATACATTTTCTCATTTTGCTTAATTTAACTTTCAAAATAATTTATTAGATGCACTAATTTTCTTTCTTCCTTCCTTCATAAGACTGGAGATAGCTTATATAAAATTACAAGAACCTGAGCAGAAAAGCTTAGTTTAAGCAGAATAGTGGTATCATATGCCATCAGGTTGTCTCATGAGATAATAATTCTAGTATTTAATAATAGCTAAAAATGAAGACAACATCTAGCCCACAGAAATTCTATTTAGCCCTGAGTTTTGAGATTTATTGATTTACTGATTTATTACATTTGTAATCTATCTTTCCTGTAAGACGTCAAGGTGCTACACACAGTAGAGTAGAGGTGGGGAGTGACATTTATCTTACAGTCACAACACAGTCTGTAGTTCAAGAGAAAATAACAATTGGGCACAAAAAGGGGCAAATGGTCTCTATGATTATGTGGAAACCTGAGCCAATTCTCCTTTTCTCATCAACATCATAACCATTCTCGGGAATTGTTGACTGTTAGAAAAAAGCTTCTTTTTGAAACAGTTATGTTTCCCAAGAAGCTGAATTCTGTACTTTTGAAAGCTTGCCTTTGCATAGAACTCACCCATTTATATGAAAAATGTACTAAGTTAAAACAAATTAGAGGAAAGGAAAATGCTCCTATTTGAACAATGACACAATACTTTTGCATTGATATGTACATTTTCATAACTTTTGAATCAGTGGTGGTATTCAGCAAGTTCTGACCAGTTCTGGAGAACCGGTAGAGGACATTTTGAGCAGTTTGGAGAACCAGCAAATACACCTCTGACTGGAGATTTTACAGTATCCTTCCCCTTCCACACCCACCAAGCAACGTCCACAGAACTGGTAGTAAAAAAATTTGAATCCCACCACTGTTTTGAATGAAAACATGGTTCTCAGTTCCAGGCAGTGGTCCTATGTATTCAGAGCAACACATATGCGTTAATCATGTTTTATAGCTTTATTCCATCCTTTTTATTATTTTATATCGATTGATGTTTTTATATTTTATTTATAACTTTTAATGTTCAATGTTTTTAACATTTTAACATTGTAATTGTTTTATATTTTTGTTTTGTAATGGTGTAAGTCATTCAACAATGAGAAAATAAATAAATATTATATATATGTATTTTATTATTGCAAAGCAATCAAAATCTCTGACTGGCGCAGCTTCTAAATACTGTGAAATAAATTCGCAAGTGAGCAAATAATGTTTTCCCATTAATTGTAGAGCAGAATATTAGTCACTGGTTTGAAGATACAGGATTATGCATAGAGAGCAGGGGTGGGATTCTACCAGTTCTATCTGGTTCTATAGAACCCCTTTTTAACTTTCTAAGCAGTTCAGAAAACCGGTAGTTAGAAGCAATCTGCTTTTGTTTTTTTCCACTCTTATTACATTCTTGTCAGTATGCCTAGACTTCCTGTCTCCGGAGCTTCTGATGCTTGTCTTTCTTAAAGGGGAAGGGTTGTTTTAAGATTTTTACACTGCTGTTGGGAGGAAATACTTCCCTGGACAATCAGCACTTTGAAGAACTAATTGAATAATGAAGCAGAGCTTTTAGTGACAGGGAACCAAGATGAGTAACATTCAGCAAGGCTTCTTGGCTAGCTAGAAAGATTGACATTCAAACGTGAGTTTGCATACCCTTTCTGAGTTTTGGTCTAAAACTGGTTTTTGGTGAAGGTTAATTCTGTGCTTGGTGATGTTTAATCCTGTGTTTATTGATGGGATAATTTTCCCTATTCAGCTTCAACAAGCAACAGCTACTGTTATGATTTAATTATTTGTATTGTCTTTGAATTTTTTCCTGCCTCGTTTCTTTTTCTATCTGGGGAGGGGCCTTCCTCACTGATTTAGTACTATCTGGCACTGTCCTTTTGGGGTATACTTCCAAGAGGCAGGATACAAACTTGGCACTGTTTTTTTTAACTGCCTATCTGGGCGGGGGGGGGGGTATGTGACCTTTCCTTAAATCTGGATGATTTCCTTAGGATACCTTGTGAGGTGAGACCAGCTAATATCTTTAAGTGGTACAAATGGATCTAAGGATTGCTTTTCCTGGGTGTGCTTTTTCTGGACAGCTTAAATGACCTCTCTGCTGAAGGGTTTCACTTTATAAGCAAGAGATGGCTGCTTGATAGTTATCACGGCATTTTATCTATTTTCATTCCTCAAGGTGCTCTGGCACCCTGCCTGATTTGTAACTCCAGCTTGCAGGTATTTTTAATCTAATGATTGGTATTTAGGGCAGCTTTTTGCAAACAAAGAAGCTTTTTATATTTTTGTGCAGGTAAATCTTGACTTGCAACAATTCATTTAGTGACCATTCAAAGTTACAATGGCACTGAAAAAAGTGACTTATGATCATTTATCAGACTTATGACTGTTGCAGCATCCCCACTGTCATGAGAGGCCAGGCGAGGAGAAGCGCCCCATGACATGAGTGATGTCGAGTTGGCCCTGCCCACCCAGTCACATGACCACCAAGCCACACCCACAGGGGTGGGATTCAAATTTTTTAACAACCGGTTCTGTGGGCATGGCTTAGTTGGTGAGCATGGCTTGGTGGTCATGTGACTGGCTGGGCATGGCCAACTCAACATCACTCACATCTAGGCATGCATCTCCTCACCTGGCCTCTCATGGCTGTGGGGATGCTGCAACAGTTGTAACTATGAAAAATGGTCATAAGTCACTTTTTTCAGTGCCATTGTAACTTTAAATGGTCACTCCACACAAGCAAAGTACCAGCAAAGGAGGGAAAAAAAACTCCAGAGACGTTCCTGAGACAGGTAGTCTAGTCCTGCCAAAAACATAATAAGGGTTAACGGAGAGGCAGTTTCTCTAAGCAACACCAGAATGTATCCTTCCTGCCTTCCTTACAGGATTAGGTCAGTAATTTCTTCTATCAACCGGTTCTCTGAACTGCTTAGAATGTTAACAACCGGTTCTAGCGAATAGGTGTGAACCTGTAGAATGCCACCCCTGCACACCCACCAACTAAGCCTCATCCACAGAACCAGTTGTTAAAAAAACTGAATCCCACCCTTGATAGAGAGCTCTCCTTTTTAGTGGCTCACAGTGTATTTGTTGTACTCATGATGCTTCAAAACTTTGGGAGTCTTCTCCACTGCCTGAAAACTTTAACTCAGATATCCTCATATAACCTGAAGCTCAACTAGCTATACAAAAATTGCAAATTACCTCCCTCCTTCCAGACAAAGAAGTATCTTTGTGCCTGCATGGGCCTCTTTACATTCTACATCATTTGACTATAAGCAAGCAATCCCAATACTATACTATATAAACACAAAATGGTTTTCAGCAAAGATTGATGGTTCAATTATTCCCTGAAATGCTGCAAGATATTCAAAACTGAAAGTATCACAATTCAACAGTTATAAAAAAATACAATCTTCCACTTATTTTTAACGAAATTAGGCAAGGTGGGTTGTATTCAAAGGGTTTTTAAATGGAAGGCAACCACATTTTCATTCATAAAAAGCAGCTGTGACTACCTAATCTAGCATTCTGTCCCCACAATGTGCAGTTAAATGCCTGTGGCAAGGCAATATGCAGAATACAAGTACAGTAATATTTCCCTGCTCACGATCCACAGCAACTGGGATTGAGAGATATGCAATCTCCTAGATAGAGAGCAATACAAAACCATCCAGATTGGAAATTATTGATAGTTTTATGCTTCATGCATTTGTCAAATTCTTTTTTATAACCATCCAAATTGCCAGATGTCACTGTATCCATGTGTTAACAAATTCTATAATATATTAATTGAATTTTTAACTATCCAAGTTCATCAGATGGCCTTACGCTCTACTCCACTTTTTTTTATACCGTGCCCAATTTTTGATATTTCTGCCATGTCCCATTTACTCAATTTCTTCTAAACTCATTAGTCACAAATGTGACTTTATCTCATATGGAGGATACTCATACAATTTCATCATTTTGGTTGCCCTTTTCTGCACCTCTTGCAATTCAATAATACAGTTTTGATAATGCTATGAGCACAACTGTAACTAATAAGCCAAGGGTAGTTACACTATGGGTTAGAATGTATTTTATTACAACTGTGACAGATTTATCTTCCATCCTTTACTAATGATTGCCACAGATGAATTTCCCTGAATGTATCAAATTGCATTTTTCATAAGTGCCTAAAAAGAGAGTGATGTTTTCATCAAACTAGGGGCCAAAAATCCATTTTTTATCAATAGTCATCACAGTCACCATCAAGGCTTTAGACTAAATCAGCACAGGAGGTAAAGCAGATTTTTAAAATCTCAATTTGCATTACTGAACAATATTTGAAATTTTAATGCCTGCTTCTATGTTTTGAAAGTTTTCAAAATCTGCTTTGTTTTAACCATCTTAAGAAAGCAAACTTTTAATTTTAATGCCTGCTTGTATGTTTTGGAAGTTTTCAAAATTTGCTTTATTTTAACTATTTTAAGAAAGCAAATTTGTACTGCCTGTGTAATTTCTCAGTTATGTTCCTCACCAGCTATGTGCCCAGAAAGCCTTTCTGGAAGTGTTAGCTACTAACTACTCCTGAACAACTGATATTAGGTCTTAATGGCTATGGTGGTTAGGATGTGGGATTTGATTCCAAATCAGGAATGGCAGTCTGAGAGAGCAGAAATGTGCATAAATTTCTTGGTGGATAATTCCAGCATTGCCTTACAACAGTGTTTCTTGATCTTGGTAACTTTAACTGGTTGGGAGTTGGTCTACAAATCTTAAAATTGC
Organism: Pseudonaja textilis; assembly: GCF_049901715.1. Taxonomy (NCBI): domain Eukaryota; kingdom Metazoa; phylum Chordata; class Lepidosauria; order Squamata; family Elapidae; genus Pseudonaja; species Pseudonaja textilis. The sequence continues at coordinate 158,780,162 of NC_141992.1, read as the reverse complement.
CAAGGATGAAAAACATTGCTCTAGTTCTGAAAAAATGGCATCCATTAAGGAATCTTGGGCTTTTCAGGCAGTCTCTTGGAATTCAAGGAGGAAGAAAATATAGGGCAGATGAACATGGCCTTCCTATTTTTATGGTTCTATATTACAAGCCATAGTCACTTTAGCCTTATAGTCAGCTAATTTAAATCTTCATATTACCTAATACTTAAAGCATATTAAATGCATGAACAAAAATTTCCCCATTTCCCCTTCATTAATTGTGCTTCCAACTTAAACTTGATGAAGTTATGGCACTCTTCAGAGCCACCCATTCTTTTGCTATCACAGAGAGACTCTAAAAACTTCTACATGTGTCAGTGAAAGAAACTGAATCATATTTTATAGACAGAAAGCTATCCAAGAATGGGATTTTATTGTATGTAAAATCTTTCACATAAAAATATCACTTGAACAAAAAATCCCATTTTTGAAAAAGGCAGCCATATATTTGTCTTTTGTTCCCTTTTCTGCTAAGCTATAATAAAAAATAAACATCTAAACACAAATAAACAACATTCTATAAAACATTAACTCTGGTCTTTTAAAAGAATAAATGCTAGTTTTGATTACTTAATTACATTGGAAAAGATATAATACAATGAAGCTTATCAACCACTGAGCCAGAAATGGCCATTTTCACATTTGCAGCTTCTCAAGACTCTTAAATTAAAACAATGCCATGAACCAAAGAGTAAATCAGCACATTTCATGTTTGTGTGTGTGTGTGTGTGTGCATGGGTGTGCGTGGGGAGGGGGAGAGAGGGAGACAGGGAGAGAGAGAGAGAGAGAGAGAGATACACAGAGAGAATATGAGAGACAGTCTAGAAAGAGCTTTGTTGCCAAAACAAAGATTTAATTTTGTCCAGATGGATGGAAAGAATTATAAATTCTGTATTTAATGTATGACTGTTAAACAATTTTTAACCACAGCTTTAATCATCAAGTAAAATTTGTTTTTAGAATTAAAATATAATTCAGAATTCATTCACAAAGAATAAAAAGATAAGAAGAGAACCTGAAGAAAAACAAATACAATAAGGAAGATACTGATAGCAGCAATAGAAAATTGCAATTTTAAAGGAGAAATAACTTTTTTCAGAGTATATTACTAATTTATTGGGAGCAGTTACACAATTAGATAATACTATGAAGTGGCCCTAAGTTTAAGAAGGATAAGGACTAGTGATAAAATCAGCATTTTTGAAATATTTTAAAATATATTAAATTAGGATGCAAACAAAAATCTAAGAAAGGAAAAACACAGAGTATGACTAAATAATCCAACAGAAAGCAAAAACGCTTCCCTGTTTGTTTAATGAAACATTTTGTTACTGCCTAGGATAAATAAGTTATATATAATTTAGCAAAAAAAAAAAAAAAAAGGATGAGGGAGCCCAACACTTAAAAGTCTAACAGAGTGAATATAAATATTGGTTTACTATATAATCTGAGCTATTTTATGCTTCTAAAGAATGAGAAAGAAAAGCCAAAGTCAGAAAAGAAATGTGACTGAGATATATATCAATAAAACGCCGAGAAATAATGAAAAAAGATAAAGGGGGGGAAGTAAGAATAGTCCTCCTTGAAAAGATGGTGAAGCAAGAAACAGCTGGCTCCAAAATGGCCAATTTAGGGGAGCTCCAGACTGTCCGATTGAAAAAGGTTGTGACAGAATGGCCTGCTGGGAAAAGGTGCCCCAAAAGGGGACACCCCTGCAGAGTTCAAAGGGACAAAAGAACACAGCAAGGAAAGCCCTTGTGCACTGAAAAAAAAAATATCCAAAACATCAAGAGAGAAAATGTGAAATTCTATATGGTGAGTTTTCACCTTTTTAATGTATTCTATAAAGTAAAAAGATGAGGGGAGGAAAAAAAAGCACATTTTAGAGACCTACTCACCTAAACCAGATTTTTTTAATCTCTTTAAATGCTGGCTCATTTGTTTTCCAGTTGGAGACTTTGGCCCATGTTTCATTTCTTTATCAGAATTGTCTGCTTCACCATTTTTAGATTCAGACCCTTTAAAAAAGCAAATGTTATACTGAAGTGCTTCCCGGTTTGGGAAAAACTAAAACCAAAAACAAAGCTAGATTTATTTATTTTTTACAAGAAGAAAAAAAACAAAAAACCCCATATAGTGACATCTTTATCTGTTACCCTATTTAAAGGTTATGTTTTCTGCTGACAAGTTGATCCCCTGTCACTGGAAGCAACGAAGCAAAAGCTCATAAATCCATTAAGTGATGAAAACAAGTTACTTCAATGTAACAGTCAATAAAGATGTTTGCTAATCCAATATAAATAAGCTTCTTCACTGATAGCAGAGGCATCTTTAAAAATAATAACGCTATTTTATAAGGGAACAAAGAAATATAAGGAAGAATGGGAAACCCTCCCTTTGGTAAGTTAATTTTCTCCCACGTCTGGAGGGGGGGGAAACCCAACCTACAATAAAAAGTGACACAGATCTCTGCACGAATTCATTCACAGTGAAGCATGTAACAGCCAAAAGTAAAGGTCAGGGTTGCACTGTGGTGATTAAGATGGTGCCAGAACACAAAATCTTATTAAAAGGACAACTGTTATTGCAAGACAGGAGTATGAGAGTAATTCGCACTCCCAGAGGAGTTGTGATGGTTATTTATTTGGCTCCCTGATGGCACGGAATGCCAAAATGTAGCTCTCCCATTAAGAATCAGCATCCAAAAAGACTACTTTGCATTCCTTTAAAGCAGCTGTTGTAATTTTAATTTTTTAAAAAAGACACAGTCTTTCTCTCTTAATCCTCCCCCCTTCCCCCTAACACTGACCTTAAAATCTTCCTTCTTGGAATTAATAAAATTGGTTTAACAAATGAAACAGAATCCATCTTGTGGGAACACCATCATAATTTTTCAACATCCTAATTTTGTGCACGATAGCTCTCACCTCATCGGGAGGGCTCTTTGACTAGAAACTGTTGTTGCAGTCAGTCTGTAGCTATTTACCTGAAGGTGAATCCGACTGCTCATCAGACACCTTTAATGGTGTTAAAACAACACGAGGAACAGTCTTGTTTACCATCATTGAGACTCCATTTCTTCTTTTCTGCTGCTGTCTCAAAGCCTACAAAGAACAAAACAAAACAGAAAAATATAACACAAAATGCTGCTCACAAGTGAATTACACAAAACATTCCTCTTTCATTCAGCTAAGCTCCGTAAGATAATAATATCCAACTAGCTGCAAATTTGCCACTCTTCTATTTCATCTTTCTCTCTCATTCAATCTCTCTATATTTTAATTTAAGCTTAAATAAGATGCACCTTTAAAATCCAGAACAATGTTGACAACAAAGAAGCATTCATAACTGTTTGCTCTACCTTAGCAGCAGAAACATGAGAACCCATGGAATTTAAAACTGAGATTTTCAAGTAAAACAAATCTAAAAATACATATTTCAAAACCAGACTAAAACTGCATGTCTGTACATCTCTTGCAGGTGCATCTTCTCCCGTACACTGCTCAGTCAATCAAGTTAACACAGTGTCATCAGTATGTACAGCATGTAAGGGCTACAGTATTGATGCACTCACTCAGCCGTGAGTAGCGCTGCACAAAATCACTGCACATGGCAGGAATCATTTATTTCTGCGAAAGGGATCGGTCCTATCTTGGAAAACCTTGCAGCACTTGGCTTCTGTCTGCTTGACTTTGGGCATTAACCTTCAAAACACGAACATGGTAAATGTGGGAGAAAATAATAAAAGAATAAATATCTACAAATGGGAGGGGGTTTGTGTGTGTGTTTGTTTGTGTGCATGGTTTTTTTTGTAACTGTATCAGCAACAGGGAGGATAATGCAATACAAAATACGAATAGGAACTGAATAGCTGCCAGGATTATTTTATACAATAAAATAAATGGGAAGATTAGGGAACATGAATGGGAGAATCTGCCAGTTAAACAATTTACAAGCACAAATATTTAAACTGAACAAGTTACAACAAATCGGCTCACTTCTGATTATCTGGTACCTGCTTGTAATCCTCATTTTACATTCTTATCTTTGATTTGTGTGTGCATTAAAAAGACCACTAAATTTTACCAAAGGAGATCATGCTTAGCATGAATTAATATCCTTTGTCTCCTTACGAGCATAAATGACTAATGACTTGTGAGCTTAATTCTGTAATTGCAATACAGCTGTAGTCTATTTAGATGACAATGCTTTGCACACAACACTTCAAAGGCAAAATAATTAAAAACAATTGCTTCGTATTTCTCTGGATAATAATATTTTACAGCACAAATTCTGCCCCAGAAAGAACAATAAAAAAGGAACAACTGGGCATTTAATAGATATTTCAATGCAGAATTTATCCGAAGGGCATAAATAATAAAGGGGAATTTTAAAAATGGCTGTCAACCAACAAAATAATTTAAACTGATTTATTACCTTAAATCAACCAGACTTGCATACTTATGCATGTTTGTCAAAATATAATCACATAGTTTTAATATACTGAAAGAAAATAACTCCTCTTTAACTGCATGACAATATTTAAAATTTAGTGGACAAAAAACCCCTACCTATTCATGGAAGAAAATATAACTTTAATATTTGCTTCCATTAGTTCAGAAACTTAAAATATAGGATGTTTCAGTTACAGTAGTAGTAAAACAGTTTTAATATGAATGTTCAATTCCCGTCAATATTATGATAAATCTAGTTGCAAGGCATATTAATACTGTTTTTAGCTCAGCTCTGTGAAGTTTACTAGCTTATAATTGTTACTGAAATAGAAAATGCATGTATACAAACTGAAATGCCTTGTTTTACATTTCTTTATCATTAAATTTGGTGGCATCTCTATAGAGCCAGTCTAGCAATATGTTCTACTGATTAACTGGAAAGCAAATTTCATCTGCAATTAAATGTTTAGTTGATTAAGCAACTAATTCAGCTAGGGGTTATGCTCTCAATAAATATCAATATTCATGGCCCTGAAAGGACATTACAGAGTATATAAAAAATCTAAACAAAGCTGTACAAACAATGAAAATCACTACCTCTGATTAGTAAGCAATAGCTATAACTATTTCTGTCAACATTTGTTTATAAATTTAAAATATTGCAACTGTATTGTTGTATACAAATTAAATTTCTAAAAATACTGCTTATTCAACAACAGAACTGGCAGAAACAATTTTTATGGCTTATTTAGACAAATATGTCTTACAAAACCTCATGAAGCAGTACCATGGCACAATTCAGGTGAAATTGTTCCTTTCATTTCTGGTGTAAGATAGCAATGTACAAACCCCAGACTATCCTATCTCCCTGCAACCAAAAAGGTCTTACATCCAAACCTCACCTGCTATGTCTGCTGCTGACTGCTGAATAAGGTTACCATACTGAGCCTAGTTTCTTCCTCATCCTCTACAAACCTCATATTAAAAGATAGCATACTGTTTGGATTGTGGAACTTAAGCAAGGGATGGTCAACCACAGAAAAATGCAAGACAAGTTAATAAAGCCATTCCACAAAGTGACTTCTCGGAGACACTATGACAGCCAAGACACACACATATAAGGTAACATCTAAAATAGTTGTAATCTAATAACAGTAAATTCAAGGCCGCAACAGATTTCAGAAGAATGATGGAGGCAGGTTGGTGGAGAAGGAAAAAAATAGGTGGTGAAGTTAATAGAATCACATGGGATGCAGACAATATAAATGAAGAAAAAGAAAAAGCCCAAGATAGTCTGGAATCACTTTCACAAAACAAGACATATTATGACGATGTTGTAGATGAATATCAGGGTAAATCTGAAGAAGGAACAAAAGAGTTAAATAACCGTCACCTTCACTCTGGGAAAAAAGAAGGGGTGAGAAAGAAACTCAAGATAATCTTTTTTGATTTTCTCTAGTATAAAACAGAGACAGAAAGAAAACCTGCCAAACTTTCAGGATTCTGTTACTACAATCTGCAACAATAAAATAGAGCTCCCTATGATGTCTGTTTCCTGGCCTGGCCTGGCCTAACTTGAAAGGTCTGGCATCAGTAGAAATACTAAATAAGTACAGGACATAGTTTGGGAATTGTATGCATTGTTGTATATCACATGTATTGGGGTGGAGCAAGGGGTGGGAATCTTGGTAGCCACGAAAAATGCAAAATGTACCTTTGTAAGTAACCAAATAGTAATTTACAAGCTTTGTATCAATTCTATAAATTCAATCAGGATTGAATTTTCATAATTTTGACCCCTCCCAACTTACTGAACTGATTTTAATAAATATGAAAGAAAATGGACACCCAAACTTCTTTTTTCCATCTCTGATGAGAAACAAATCTAGGTAATAATCAAAGTTATGGTGAATCACTATGTGTGACTTATTGAGTCTTAGCAAACTGTGTTCATAGATTGTGAAGATAAGGTTGACACAGCAATGTAGTGACCTCTAGAAGTTTTGGACCACAAGTCTGATAAATCTCAATCAATATGGCCAAACTTGAGGTAATAGAGGCTATTATCTAAAACATCTGAAGTAAAATGCAAAAGTACTCATAGATCTGTAATCATGGAATAAGTAGCTAAAACAAGATCTGTAATCATAAAACAAATGGGTATCATTCACAAGAAAAATGAGGGTAAAAGCCCTTAATCTCCTCCTAGTTCAAGATAACAGGTGCAATTATAGATGTGAAACATATTATAATCCAATAGTTTAAGGTAAAATAATTAGACACCTTTTACAGTTATTAATTGTAACTTAAACATTCTCAAAAAACAAGAGCAGTCTAGACTTAGCTTCCCTATTAAATCTTTTCAAGTCCTTATTTGTAACTTTAATGATGAAAGAAGTAACAGTTTCCTAGACATGAAGTTGATTATTAAGAGTATTTTTAATCTAACTCATACAATTTAAAACACAGATAGTGTTTTTTATCACCTAGATAAAAACTATGCTGACATTTTAGCATAAATACAGGTCAGCCACCTCTTTTTCATGACATTTACTATATCAAAAGTGACACATAATTAAATGAAATATAAACTAATTGGCATATACATAATCTAGAAACAGCCTAGTTTTCCTAATGTATCATTAATTACATTATGTAGTCTGCAACAATACATTACATTTGTCATGCACGACGATCTATAAATAAGAAACCTGCATTCTTAAAATTGCTGTCAGAAAAATGTTACAATATAAATCACAAGTATAAAACAAAAAGTAATTTAAAAATCCCATATAATCTCTACCAGATAGTCATGAAAGCCAATATTCTCATAAAAACCAAATGTAAACAATTCTAATGCTTAACTGTTTTGATCCAATTCTCTGATTAGCAACATTAATTTAAGTCTGAAAACTATTAACTATCAGTTCTCTCTTAAAAGTTTCTACAATGTTTGATGTAGCAAAGAATCAAAGTACTAAGTATAAAAGCAAAATACGTCTTCAAGGCTGCAGCCAATTTATTTGACAGAGAGTAATAAAACATGCTGACCTACAAAATTACTAAAGCATCTGCATCCTTAAATACGCTGCTTAACATTTTTCTTGTACACAAACTCAGATTCCAATAAAAGATGATAAGGATTCATTTGTTGATAATTTATACTGAAAGATCTAACGTGTGCTGGATAGAAAAACATTCAATGTCAATTTAAGAGAAGTATGTTCTTTCCAGTTGCTATTTTTATCCTAAGCCTATTACATAGTATTCAACACACATTTCATCAATACAAATGATTATACCATAATTTTTCTACCTGCACTTGTCTTGCCTTGATTGATATTGCACATCTCTATTTGTTTTCATTTTGTGGTGCGGGAGACTTTCCAGCACTGTTTTTCCCCTTTACCACAAAGGCAATGTCAAATAATTTGCACAAAAACAGGGAAATGGGGGAGCCCATTCTATAGTCCCTAAGTGCATTGCAATTGCCACTGCCAAACAGTCATGCCATGAAGTCATGGTAGAAACAATAACCCATGCTTATGGTACTAGGCTCTGAGACATGAAAAAAGCAGCATAGTTATTAGCCATACAAATAAGTTTCCCAGAATCCTAGGAAGACCATTGGTAATTGAGATAGAATGGCATTATTTTCTGACTCCAACGGAGAGTTATATTTTAATCACACAGTTAATTTAAAAGTCTAGTTTAGCATATAGCTTTCCCCTAACCTATCACTTATTTGTAGGGAGAAATTTGCTTTATTGTGATATGTTCATTGCTTCTTTGCTTTGGGAAATGATATAGTGCAATGGTGTTTTTTTTTTTTTATCTGCACACATTCAGTTTGTGAAATAAACAATGCCAAGCAAAGCTTCCCAACTTGGTTTCTTTCAGATATTTTGGGAATATAACTCCAGAATCCCTGCTGAAGTACTATTACAGATCTGTGTATACTAGTCTCAACATATCTGAGAAGTATCAAGCCACAGAAGACTAGTCAAAGGTTGTTAATACAGGTAGTCTGTCAGCGTTTCAGCAAACCTCCACTCCAACCCATAACTCTGAGACAGATATCTTCTGAAAAGTTTATTTGGATATTAACTGGCACAACTGGGGAACCCCAAATCTGAAAGTTCCAGGCTTCCTTGCAATAAGTAAAAACTACAAATCCATCGCCTACACCCATCATTACATCACATGGCCAATCACCATCCGTCTCAACTTAAGACTTCCTCTCACTTATGCACAAAAATAACATGAAAAAGAATGTTATTATGTCTAACTACATACACTCCAAGAAATTCCCCTTTCCCACTTTCCCACACTCAAATGTGGCAGAGTGGAAGCATCTGGTCTCAATATGGTTTCCAAAGCTGACAGGAGTCCCCCCTTGAAAAAAATCATGTCCTGTAAAATACAATAAACAAAACACAACCAGGGGTTAATGCATTGCCCCCTTAACCCCCTCTCCCCTCTCCAAGGGGTCCCTTTAGGTTGTCGGGGAATTGTTCATGAAATTGTTAACCAATCTATCTGCACGTATATCCCAACCTTTTACCCAAGTAGCTTCTGACAAAAGGTAGCCTTTCCAGAGCACCAAATATTGTAAATGTCCTCGGTATAATCTAGAGTCAAGGATTTTCTTTATCTCATAATGTGTTTCACCTTGTACTACCAGAAGTTTGGGGGGAGCTTCTGGTACCGACCTTAGATTAGAACCAACAGCAGGCATCAACAAGCTACTATGGAATACTGGGTGTATTTTCCCCAACAGCCAAGGGATACTAAGTTGGACAGTCACTGGATTGATTACCCTCGATATAGGGAATGGAACCAAATATTTTGGTCCAACTTTCTACTAGGAAGTTTCAACTAAAGATATTTAGTCAACAAAAACACTTTGTGCCCGACTTTAAATGGTGGTTGGAGAGGTCTATGTTTGTCTGCCTGTTTTTTATATTCCTCAGCAGCTTCCAATACAGCTTTTTTTGTATCCTCCCAACCCTTTTTTAGTGATTCCATCCAATCCGTTAAAGACATGGATGTTGGAGGTTCCCTAGGCAACTCTGGCATAGGGACAAAATCCATGCTGGTTGTGATTTGGAAAGGAGTTAAGCCTGTGCTGCTGTGTACTGCATTATTGTAAGCAACTTCTGCAAACAGCAACAGATCCACCCAGTTCTCCTGTTGATAATTTACATAACATCTAATGTACTGTTCCACCATAGTGTTCATTTTTTTCAGCAGTGCCATTACACACCAGATAGAAAGCTGAGGTAAGTTCTTGGGATGACCCCATGGACTTCAAAAACTCCCTCCAGAACTTGGCAGTAAACTGTACACCTCGATCTGAGATTACAAGGCATTCCGTGGAGCTGATAAATATGTTTCACAAACACTTTCACCAGTTTCTTAGCCAAAGTTAGTCCATTATACACTGTAAAGTGGGCTTGCTTAGAGAATAGATCGATAACAGTCCAAATTATGGTACTTCCTCAGTTCTCTGGTAACTTCATGATAAAGTCCATTGCAATTTCTTCCCATGGTTTCATTGGTTTAGCTACTTGTTGGAGGAGGCCAGGGGTTTTTCCAGTTCTGTGTTTCATCATGGCACAAATTGAACATCTTTTTACATAGCCTTCAACATCAGTTTTCATTTTTTGGCCTCAAGAACTGTCTTCTGACTAAATGTAGCATTCTTAGGAACCCAAAGTGTCCCCCCAACCATGAGTCATGGCTATGTTTTAGCGCCATCAATCTTAGGGTATTGGGTACATAAATCTTGGTTCTTTTCCAAGCTAATCCTTCATTCATTGTCAAATCGGTTTGATTTTCAGCAAACCATGGATCGGTTAAAAGTGCTGCTTTCAAATCAGTTGTCAGTTTGTCTTCTAAGAGTCAAGAGCTGCGCTTGGCTTGGCCTCTGATGGTTGCTTGGCCTGCAGGTTGAGCTTCTGATATCATAGTTTGTACCACTTCCTCCCGGCGACTGTCAAATATGGGTTTTCTTGACAAGGCATCTGCTAATATGTTTGTCCTCCTGGGATGTATTTCATGCTAAAGTTGAATCTCTTGAAGTATTGAGCCCAGCAGACTTGTTTAGGAGAAAGCTTCCGAGGTGTCTTCAGAGCCTCAAGGTTCTTATGATCAGTCCATAAGAAGGCTCCTTCACTCCTTCCAGAAAATGCCTCCAAGACAGTAAAGTCCATCACATGGCAAATACCTCTTTTTCCCAAACTGTCCACCTACAACCTGTGTCTGTCAACTTTTTGGACACATAAGCACAAGGCATCAGCTTGTGTTGAGAGTTCTTTTGAAGTAGAATCACCGTGACAGCCACATCACTGGCATTGGCTTGGACTACAAAAGGTTTGGTAAGTTATGGATGCTGGAGGATAGGCTCCACGTCAAAAAGGCATTTTAGTGTCTCAAAATATTTCTGACAGTTCCTTGTCCAATTAAGAGGTTGATTGGGTTTTGGTTTGGTTGGGGAAGGCCCAGTTTTTAGTAACTCTGTTAAAGGGAAGGTGACTTTGGCAAATGAAGGGATAAATTATGTATAGAAATTTGCAAAACCCAAGAAGCTTTGAAGTTGTTTGCATGTTTTTGATGGCTGCCAGTCTAGCACCGCCTTCACCTTTCCAGGGTCCATTTCAATCCCCTGGTTAGACACTTGGTAGCCCAGGTAGTCCAAAGACTCTTTATGGAATTCACATTTTGACAGCCTTGCATATAATTTGGTGGCTAAAAGTTTTTTCAGTACTTGCCTGACTAATTTGACATGTTCTTCGATGGTTTTGCTGAATATAAGAATGTCAACCAAGCAGATGAGAACACCCCCTTGTACAGATGTGGATGCAACACTTCATTGATTAGTTGCATAATTACAGCGGGGGGGCCTTGGAGTCCAAAAGGCATGACTCAGAACTGGAAAATAGCCAGAGGGCAGTTGAAGGCAGTTTTCCATTTGTCTCCCTCCTTTATTCAGACTCAGTAGTAGGCTTCTCTCAGATCTAGCTTGGTAAAGAGTTTGCCTTTAGGCAGGTGATTTAGTAAGTCTTTCATTAGGGGGAGGGGGGTACATGGTTTTTTACGCATACAGCATTCACACTTCTAGAGTCCACATAATCTCAAGATGCCATCTTTCTTTTCTTTAAACAGTACCAGGGCTGCCAACCTAGATTTTGCTGGTTTGATGAAGCCTCTGGCTAAATTGGCATCAATGTATTTCCTCAACTCAGTCATCTTGGCTGGTGTCATGGAATACATCTTTGGTTTGGGCAGTTTTGCCCCAGGTTCTAATTCAATGGAACAATCAGTGGCTTGATGAGGGGAGTAAAATGTTGCTTCCTCTTCACTAAAAGCCTCAGCAAAATCCCTGTATTCTTTAGGAACCCAGGGCTCACCTGGAGGAGAGTCTGAAGTGGTGGCTACCGCTTCTGGTTGTGGACCTGTTGGCTGGCAGTCTCTTTTCAGGAGGAATCGGGGGCAGCGGGCCAACACCAATTATGATTTTCCAGTATCCGTCTTCCCATTTGATGATAGGCACCCATTTATCATTGCCACCTATTCGCCCATGGCGACTCGAGGCGGCTTACACAATGTAAAACCATATTTAAAACAAAAAATAAAAATAAAAACAATAAAAACTAACAAAAAGAATCAAATAAATTAATAAAATACAATAGAACAAAATCTGGAAAAAAATAAAAAATCACCCTTCAACTTCCACCACCCCCTGACCCAACGACAGCAGATCACGCTAGCCATTTGATGGACTCCATCCCACTCTGGGTTCCCCAGGCCCATGGGCAAAAATATAATAGATTTTGACATTTTTGGAGCCACTACAAATCGTATAAGTCCATGATGCCTGCCCATTTCTAGTTTGATCAACTCTGTAATTTGGATGGCTGGGACTCCTCCAATTAACGTTCCATCTACCTCTTCAAACTTGATTGGGCATTTTAGGGTTTTAGTTTTTATCCCTAATCGTTCAATGATAGGGAGCCCAATAAGGAATCTGGAATACCCGGTATCTATTACTGCTTCTACCTCCCCTGCCTCCCCAGTCTCAGGCCCTACCAACTTCACTTTAACTGTAAAAGGGAAAATGGCAGCACTCACCATGAGGTCCTCTTCTTCATCTGTCTTTTTGAAAGGGTTTCTTTGGCCGGAGGTCCCTCGCTGTTTCTGTGGGGAGAGGAACCTCTATAGCATGCCTGGCTGATGTCAGGAGGCTTTCATGGAGTTCTTCTGCCTCTTCTGGCCGCTGTACTGGGCCTTGGTTGTGGAACAGGTGCAGGAGCTGCCCGATGACCAGCCTGGCCATATCTATAGCACTTTATAATCCTTATAGATTGGGTAGGAGCAGCTTCAGCAGGTTTAATCAGAGGGCGTCTGGCCAAAGTTCTCCTAGGAGGGCCCTCAGAGGGAGGTTTTCGGTGTGGATGGATTTCTCTATCCAGCCTAATGGACATGCCATACCAGTCTTTCAGTTGCTCTGGTATTCCTCTCATACTGCAGGCTTTTCTGACTTCTGGATCAATAGCTTCTTTAAAATAGTGCAGTAACCTGTCTAAAGTCCCATACAAAGTTTTTTAAGGGTCAATTACCTTGCTTCATTTCCATTATTTTGTCCTAACTCTCACCTATATTGTCAGGGTTTTCAAATCTAGCCCTGAGCAGTTCAACAAATGTGTCGGCATCATTTAGTTTGGGGGCATCCTCATAGTTGGGCCACCCAAATGGAAGTGTCCCCCTCATTCATCCCATTTGTAATTGCGGAAAGTAGGTTGTGATCTTTGCGTAGTGATTTCCAAATTGACCTATATGTGACCAGATTTGGCTGAGAAAATAAGCAAGTTTTTCAGGTTTTCTGTCAAAAGTAGCTCAGAAGATTGGTGGGTCTAGTCTGGGGGTGAGGAATCGCCATGGAGACTGCTGACTGAGCTGGAAATTGTTGTGCCAGCATGGGCTGCAAGTGGGCCCCCTCCAGGGGTACTTTAAGGGGCAGCTGAATTGGAATCTGTTGAATAGGGGCCACCTGCTTAACTCTTCACTGCACTGGGAAAGAAGGGGTGGCTGCAGCCTGCTGCCTAAGCTGACCCCATTGCTGTGCCAGGATTGTTGCTGCTACTTGGGGCCATGGTAGTCCCGAACCAGATGGGGTAACTGGCATCCACTGGTATTGGACCCACCCCTGACCAGGACAGAATCCCCATCCTGGGGGAATGCTCTCCAAGGGGGTAATTTCACTGCTGGCTGTGGAGGGAGAGGAATTGGGGGTTGTAAGGTACCAATTGCTGGCTGCATCTGCTGTCCCTCCTTTGCTGCTTGGGCCTGCTGTGCTGAGCTGATTCTTCGGCCACTTCTAGCCAACACCATGCTGGTTCCACTGTCAAGTCTTGGACCAGAGAAAGTGAACATGGACTGAATTAAGGCCCAGCTTGGCTGGAGAGGTTGTGGCTGTGAGATATAACTTCCCACTTTAAGTCACTGAAATTGCTCTGTTAGCTCTGCCAATGATTGGATATGGGATGGAGGCAACAGGTCCCAGTCTTGGGAGTTGTCTGATTCAAAAGCCCCCAAGCCTCTCCATTCTGACACATGGCCCGAGCTCACAGGGCTGGAGTAGGAAAGGTGTTCAGGCAGCTTCTCCTCCGGTCCCATTTCTGGATTCAGCTCAGTCTGACAGCTTTCCTAGGAATATGTTTCTTTGGGTCGAGTGCCTAACCTCCATCTTTCCTCTGCAGCTTCAATTGCTTGCACAAATTCTTCAGGTGGAGGACATGGGTCTCAATTAATCCTCCAGTGTCCGTTGTCACCGTTCCTTCTGTAGATTCCTCCTTTTCTTCCATCTTCGTTGAATCTTTGCACTGCTCCAGCTTTGGGTCAGTACTGGGGCTCAGCACCCCAGACAGTCCCCTTTCGGGATGCTGGAAGCTATTTATAGATTCAGAATAATGTCAGCGTTCCAGCAAATCTTCACTCCAACCAATAACTCCGAGACAGACATCTTCTAAAAAGTTTATTTTGATATTAAATGGCACAACTGGGAAATCCCAAATCTGAAAGTTCCGGGCTTCCTTACAATAAGAAAAAACTACAAATCCAACCCCTGCACCCATCATTTCATCACATGGACCAATCACCATCCGTCCCAACTTAAGACTTCCTCTCACTTATGTGCAAAAATAACATGACCTTGAATTAGAAAAAGAATGTTATTATGTCTAACTACATACTCTGGTCTCAATATGGCTTCCAAAGTTGACATAGTCCTTGACTTACAATCACAATTGAGCCCAAAATTTATGTTGCTAAGTGAGATAGTTTGCCTCATTTTACAACCTTTATTTCCATAGTTGTTAAGTAAATCACTGTAGTTGTTAAATTAGTAACACAGTTGTTAAGTCAATCTGGCTTCCCTATTGTCTTTGCTTTTCAGAAGGTTGCAAAAGTTACTCAAATGACACTGTGATCATCATAAATATGACTCAGTTGCCAAAATCTGAAATTTAATCATGTGATCATGGGGATGTTGCAACAGTTGTAAGTGTGAGAAATGGTTATAAGTCACTTTTTAAATTGCCTTTGTACCTTCAAATGATCACTAAACAAACTATTTTAAGCTGAGGGATATCTGTATCATATTTCCCCATTATCAAAAAATGGCCCGGAGGTTTACTGTTTTTGTTAAAGTTAAAATTAATAGTTTAAAATTAACAGTGCTCTTATTATTCTGTAAACATGTACCAAAACAACTGAGAAATTACAAGCACTTAAAGATCTACATTCACTTTCTTAATTGGTTAACAACAAAAAGCATGTTAACAGTTACAGGTTCCTCTTTGTTATTTAATTTCCAGAAACAGAAAATAATGTGTGTGTAAACCATAGAGGCGTAATGAAAGAAATCTTGCTAACGCTGATGAGAACAGGAAAGGCAGAAAATATATCATTTTTCACATTTTCAATTGCTTCTTTTCTTTTTTTTAAAGAGGATAACCATTTCTTTTTAGAAAAAAACATGTATTAAGATGTTAATGTGGTCAATTGAAAAATCTCCTGTGGGGAAATATTATCTCTCTTCTACCAAGCACAAAAGCAAACAAGCTAACTAGGAAGCACCCTGCACCCTGCTGCTTTTAATGGCACTGCTGTTTGTTATTTCAACAATAAAACAAATTTAGAATCAAAACAGCATTTTTCTAAAACCAGTGTTGTCAACAAGTTATGCCGAACATCAGAGAACTAGCATCCAGTATTTCTTTTGTTAATATTTGCTGAAGCAACATTTGGTCAATACCAATTATTCTGGAAAGATGGAAATACATCAGATTACTTACAATTATACATATTACTAGGATCTTGATTCATCATCACTACATACACTAAAATGCAACTAGGCTTTTGGCCTTGTGAGCATTTTCAGTTGAGACATTAGACAAAGCTATATTTTGCAACAACCACATTGTGAAGCAAAATTACAAAGTGGATGGAGATTTCATTCCATTCTACCATAGTAAAGATGATCCTGGCTTAGCTGATCCAAGGCCCTCTAGTCTAGGTATTGTTTTTTATTTGCTTTCGATTCTTTGGGACGTAATTAATATTGATTCAACAAGAATTATTTATTTGAACCTAGTAAGCTTGTGCTTGTGTCATCAGCCACTTAGTCCACTTTAATCACCTTTTTTTGGTGGTCTTTGAATTTTCTGAGATCAACATTTTCTCCTATGACTCTTTATATTATGTGTCCAAAACGTTTAAGCTTTAGTCCCATTTTAAAGTGTTCAGTAAGTAGTCTGGTTTTATTTCATATAATATCAAATGAACTATTTTTCTCATCATCCAGGGATTTCTCAACATTTATTTTCAGTACACAATTTCAAAGAATCAATTTTTCCTACTCAGTCCTTCAAATGATCCACCTTTACAGCTATATGTGAAAATTTAATTCATACAACTGGGAAAAACATAATCTCTACATACTTTTGTTGTAAGTGCAATGTTTCTGGGCTTTAATATTTTATCTAAAACAGTGACAGTTTTTCCTCTCTAGCTGACATGTTTTTATTTCATGATATAATCAATATTCCTGTACATTTTTCTTATTGTAGAAGGTAAAATCTGCTATTTCAACTATTTTTCCATCTTTTTCTATTGGGTTGGTACCGCCTGTTGACAAAGTCTTAGTTTTTTTAAAAAATGAGCAGTAGACCAGCTTTTGGACTTTCTTCTTTCACTTTCACCAAGAGATTCCCAAGGTCTTCCTCAATTCCCACTATCAAATTATTATTATAAGTCTATCTTAGGTCATTTAGATAATAGATAGATAATCAGAGTTGGAAGGGACCTTGTAGGTCATCTAGCCAACCCACTGCCCAAGCAAGAGACCCTATACCATTTCTGACAGATGGGAGCCCAACCTCTTCTTGAAAGTCTCAAGTGATGGTGTTTCTACAACTTCTGAGGGTAAGCTGTTCCATTGGTTGATTGTTCTCACTGTCAGAAAGTTTCTCCTTATTTCCAGGTTAAATCTCTCCTTGTTCAGTTTCCATCCATTATTCCTTGTCTGGCCTTTGGGTGATTTAGAAAATAGCTTGACCCCTTCCTCTCTGTGGCAGCCCCTCAGATATTGGAAGACTGCTATCATGTCTCCCCTGGTCCTTCTCTTCACTAGACTAGACAAGCCCAGTTCCTGTAACCGTTCTTCATATGTTTTAGTCTCCTGTGCCCTAATCATCCTGATTGCTTTTCTCTGCACTTATGTTTATGACAATGCATGATCTAAGTATACCCAATTTTGAACCATTTTAGGTGCTCCATGTTATGTAAATTCTTTTTCAACCTACATTTCTTTTCAGTAAATAGATAAAGTAGCCCATGTTTTTAAGGGCTAGACACAATTTGCTATAATTTTTTTCTTTTTTATTATACAAAGAAGACTCTATGTATAGAGTCTTCTTTGTATAATAAAAAAGAAAAAAATATATGCCTTTTTGGAACTTCCTTGCCTTTTCCATTTTCCATCAGATGTTAGGAATATGACCATGAAAAAGGCTTCCCTCTTTTGATTCCAGCTTGTACACCTGGGAGTTCTTGTTCATTACATTGCTAAAGTCTGAAGAAAGAATGTAAAAGTTGTTAAATAAACATGAGCTCTTCCCTGAGAAAGACCAAGGGGTAAGAAAGAAACTCAAGATTATTCTGTCTTGTTTTCCTTTTATACCAAAAGAGCAGAGAACACTATCATGTTCTCAAGATTTTATTACTACAAATGAGTTACAACTATTCATTTACAGATGGTTTGAAGAAACAAGAGTCTCAGAAAAAGTGACATACAATCCATCCTCAATTATAACTGTTGCATCACCCCCATCATCACAGGATCATATTCAGGCACTTGGCAACTGGCTCACATTTATCAAGGTTGCAGCATGTTGTGCCCACTTGATCGTTATCTTCAAATTTTCCCATCCAGCTGCCAACAAGCAAAGACAATTATGGAAGCTAGAAGTGCTTAACAACCACGATTCAGTTAACTACCTTGATAAATTGGTCATAACATCTGGTCTCATTACATGATGACTCACTTTAAGACTACACCAATTTATGACAGTAATTCCAATTGTCATCATAAATTGAGAACTACTTGTATTGCACTCTACAATGAAAAGGTAGAATTCCAATATTTTTTATAATGTTTGTTTCCTGACTTGCATATTTTGAAGACTTTCATCAGTCTTGAAAGCCTCTACTTTCTCCAGTCAGGCATCAAACTGTGTCTTTGAATGTAGAGATGGCATCAGATTCTTAGGGCATTTCAATATCCAAAGAACAATTTGCTGTAGCATTATTGAAACAAATGGATGTACAAACAACAAATGAATATACAAATAATGAATTTACATGATGCTATGGTATAGGTAGCATAATCTTGGGACAAACTTTTAGTTAGGAGCAGCTCAGCAGGGTTTTTGTTGTTGTTGTTGTTGTTTCTCCAGGATCAATTTTGTTGCAATTCTGCTTAAAAAGGGGGCAATCAAGTTGGCTCACTGAAGGCAAAGATTCATTTACTGGATAATTACCAGAATTCCATGCAAAGATTTAGAGTGCCATTTAATGATCAGACTAGGAAATCCTCAACAAATGGAAAGATTCACATGCTAAAGCAAGGCAACTGCAGCATTTACAAGTACATATTGGATTTTCAATCACATGCAAGAAATATGAAGTGGAATGTTATGGTTTGATTAACCAGTTTTGAGGAGTTCTTGCTGATGTACTAATTCTAACTTAGAGAACATAGAACAGGGCTGTCAAACTGTCAAACAGGGCTGTCAAACGACTTCAGCAACAGAGTGGTCAATGTCTGGAATACTCTACCCGACTCTGTAGTTTCTTCCCCAAACCCCAAAAACTTTAACCTTAGACTGTCTACTATTGACCTCACCCCTTTCCTAAGAGGTCTGTAGGGGGCATGCATAAGCGCACCAACGTGCCTACCGTCCCTGTCCTATTGTTTCTTTTATTTTTCTTATATGTACCCATATCATGTATTCATAATTATGTATACACTTATACTTATTATCTTGTAAACAATTGACAAATAAAATAAATAAATAAATAAATAAATAAACTTCCAGCTCATAGGCCGAATGAATCACATGCTGGCCACACCCATGCCAGTTTAGCAAAGGGGAAAAAAGTCCCAATATGTCATGTGATGCCACTGTGACGATGTGAGTTTGACACCCCTGATCTAGAAGAATTATTCCACTGTTATGCATTAATTGATGTATGGTTGAAAGAGTTGAGGCACTGAGAAAATAATAAGATAAAGAAGGGTAAATCTACCTCACTCCCACTCCAGTACCTTTATCAGGGACCAGTGCCATAGAAATCAGGAAAACAGGAGTGGTAAAAAAGAATCTTGTGCTCAGCAGAGAAACAGAAGGACAAACTTCAATTTGTTTCTACTTTGGAGCCCCAGCCAGCCAGCAAAGATGATGAAAGTAGTTATTCAGCTAGAAAGTCGTACTTTTGTGGAACCACAGCCCATGTAGCCTTCAAGTATCCAAAATGCTCTCAAGAAGCTAGCAAGCCAATTCTCAAACAACTAAGAAGAGCTCAGGCAGCTTACAAGAGGTATTATCCTGTGACCCTTTATTCAAACCCAAATAAGGGAATACAGCTCTCAGCTCTTATATAGACGCAGGTGCCCCCGTTAATTTTATGAATGAGAGCACAGAGCAACAGTTGAAATTACTTACAACATTATTAGAAAAACCAGGATTCTAGAAACTATTGATCAACGAGTGCAAGTTTGACAAATAAATAAATACATGTATAAATAAACTGACAACAAATGGTCATACAGAATTTCTGCCACTCTGCTGCCTCCAAAGATTGAGCATAAGGTGCAAAATAAGGTTGGCGAGTGTTAGTAGGAAACGAAAGTCGTATCAGACTTTGTGCCTTCAGTTGGAGCAAAATGGTAGTTTAGGCAGCAAGAAGGAAATCTCAAGTTTTGGGTGGCTGAACTGGAGGGCCACAGGATGACTAGGAGCATTATCAAGCAGCAAGACCCTAAAAGTTAAATTCTTAGAGGCCAGGTATTTCTGCACCTCACATGCCAATCAATCGCTCACTGAGTCAGAGACAATGCCTGTGTTCAACTTTGCTTGCCAGAAGACAGGAGCTGGTTTTCTTTTTAACTTTTCACGACCCAAAGATTGTGCACTCAGTATAGGAACATTAGTTCGATCATGCAATATCTACAGCACTGCCCCAAGAGTGAGCATGTCCTTGGTTCTTCTATGGGTATAAGTGTGGAACTCTTTCCATGTACATGTGTTGTACCATATTAATCTCCCACCACTAACCAGAGCACAGGAGAATATGAGACATAGCTTCTCAAAGACCTAGTCCATTTGAAAAGCAAGGGGGATTGGTGATGGGGCCTGCTCCAGAGGGCTGGCATCTATGGTTAATTAAACATGTGTGTGATGAAATATAGTGCCTAACACAGGAGATGCCTTGTAAAGGTTAGCAAGGTCATTGGTTACATAGCCCCAGAAATGTTACATAGCAATGATAAAGCAATGTAAAACATACTGAAACCTTTACAGGAATATAATATCTAATAACACTATAAGAATCTGATAACAGGAATATAATATCTGATAACACTATAAATTCCATTCCATAATAAGACTCCATACCTTTTCTCCAACGGATGCTAGCACCATATATCATAGCAATGGCTTTTATTGTATCCATATTATATTCACAACAGAAAAAAAGACAACAATCTGGTTTCTATTATCTGTCTCCCCTACCTCTAGGTTCATCAGGTGGCTTTCTTGCTTCTTTTACTGTTTCTATTCTACCTAAATATTAAAACTTTCTTCCTTGTCTTTCTTCCTTGTTCATGTGGAAATGGCATGGCATTGGCTTCTCTGCCACTTGGTGTTGAGGACATTACATAGTGTTTAAATCTTTGAAACCAACACTGGCTGCTCTAATTCCATGTATCTTCTGCCATGAACTTTGTCACAAATCATCAGTGGCATTATCTTTCTAACCATAGGCTGAGGCTTTTTCCATCCATCCCATTCTAGTACTGCATAGATGGACTGCTATCTTCAAGACTCAAAATATGGACATCACACTTGCACAGATATTAACTTTTTCTTTCTTTATGGAGTGAACAATCGATTATAATAATGTAATGGTATCCAATGGATGCCATGCTGTTTAGCAATTTCATCTTCTCGCTTAAGGACAACAGTGTGAAAGAACTTTTGCCTCTTCCCTTAGCAGAGCTCTCTACTGTGTACCAGCTCATTATTTTTCCTATGGAAGAAGTTTCCTAAGACACATGTAAAAAGAAACAACCATGTATTGTAACTGATGTTACCTGGTGAGCAAAAAAATGCTGTAATCTAGTGAACAAAAAAACAGACCTCCTTCTCGTGGTATGCTGCTAAATGGTGTCATTCCTGGCAGCAGTACAAGTAACTACGTATATACAACTATGCAATAACTTGCGCAGGCACTTCTTCATGGGACTAATAACCATGAGATGCAATCAAACATTGTTTCCATGCTTCACCTCCCAACCAACTAGCTGTACAAACAACCAGCAGTTCTTTTCTTATCCTCTTTTGCTGCACTAATTAATTCTTCAGTCAAGGCATGCAGACCAAAGAAATTGTGTCCAAAGGGAAAACTCATCTGAACTTGGCATAAAGAGGATCTGAAAGCATATGCATTGTATAAGTATCTCTTACATTTTGTTATGTTTAGAATCAAATAGCCAAGTGACAAGCCATCTTAGGTTGCTCTGGCACACAGATTTCTCACCAAGTTTGTAATAGACAAAAGATAATTCTGTTCAACAACCAAATCCTTTCACTTAAAGCCTTCTTCTGGGTTTTGGCATCTGCCAAGCTGCCTTTGGCTGACCCCAGTTTAATCAAATGTAGTATTTCAAGAATAGGATCAGGAAAATTACAAAAAAAATCATGAATTTATTTACAAAACAGACTGGGATTATACTTGCTAGTATGATGTTCCCTCTCTTGTTTTCATCATGGTTTAATGAGTTTATGAAAAAGGCCTACATTCAGCCTGGTCTATCTCCAGTGCTCAGCTGAATGCATGGGCATCCGACAGGACTCTTCTTTCTTAGCTAACAGGTTTATATGAACTAACTTTTGACCTTTTCAAGTTAATATAATACAATTTTAATATATTTTTTGAAATCATAGAATATGTTCCAGTGGCAAAGTCTCTATGAAAAGCATAACTTCTTTTCCTTCAATGTTAATGAAATTGACCCAATGCCTTCAATGCTTTTTGGTACTGCTGAAAAAAATAAAGTAAAAATGTCTTGTGAGAAATGACAATATATAACGATGAACCCTTTTGTCAAAACTCACTGATACATGCTGGAAATGATTTTATCAAGGAGAATAGTTACAATGAAAAAAGAATATAAATATTGAATAACTCAGATATACTTACCTAAGCAGCGTTTCCCTCATCACTGTCTACATCAGTCAGGCTGAAGTCCAGCTCACAACTCTTTAATTGTATCTCAGCCTTGTCTGCATAGCTGTACCTCAAGAGAAGACCTACATGGTATCTTCAGAAGGATTCCGACTTGAAGTCCTGGATAGCCTCTGCCATTCATTGCAGACAACTCTGAACTAGATGGACCAATAGTCTGACTCAGTATCTTTTAGTAAGATAGTGATGGGCCATTTGCACCAGACAGATGGCCCGCAAACCCTATTGTTTGGCCTCTGGAGACTTCCAAAACTGCGTTGCCAAATATTCAGAAGCAAACCATTCAATATGCCCACAGCAATTTCCCATTAAATATGACTGGAAACTAAAGCTAAAAAAATATCCTCAAATTCCTGGCCCTGCAGGAATTAGTCAGGAACTGCGGCCACTGGTCATTTCCTTATTGCTTCAACTGTACTAACTTCTAGTCAGGCTACAGGAACAACCTTTAGATATATGAATCCTATCTTTTTACCAAGGAAATCAAGATGACTGGTTGAGAGACTAATGGGAACAACCATGGCTGGATACAAGGAGACTTTTATGGACAAGAAAGTCTTGAATTTTGGTTCAATAACAGATCCCAGGAATGATGGATAGCAATTTCTAAGGCAGTGTCTAAGTGTCAAACTTGTGTCATCACGGCATCATCACGTGACGTATCAGGACTTTTTCCCCCTTGGCTAAACTGGGTGGGGGTGGGGCCAGCACTTGACAAATCTGGCCTCCAGGCCATGAGTTTGACACTCCTGTTCTAAGGTCATCCTAACTATATTTGTGCCAAAATAATTCACATTGTCTCAATGATGGCTAGAAAAGATAGAAGCAGGAGAAAGTCACAAATGTAGAATGGTTGAGTCTAATGGTATTGTCCTCACATCAGTGAAAGTAACTGGTCAAAAAAACCCTAATAGTCTGAATCACGTAATTTTCCATTACATTCATCTGTATCTAGCATTGATTTAAAGAAAAATAAACTGAAATATAATCAGAGCAAATATTCAAAGTTTCATTCTTTTGCCTAACATGCTGAATAACGCATGAGAAGAGTTTGGAAATCAGCAAAAGAGCCAAAAAAATAAAAATTGTCAACCAAGTCCATGATGCTTTTGGCACTCCACAGTGTAAGCAGTTTATTCCCAGGACATGTTAAAGGTTCACCTCCCGGTACAGCAAAATAGATCCAGTAAGTTAATATAAGGTGGTATGTGTCACATATAATTGCTTAACATCTCTGTGTATTCAGAAGCACTGTGGGCTATTTGTAGTAGAACAGAAGCACATTGTAAGTACATAAAAGCAATAGAAGGTCTGAAGAGTAGATATACAGTAGCAAAACTGACTCCCAACAGCAATTTTCTGAACAAAAATTGCTGTTTAAAGTTCATTCACCTAAGAGATAGGATACAGGGTTTGGAGTTAAATCAAATCCAGCTGCCTGCATCTGGTGGTAATGAATACTTGGAGCATAAAAGGAAAAGAAGGGAGAATAGAAGACTCCCTCCTTAAGGTAAACACAATTGAGACTGATAATCTTTTTGAAAGGAAGTTTCACTGCTTGTTTAGTATTGCAGAATGACTATGAATTTGCATTTTTCTCTTGAATATTTTATGCTATCAAGACAACTGCAATGATATTTATGGATTTTGCCCTCAGTTGATATTTGCTTATTTCACCTTGCTGCTGGGCTCAATATTTCCTATGAAAATATTTATCCACATTTAGTTTCCCTGTGAAACTCTGAACTATTCCATTTCTATTTCCTTTCCAAAGGGATACAAAAACCACATTAATTTCTTATGGAACTTTGAAGAGTAATATAATTAGTATGCAAGTTCTTTTAGACTGCATTCTACAGATGCACATATATTTACATACACATACATTCACACACACAAACACACCAAATTTCCCATGATGGAGCAGTGGAGTGGGAAATTATAGAGATACATCAGATGGCACAGTGGGTGAAAACTACATTTTAGATACAGGCCATTGACAGAACAGTTATTACATCTGACACAGACCATCATGTATTAATGTGCTAATTAATACAGTGATATAAGGAAACCAAATCCTCTCCTTAAAATTATGTTATTAAACTATAATAGTATTAAAACTCCCAATGAATTATATCTCAACTGTTTCACAATGAAATTGGTTTTTAAAATTCCTTTCCCCAAAGACTGCCACCTTGAAGTTAGTGACAGAGTGTCCTACCAAACTGAAATATCTTCCTATTGTTTCTGGATAGTGCCATTTCAGATGCCAAATTTATATTCAACTCTTCTTTTGAAAAGAATTGACATTGCTGACAAATAATGGCATATATCATACTGAAAGATGAGCAGATTATGAATCATAGTGTTACTATGAGTGCTGTTATTTTGTCATATAATAGCAATGTCAAGATAGATATGGGAGCGAAAGAAGACTGTGATTATTCAAATGTCAGTGGCAAAGAATTGCTGTGAGATTTGTGGATGCTACAGAAGTGGTCTGACCAAACAATTGTTCAGTTAAAAGATTGTATAACTTGAAAGCCCTTAGCACTGAAATGTGGCATGCTTCACCTCTTAACTATAGTCTTCTACAAATCATACATTGTTCTGATAAAAACACATCCCTTCCCCTATGGTAATGGAATAGATACCGTAGGTACCGTTAGGTGTTTACCTTTGTCCCATGCTAACCCATGGAAGAGGAAAGATTATTTTTCCCCAGCTCCTACTTCAGAATTAGAAACAAGCCAGGATGTGTTTTGCCTAAGTACTGTTTCCAGTACTGTATACGTAATTGAAATTAATGTGGTACCTGAAGAACCACAGATTTGCTACATAGTGATCAGATTCTTGCACATATCAAACAAAGACACTGAGGTGTTTTATATATCTCTATTTCGATGATAGATAGATAGAGAGAGAGAGAGAGAGAGAGAGGGAGGGAGGGAGGGAGGAAGGAAGGGAGGGGGAGGAAGGGAGGGAGGGAGGGAGGGAGAGAGAGAGAGAGAGAGAGAGAGAACGAGAGAACACACACCTCAATGTTTTATATATATAGAAAGTTTTTCCGGAATATGAGATGGCATTTTAGCATGCCTTGGAAATGTGTCCAACACATCAGGGACCTAAAATCATGGAAGACACAAATCCAGGAAGTTGCAAGACATATCTTTCAGCATCTGAAGCTTCCACCCACTTTTTTTTTTGTAAATTTTATTTGAGTTTTCACAAAGAGAAAAAAAATACAAATAAAACATCTTTTTTGAAAGTAGCGTAATCCCAGGTTACATTTCTTCGTACAGACACACATTCAGGTTCATGCTCATTTTTATATTCTATTCCATATCTTATTACTATTTTACATTTTCTGCATAGCTTCTCCCCTCTTTTAATTTTCTCAATTTTATTTTAATTATCTCATCTCAATTCAAATCATTGTATTTATATTTTTTGTCTGTCCTGTTTCAATTATCTATTATCTTTTTAATTAAACAAAATTTCTCCTCCTCCTACTGATTGGAGTATGACGCCTCTATATCTTTTTCCTAAAGTTGTAACATTCAATATAATACATAACTTCCATTCGAATTCTGCTTGGTACATTCTTAAAATACACACTGTATTCTTAAAAAAAGAAAAAATTATAAATGTATATAATTAAAACAACATTCCATTCCATTTCAATTCTATCATTAATATTAATATTCATTAAAGTCTTAACATCTTTAACATTACTTTTCAATTAAATATCATACTTCTGTGGGAACAATTATAAGCTTTCCATAGTTAATTCACCTCCTTCACTTATATTTTATAAAACATTAACTAATTAAAATGTTCCCGTTCTTTCCTAATTCAATTTTCTCATTTATTTTATTTCACTTATTTTATTCACAAACATTTCACTAAATTACACTATTTTATCCCTCATTTTAATCATACGTTGTTTCCAATTTTCTAAAGTTATTTCTATTGCTAATATAACAATGCAATCTTATGTACCTTTACAGAATCCCTTTTTCAGTTAGATTTTCACCCATTATCTCTAAATAGGTCCTGTTTCTCTATATCTTGCTCTGGTCCTTTGTAACTTCTTTTCCTTTCCTTCTTCCCTCTCTTCTTCTCTCTCCCCTTTTTACCCCCTTGTCTCTCTACCTCTATTTCTCTCTTCTGTATTCCCCTTTTCTGTTGCTTTCCAGTATTATACTTATTTTTCTACTTATTTTTCTTTTCTTTGGTTGTTTTTTTAAGTCTTAAATTCTCCATTCTCTTCCCCCCCCCTTTCCTTTTTCTTCCCCATATAACATTGCTTGTTCATTAAAGATGGCTTCTTCTTTGTCCCAGTCTTCTTGTTTTGCAGTCGTTTCTTGTTTCTCAGTTCCAAATCTCCATTTCTAAGAATTGAAAAATGAAGCCAAAAGAACCCTTCCCTTCTTGTGCATCTTCTTTGTACTTTTTATGTTCCATTTTCAATTCATCCAGAAGTGGTGCCATTGTATAAATTTTTAAACAACCACCCGATTGATTTTAGTCATTCGAATATAATAACCAAGAATCCAAAGATCACCAAATAATCCAAATACACGCAAGCTGTTTCTTTTTTGCTCTTTTTTTCCCCGCTTTCTCTTCCTGGGGTTACTATTTAGTTGCAAAGTTTCAGTTAAAATGTATCTTTTAGAAGTCTTGTTGAAGTTTTACTTTAAATTCTTTTTAATTCCAGGCAGTCTCCTCTCTCTTCCAGATCCTGCCCTTATTCTTTTGCTCTCCCTTCCTGCTTATGAAAAAGAAAACTTTTTAATGTCCAGAAATCTTTATTATCCCTTTGGCATTTTGTTTTATTTTCAGCTTAATTGCCTATTGATGTCAAAGCGTATTTTTCCGATTTCTTATTTAAGTCTCTTAGTTGTCACTATAGGGAAGGAGAGAGAAGGAAAAAAGCCAAACCTTTCCCTTTTCACTTTCCTTCGCTGCTTCTGACTCTTCTTTGGGTGCGATGTTATTTTTTGAAGGTTTAAATTCCAGGGTACCTTAGTTGTTGCTTTTACAATTTAACCTGATCAGCCAAAACTTTCACTTCTTATCTTCCTCCTGCACATTCTTTTCCGGTCGAGTTCTCCTTTTGTGGTGGCCATTTCTGACCACCGCTACAACTGCCTTCGGGAAAGGGAGTAATGGTCAGCTGAGAAGGAGAGATGAGGCTCTCCTCAACCCTGCTGGCGGTCTCCCCCCTCTTCACCACCTCTACAGGGTGGCTTAGCCCCGAAACCAGCCAGCTCAGAGCGTTCCAGCGGCGAGCCCAGACAGAAACCGCGCACGATGGTAGATTTCTGTCTGTCGCCGAAGCCCTTCAAACCAGAAGTCACTTCCACTCACTTATTAATATGGTTCTATTTCAGTACTGTTTCTACTTCATCTAATACTTTTGTTTTGGGTAAGATGCCTATTAGCATGGAATTTTGCATCTATTGTAAAAAAAAATCATTTGTATAAAATGTAAGTAAAAATAAACGGGTAAAAATAAATGATTCAATTCAATTAGTTTAGATATGCAAATGTAAACTCGATCAAGAAATGTTACTTTACCTGTTTAAGTGCCTTTTTGGTATGCTGCTGGAAGGAAGACACTAGCTTGCTTTGCATCGGTGCATTTGTAAGGCTTGAGTCCCGAATGGAAGACAGTTCTTCAGGTGCTTGCTTGGGACAAACTATGAATACAGAAATAAAATTAAGCACTTAAACGACAGGAGATTAGACTAGGCATCTTCATTTCATTTCACTTAATTTCAAGATCTTAAAATATCATAAAACTGATCTAATTGGGATGATCTCAGAGCTGATATAAGGAAGCAATTGTATTTCAGACAGCATGGAATAGCTAAAAGGCTATTTAGGACAACCAAACAGCTAGGTAAAGAGGAAACCACCAACAGCCATTCAAATTGTCAGACACATTTAAAGTGAACTTGTGGAAACTGGAGATATCAGCTTAAATAAGTCTGAACTATTGTTCTTGGCAAAGTATAGGCTTCCAACCAAAAAAAGCATCTGCATGACAACAGGCAATGAAATCACACAATGCTCTGTGTTGTCAAAACATACATTTTCAATTGCATGCTTCCAACACATGCTAAATTCAGGAAATGCTGATACCTAGAAATTAACATCTATGTAATGTCTTTCGTTGTAATTTGAAAATGTACTGTCTGCAATAATGTTTGCAGCTACATTGAATGTAATAAAGAGAACCATCAGTCCAGGAAGCAGAACAGAAGGATGCTTATCACCTCCTGTAAATGTTACAGAAGTTAATAGAATAATAGAATTTAACAGCCTTGAGAGATCCCTTGACCTAAAAGTTTAGTGCTAAGGTTCAACCAAGTAGAAAAAGGGACAACAGCACATAAGCCAATTCTATTCAATGTTTTAGTTCCAACACTGAATTACGTTCAAGCTTTAAATGCAACTGTTGTTAAATTTTGTGAGTAATATTGAACAATGGCAAAGCCATGCCATGTTGCAAGGAGAAACTGAGTTATTAATAGCTAGAATGTGCATGGTATTTTTAAACAATACTGTGAGAGCCTTATACATACAGTACATTATCTAATCAATGAATGACCCTATCAAAATTTAGTCTAATTGCTTAATTTAGACTGGTTGCTTAATAGTATACTCTCTAGTCCAGAAATTCTTTACAGGCATAAACAAGAGTTCTTTCCCATTGCCTGTTACCTGGAATGCTTTTAACTAGAGATGACAGCGATTAGGTTTTCAAACTGGGACTTGTGAAACATGCGTTCTACAATAGGGGTATAGCTCCTCCTGTAAAACTTCCTGAAATTATATAAACAATTTACGTATTTAAAAATAAACAAAATACAGTGAGATAAAAGTACAACTAATATTAGCTAAATACAACAGTTGGGGAGGAAGGGAGAGAACGGATGACAGACTTAAGCTGCAAATCATGTTAAAGCAGTTTTTAAACTAGAGCTGTTATTCCTTTCATAAGGTGTAAAATTGGGGGATGGAGTTCTGCTGATTTTCAACAGCTTGTTAAAAAGAAGTGACATCTGAAGCTCTCACAAATGCTGATATCATATAATGGCAGGTGGTCACCATAATTCCCCATTTGACAGAGAGAAATGGGAAGCACTGCCTCAAGACAGTGCTATAAGTTGATTGTGAAACCAGATGATAAATTTTTGCTACTGGCATTAACACAGAAGCTATCTTTATTAAGACTCTGATCTGTAAAACTCATAGATGTTACCTACTGTAGACTGAACTTCTTACATTTTTCAACAATAGCTGATTTTTTAAAACAAAGGTAGAGACAAAAATACTGCAGTTACAAGTAAACTATTCTACACTAGATCATATCTAGAATTTAGGCTGGAAAAACTGGTTTCAATAATGGGCTTTGCAAAACATGTTATCCCAAGTGATTCCCCATTTTGAAATGTAAAAGCAATTATCCTCATTCTGTAAAAGGAATCAGAGCTGCTTTAGACACCTTTCCCTGCACTCATTCAGTACCACCCAAACTGTAGTTGCACATACATGCACATTACACTCTACATATCCAAGAAAAGCATTCAAAGCAGTTTCTCCATCAGGGTAGGAAATCATCATTTGTAACTATTTTAATACCTTAGGAAAACCTTCCAGAGTATTTGGTTACAACAGACCATGCATCGGATTATTTTGGTTTGTTTATATATATAGCTCAGAGACACATCATATGAGGTGGGCGGCCATATAAATCTGATAAATGTTACTATGAGAAGAATAATATGCTGGATCTTAATTATCTAATTAATTATAGAACTCTCATCATAAACTTTAGAAGAACTAATAATAGTGTAAGTTGTTAAAAGGATATGTCAAAACATGAAATAGAAAATGTTTCAGATATTTGTAGTATTTCTCTACATAAACTTGACAGTGGGTAATTTTCATTATGTTTATTAGTCACAGAAACACAGAAAAAGACCTAGCTACCATATAGCCATAATAATAACTGCCAATTAAAACTTCTAAAAAAACCCACCTACATGGTCAATCTAATGGAAGACATCCTCTGCCTTATTTAACTCATATAGGTATCTCAGATAAAATGAAGTTCCTTTTTCTTGATTATTATTAACATATGCAAAATTAATAATTATTTTTAAAAACCTTTTTTTTTGAGCATTTGATACAAATATTACGCAAAAATGTTTCCAAAGTCAGTGAGGGCTGTAAGGCACGATGAAGTGATATATAAGTCTAAGTGTTATTGCTATATATAGGTAAAATAATTGAATAGGATTAAAAAAACTTAACTTGAACAATGAACTCCTTTAGCTATGTAAGCTCACTATTATTTCTTAGACAAACTCAGGGGTGTCAAACATCACAGCGTTGTCACGTGATGTATCGTGACTTTTTCCCCAGGGGTGGGATTCTACAGGTTCGCACCTATTCACTAGAACCAGTTGTTCACGTTCTAAGCAGTTCAGAGAACTGGTTGTTAGAAGAAATTACTGGCTTAATTCTGTAAGGAAGGCAGGAAGGAAACATTCTGGTGTTCCTTACAGAAACTGCCTCTCCATTAACTCTTATTACATTCTTGCCAGGACTAGACTTCCTGTCTCCGGAGCTTCTCTGGAGTTTTTTTCCCCTCCTTTGCTGGTACTTTGCTTGTGTGGAATGACCATTCAAAGTTACAATGGCACTGAAAAAAGTGACTTATGACTATTTTTCACATTTATGACTGTTGCAGCATCCCCACAGTCATGAGAGGCCAGGTGAGGAGATGCATGCCTAGATGGGAATGATGTTGAGTTGGCCACACCCAGCCAGTCACATGACCACCAAGCCATGCCTACCTAAGCCACGCCCACAGAACCAGATGTTAAAAAATTTGAATCCCAACCCTGTTTTTCCCCCTTTGCTAAACCGGGCATGGGTGTGGCCAGTGCATGACATATCTGGTCTGCGGGCTGCATGTTTGACACCCTTGGTCTAACTATTTCACAAGAGTCTACTTGCAGGGAAAACAATGAAGTGGGGGTGCTTTTATATACAATCTTAAATTCCCAGAAGTGAAATAGACTACCAATCTAATTAGGGATGTACTAATAATGAAGACAAACAGAGGTGGTCACTTGGGTCCTGCAAGCCTGACCATAAGGGGACCCCAAAAGGAGTTGTAGTGGAGAAATCATATAAAAGAAGGGAGGGAAGGACCACTGCTGCTTCTTCTGTTTTCTTCTTCTGTGTTGAGTCAGGTGTCTCTGAATCAGCACCATCACTATTATTTCTCCTAATCAACCTCCTTCCCTCAGTTAATGGAGAGATACTATGAAGTTATCAAACCCACTACAGTGGTGACAGAATAGAAGTAATAGCTACGGGAGTCTCCTTCTCAATGGCTACACCTGAGACATTGTTTGCCTTGTGGGCCAGAGAAAACTTTACTCCAGTGGTGGGATTCAAAATTTTTTACTACCGGTTCTGTGGGCATGGCTTGGTGGCAGGGGAAGGTTACTGTAAAATCTCCAGTCAGAGGTGGTATTGCTGGTTCTCTGAACTGCTCAAAATTTCTGCTACCAGTTCTCCAGAACTGGTCATACCACCTCTGCTTTACTCCCAAGACCAATAGCAGCAGCAACAACAACAAAAACAACATCTATCTAAATTTTAGGTCCTTAGGAAAGACTTTTGGTGAACAAAAATGCAAATTCCAGCCAAAACAGCTGGCTGACTGTGCAACCAGCCATAATAACTATTATTATTAAGAAGAATGAATCTTGGCTAGCAGCTATAGATGTCTTCCTAATTATTCACTATCTCCTTCCTACACTGATTTGATATGTTAGTATTTAATGCAGAATGATAGAAATTATGCTAAATGGAAATCTCAAAAATTAAAGGCTGAAAACCCATGAAAAATGATGAATAACTGAAGAAAATATCTGTACATTAATCAAAACATAATATAGAACACCTTGCATGTCAGAGATGTGGAAAATTCCACAGGAGGAAATATATCTGTTTTTAATACTATGCTTTTCAGTTTACAAATTATAATTTATTGAAAGGTATTGCACTTGCTGGTTCCAAGTAATTAGAAGAAGAAACCACTGGTCTTAATGAGATCTCTTTCTGAATAAATATGTCTAAGCCCAGCAAGAGAAAAAGAAAAGTTACATGCTATCTCTTTACGATTAGTCTTAATATGAAGAATACAAAAATAGTAAGAAAGTTATATTAGTTTAATTTGTTTCTCGGCATAAATGCTTTAAAAGTTTAAAATGAGTTAAGCTAAAAAAAACCCACTTTAATTACTTTAGAGAAAATATTCCTCTGCCTCGGGTATTTGTGCAATAGTATTTCTTATGTGATAACCTAAGCATAAAACTGTTGTTCTCAAACAGCAATTATTGGTAGGGGCAGCTTTTCTTTCTTATTGAATGGGGTTATTTTGTGAGACAAGAAAAGGCAGGAAAGATAAGTAAAAATCCCCAGAAAACAGGAGAAGCAAAATATGATTTATCCATCAGTCTCAATTAGCTCTTTTCTGATGCTCAGAAAACCTGAACAATATATGGGGGAGGTGGGGGGAAACCTTGAGAAAAAATATGGAGAGGTCAGTTTCAAATGAATTTGTAACTATTGTTTAGGCAGAAAAAATCCTGAACTGCTTCAGTCTTCCTTTCTCTAAAAACATGCCATTGTCCACTTGTTTCTGATTTTATCAATTTTACATTGTTACAATAATTCTAAAACATACAAATTATGAAGTTACAAAGTATAGATTAACTTTCTTGTTGTAGTATATCTTGCTGTTTCAAGCAGAAAATATCTGCATATATTCTAAAGATACTGAATTATCCAAAGTGCATTTTTAGAAGAAGAACACAAGTATAAGCCACCAATTAAACTATCTTATCAATTCCATACATTTTTTCACCATGACACAGAACTATATGGGCATTGACATAAATGGTCTTGCATTGTCAACACACATATATCAAATAAGCATCCAAATCACACTGACCTCCCTAGAACCTAAACTGCAAAATCAGGACAGTTTTTCTCCAGTCAGGCAGAAACACCTTTTTGTTAAATGGAATTTAAAAACCATGCATGGTGTTAAGTTATAATAAAATTAAAAGAAAGGCATCTTTGATCAAGAAGTGGCCTTAAACAAATAATATGCTGTTTTATGCAAGCTGTTAAAAATTTTTAAATTACTGTTCAAGTGACCCAAGTGAAATTAAAATGCATGTATTTAGAACAACATACCATATTTATATTAAAAGAACCAAAACAGAAAAATACATTTGTTAATGTATGTTAGTGTACATGTACAAGTACATAAACTACAGTCTCTCTCCCTTTCCCTTTGCCTCTCCCTCTCCCTCCATATATCTATCTATATATATATACAGATATAGGTTTCTTAGGATGGTGGATATTTTTTTGTTTGTGCAGAATGCTGTTTTAATGTTGTGTTTTTGGAGGATCTTGCTGATTTTGTCTGTAGTGCCTTTTATATATGGAAGGAGGTCCCACTCGCCATCCTCAGGCTGGTGCTTTCGGCTTTGTGCCAGTGCAAGCAGTGTGTGATCAGAGCTGCTGTCTCTATAAATACTGGTGGTGGGGGCTGGTGTGCTGGGCTGGTTGGCTGCGCTGCTGCCTCTTGATTGGTTGATGGAGTTGATGTTGGTATAATGGGCTGTGTGATGGCCTTGTGAGTTTTGTTGTGGAGATATCCTGGATCTTGTGCTGTAATCTCCTGGGTCGTTTGTTTTGTAGTGATCTATTTTCCATTAGCCTTCCATTAGTGTTTTAATGGCTTGGGTAATGGGTTGTGTGATGGGCTTGCGAGTTCTTTTGTAGTGGTATCCTGGGTCCTGTGTTATAATCTCCTGGGTCGTTTGTGTTTTGATCCCTTTTCCATTAGCCTCCTGTGTTGTAACGGCTTGGGTGATGGGTTGTGTGATGACCTTGTGAGATTTGTTGCTGTGGTATCCTTGGTCTTGTGCTGTGACATCCTGGGTCATTTGCTGTGTTGCAACTTCTTGAGTTCTTGTGGTGTAATTTCCTGAGTTTTCTGATATGATGTCCTGAGCCGGTGGCTGTGGTGTAGCATTCTGAGTTTTAGTCTGGCTTTGAGTTTGGGGTCTGGGTCTGTGTTCTTAGCATGTGTCAGCTTGTTTGGTTTTGGGGTTGTGGGGTGCGAAAGCTGGCGAAGCAGCCGTGATCTGTTTTCTGGATGGTGGTTGTCCTTTGTTTATAGGATGGGCTTGGGCCTGGGTCTGATGAAGGGGATTGGCGGTGGTGTCCCGTGTTGTTTTGGGTCTGGTGTTGGTTTTCATGGCTGGGACTCTTTTGTTGGTGAGGGCTAGCTTCCAGATGTCTGGTAGGTGGGAGGTATTGTCCTGTCTATTCATGTTATGGGGAAGTTTCTCTATCTCAATGGCTTCCCTGATTATTCTCTTGCTGGAGTGTTCAATGTTGGATATGAATTTGGTTCCTTCAAAATTAATCTCATGTCCTGTGGCTTTAAGGTGCTGGAAGTGGGAGGAAGTATTTTCTTCTCTTCTGACTGCGTTTTTGTGTTCTGCGATGCATGCATTTATTCTCCTGTTGGTTTGTCCAATGTATGTGGCTGGGCAACTGTTGCATGGTATTTCATAAATTCCTTGGTTTTCTAGCTGGATCTTGTCTTTGGGGTTTCTTAGGATGTTGGCTATTTTTTGTTCAGTTCCGAAGGCTGTCCTGATATTGTGTTTGTAGAGAATTTTGCTGATTTTGTCTGTGGTGCCTTTGATGTAGGGAAGGAGTGTAATACCGTTGTCTTGTTCTGTGTCTTGGTTTTTTTGGGGGTATCTCTTTTCGGATTAGATTGGTGATAGTGTTTCTTTGGAATCCATTGGAAATTAATATGTTAGTGAGGGTGTGTAGTTCTGTTCTCAGATGGTCTTTGTCAGCTTGGCGTTTGGTTCTGGAGATGAGGGTCTTGGCTACAGAGTTGATCTGTGCAGGGTGGTGATGGGATTGTGCATTTAGGTAGCAGTTAGTGTGGGTTTTTTTCTGGTAGATGGTGTGTCCTAGGGAGCCATTGGTTTTTTTGTAAATTAGGTTGTCCAGGAAGGGAAGTTGGTTGTTGGTTTCTGTTTCCATGGTGAATTGTATTTTGGGGTATAGGTTGTTAAGATGTGTGAGGAAGTTGTCTAGTTTTTCTTTCCTGTGTGGCCAAATTACGAAAGTGTCATCTACATATCTGAGCCAGAGTTTGTGTTTGGATTTGTGTAAAGTGTTGGTTTCAAAGTTTTCCATATATAGGTTAGCGATGATGGGTGAGAGGGGTGATCCCATGGGTGCTCCTTCTATCTGTTTGTATCTTTGTCCATTGTGGGTGAAGTTTGTGTTGGATAGGCAATGGTTCGTCAGATCTAGGATGTTTTTGGAGGGGTTGTATTTGTTTTGGATGGCTGTCAAGGCTTCTTTGATGGGTACTTGGGTGAAGAGGGATATGACATTGAAGCTCACAAATAGGTCGCTGGGTTGTAGGTTTTGTTTCTTATTGTTTCTATGAAGTGGAAGGAGTTTTGTACGTGTGAGATGATGGACTCTGTGTAGGGCTGGAGTTGTTTGGCGAGAAAAAAAACACCATTTTGGGGGTGAGTTAAAACTCATGATGGATTCTTCTATTAGTCAAATTGCCTGCTGATCAAAGTTACTTTTGGCAGAATTGTTCATAAAGTTATTTAGTATCAAGCCTGCCCACACTGAAATATTGAGCAACTCACACAGAAAACTTTCAACTGATCTGTTCAGGAGTACAAATTTCCCCAGAACTGAGTGGAAATGCTGGGTGCTGTAAATGACTTTTTTGGGAAACACTTCTTATAATTTGTAAGATGTCCCAAGTCCAACAGTCCACAAAATGGATCTGAAATTGAAATATAACTGAAGTGCCCAGAGCTTCTATTCATGTTCAGGTAGTCCTCAAATTACAACAATTCATTTAGTGACCATTCAAAGTTATACAGCACTGAAAAAAGAGATTTATGACCATTTTTCACACATGACCATTTCAGCATCCCCACAGTCACATGATTTACATTCAGACACTTGACAACTGGTTCATATTTGTGAACTGGAGTCACATGACTATCTTTTGTGAACTTCTGACAAGCAAAGTCAATGGGAGAGCCAGATTCATTTAACAACTGTGTTACTAATTTACCAACTGCAGTGATTCACTTAACAAAAATGGCAAGAAAAGTTGTAAAATGGAGCAAAATTCACTTAACTATCTCACTTAGCAACATAAATTCTGGGCTCAATTGTGGTCATAAGTTGAGAACTATCTGTATTGCACGCAAATGACAAAAATTACATCCACATAAAACTCCTTTCCAAAAACTAAATCCTCAGCAATGATAATCAAAATAGAGGAGGTAAGCCTAATTTTCCATATTGAAAATCACCAACATAAGATGTGAATTAGACAGTAGGATAATTTTATCGAGTCAGAGTTGGAAACAGGCATCAAGCCATTGAATTCTGTCATGACCTGTTGAGAAATCCAAATTAAATATCCCCAATGGCTAACTTCCTGAATACATACAAGGAATCTGGATATTACCCTTTTTTGAACTAAAAATACCATCGGAAGAATTATCATTAGAGACAATAAATGGACTAATTATGTGCAACAATCAAAATCAGTGAAGTCTCTGAACAGGGAAAGCAAGATGTGGAATGAGGTTATATTTTAGCAAGACCACCTGAAGAATTGCCATAATCTCACCCTGAAAAATGGCTTTGATAAATATGATAGAACAAGACAGAAAATGTGCTTGTCAAGGATCCAAACTGAATCCAAATTGTAGCATCAGAAATTGAAGGAAGAAAGCCATGCCATTAAATCATACCAAGAGGTCAGCAATGAAGTGTCGGTAAACGACAGCCTACCCACCTTACTCCCAGATCCCAAAGAGCCCTCCCAATCTCTCTAAAGAAAATCTGACATTGTCTGAAAATGCCACAAGGCCTAAATAACATTCTACTATAAACACTAGCTTAGTTTAAAAGTCCAATGAAAATAAAATTACCAGCCATATCTCAGTCCTAAATAAAAAGTATCTTGTATTTGTGCTATCAGAATGCAGGAGAGGGGACCCTAATTCTGTAGCTTCATCAATTTTTCAGCTGATACAAAAACAAGTTAAGCCCTCAGAATAATTTACAGCAAAGAAATGAATAATTATGACACTATTTCCTTTAAACCTCTCACTATGAATCTTGCTCTACAATACTCCACTGCTAGTGGAGTATTCACTGCCATAAGGCCCAAAAGAATTGGTGAATGCTCCATTAAAATGAAAGGGTTGCCCTCACCCTTTCTAGAATGTTTTTAAAAAACATGTAGGAGAACGAGAAAAAAAATTCCCTAAAGATAGAACATTTGAAAAACCATTGCTTTTTTGAATTGTTCTCAGCAGAAAAGAAATATTTTCCAAGTATTTAAGGCACAGTTAATCACAAATATGATGTGCAGATTTATTGAAGGGAAAAAAACTTTATCCTCACTTTTAACAACAGTATGGGCTACATATAGAGAAAGGCCTTCAAGAATTGAAAATAATTTTGTTATCAAAGTTTGACTATTACTTGTCAAATTATTCTAATTCAGGGCTGTCAAACTCCCAGCCTGCGAGCCAGATAGATCACATACTGGCCAGGCCCACACCTGATTAGAGAAGGGGGAAAAAGTCCCAATAGATTATGTGATGCTGCCGTGATGACGTGAATTTGACACCCCTGTTTTATTGTAAGTACTTAAAATCCTTTAAGCCTGTACATATAGCTTGGTCTTTGAAAATTACAATATATTGAAAGATTAAGAAGTTAGTAGCATTTTCAAACATCTGTGTACACATGCACATATATTTATGCATCCAATCTACTAGGCACAGCTGCTCTTTTGAAAGTATGTTCAAAGTTTCCGTTTCTAGTCAGCATTATTTTGTCTCTAAAATTTCCATGCTAAATATGATAAACAGTAAATAAAGCAAACACCATTTACCATTTTCTATTTAACAAAAAACATTCTTCTCAGAAAAAAAGCCAACTGTTTAAATTATTGTTCCTACTAAATTATAGTTACATATTACAATATTTTACAAAGATGTACTAGCATATTAAAAGGGGAAAATTATACAGCATCAGTTTCAGCTTAGGCTAATATAGATGGAAAAACAGTCTGCAAATTAACTATGTTGTAAAATATTGAAAACAGATGAGAAGAACTCTACTGAATTTCATTTTTTAAAAGAATGTTTAATATAAATAGTACAATTCTGCATGCTATTTTAAAGTACCTAACTTTAATATTTAAAAAAATATTTACTGAAAATTCCAATTCTTTTTACAACTCTGGAAACTGTAAAATTCAGAACTCTTAACCATGAGCCATCTGATGTAAAGAACATCAAACAAACAACATATCACTGCATCTGGTGAATGAAACTTAACAATTCAATTTTTCATATATCAAGATTTCCAAATCCATTAATGAAATCTGGAAAGAGAACTGGATCTTTTATATTTTTTAAAAAATAGGCCTTACCAGGGCCAGAAAATACTTATATATATACAAAGCATGACAAATAATTTAAAATAAAAAATATATAATTTCCTCAGCACATAAACACTCCATTAAGATCAAAGGATAAAAACAATACAACTAATATTTTACCTCCATTTTCTTCTCCATTGTTATTGTTAGTCTCAGCCATTTCAGTGCTGTCCAACTCAGATTCACAACTTAAATCCAATGTTCCATCTGCTGGGCATGTAGTATCTTCCTTCTGTGTGTGAAGACATATGTCATGCTGCTTGTCACATTTCAAAAAAGAATGCGCTTCTTAGGAATGTTCTATAAATAAAATGTGATTCTTGACAATTTCATGAATAAAAAAAAATTCTCTCTCAGGGCACTTCAGAAAGCCTTCTAGAAACTAAAGCCTTCTAGAAACTTACATAGAAAAATGTCTCTTATTTCATACCAGAATTTTTACAGAAACCAACTTATTCCTTAAAAAAATCCAACCATTCCAAAAATGATACAGAATAAAATCAAACACCTTTTTTATGTTCTGCTTTTATTAAGTGGAACATAATTTTATAATTATATAACAAGTTCCGCAGTTCAAATACTGAGCACCTACATTTTAGAAGAAGGCTTTGTATTTTTTTTCCCCTGTAAAGCCTAACTATACCACACAAAAGAAAATCTAATCAAATGCAAAAGCTGCTTTTGAATTCTGGCAGCTAGTAGAAAATAGCCAATATTTCTATTTCTCAGAAAAAAAGTGCTGCCTGTTCCATTTGATTACTTCAAGAAAATGCCACATTCTATCAGTTTCAAAATAATGCCTCCTCCTTCACTCAGATATCACTATTAGATTAAGGATTAAATAAATAGTTCTGCTCGTTCAGATAAAATCATTACTTGTATCACACAGCTTTACATTTTCAGTTCCTTGTTAACTCTGGAATTGTCATTCATGATATAAATCCTTTCAAAGGACTCTTTCACAAATACAGTGTGAATATACTTGCTTATTTCTAAATAAGCAAGTAAACATTTGCTTATTTCTAAAAAGGCAACATCTAAAATCTCAACCAGGGAACAGAAATAAAGCTATGCCTCTTCCTGAATTCTGTTTAACTTATAAAGTTTATCTGGACTGGAAATTATGTTAAGTGCTATCTTAGAAATGTCTCAAACACAGTTTACCTCTGTTCCCTACCTAATGATTTCGATCTAATTTATTTATATGATTTGTTAATTCAATGCATAAACTTCACAGGTCTGGTAATTTTGTTTCTAAAAATGTGCAACTCACCTTGAGTGCGTACAGTCCTGCCTTGCCAGGAATTTTGAAGAATGTTCCATCACCAACACGAGTGTTGGTATGAAGCATTGCATTCAGACAAGCTAATGGAGAAGTACCACTGAAAAACAAAAATAAAGCTGGCTAAAATGGAGTGTTTCTCAGAACCTTCTTCCCTCTTCTTAAAACTCATGTTTCACTTTTAAAAAAAATCCTGAAAACCTCCCAACATCTACATTACAATAACAGGCCAGTTGAAACTTAATCATATGCATCTGCCCCTTCAGCTTCAGGCAAAAAGTCTGCAAATTATAATTATGCTATTTTCACACAGTAAACAGTTCAGCATTGAAAGAGAGCTAGAGTCCAAATATTTATGTGAAATTACTTTGCAAATAACACCATAATGCCTTATTTTTAGAATGTTATAGACAATGTGGCTGTTGCACATGAATGATCAAAATGGTACAAGTTCATGGGCAGCTGCATTCCATAGGATGGAGAGGCAACAAAAGAATGCTAAAAGACTCCTGAACAGCCACATTAAAATTGCAAGGGCTAGCTCAAATATGGGCAGCACTGCTTTAGCATAGCCAGTATAAACCATACATCCTGGTATGAGTAGACAATAATTTGAAGCCATTCTGTGATGAGCAACTTTCCTAAATCTACTAGGAGTTCTTTGATTTCAAAGGGTTCTGCTTAGAAGTGTAGAATCAATTGCTGTTTAAGAAATAATTCTAATTTATAGTAGTGCTAAAAGGTTTGTGAAACTTTTGAACGTTCAATAGTTCTGCATAAATATGACCTAAATCATGATCTGTTCTCCATTCAAGTCTTAAAACAAGAGGAGGTGAATCCAATTAAACAACTAAGTCAAAAACATTGATTGTATTTAATTTAGTTTTGGGACATGTTTTGAGAAACATTTGTTGAAGAACTTTAAACATCATGACGATAATCATTCACAATTAACTAAATTACTTAAAAGGAAGCACCAGATTGCAAGCTTTTATCTTTGTGCAAGTTTAATAAAGCAATACAAATCTGAATGAATTTAACCAAGATAATTGAATTAAGTAATATCAGTTGTAATTGTTACTTCAAATTATGATTATGTTCTTATCAAATGTTACATATTACAATACAACTTTGCTTTAATGGACCATTCAATGGCAGTGTTTGTTCCCCCTGAATGTCTGTTAAATCTGAAAGTTTGTTTGCTTTTTTATTTATTTAATTTAATACCACCGATCTTACTGTCAATCGACTATAAACTGTAGCAATTTGGATAATCTTCATAATTTATCATTCATGTCAATTTATGTCAGCTGCATAAATTTGATAAATTTATGTGACATAAATATAACAAAATTTAATGTACATGTTAAGTGCGCTGTGAAGATGTCTTTATATACAATGAACATGTCTATTATTTCAGGGGGGACATTCATACAGAAATTTCATTTGTTGCATTTGCTTCATTAAATCAAAGACTTATAACAGCAAAATTGGAACTGATATCATATTGGAGGCGATCATTTTTAGAATAGATTTTGGGTAATATAGCTGTTAGCTTTTTTGTTTCAAATACACAGGATAGAAACATTGTAAGGAAATGCATCCATAAAATATTGGAAATGGTAATGTAGATTAATTATGTTGCTAGGGCAAAAGAGCCAGGGTATATGCATCAGATGATTGCACCGTTTTACAACTGCAATTAAGGGGGTTCCAATTGCCATCATTAGGCAAATCCTTTTCCTGCCTGCTTCCCCATTGATTTTACCTGTTGGAAACCACCAATGAAGGGTACTTATGGCAATCACATGAAAGCAAGATATTGAGGCTGTCATAATTGCAAGCTGGTTGCTAGCTGAATCATGATTATGTGACTATGGGGATGCTACAATGGTCATAACTATGAGAAATGTTCATAAGTCTCTTTGGTAAGTGCCATCATAACTTTGAATGGTTGCTGAATGAGTCACTGAATTAAATGAGGACTATCTGTACATCTTTCATTTAGCATTAGCGACTGATTGACAGCTTTCCTAGTACACCATACAGGATACATGGCCAGGTGAACCAATTCTACTGTGTTGTAAGTCTACATTAACAAACCTTGTGCATCTGTACAAATTCTCCACTATCTTTTTTATAGTCTCAGAAGTTAAGGAGCTTCCTTTCTGAGTTTCTTTTTCTCCCTGTTATGCAGCTGTGCCTTTTCTTAACCATCTCTTCCATCTTCTCCCAAGGTCCTTCCCACATCCTATTAGTCTGACTGATTTAATAATGGAACCTCAGAAGAAACGATATCTCTTCTCCTACACATGTGTAATCTCTGTTATAGTCCACAGAACTCCTCCCAAAAATCTGAGGTAGAACATATACAAATCAGTAAGTAAAAACAAAAGAGTATTCTTAAAAGAAGCAAAATTTGGAAACACAGTTGTGACTTAATATATCAAATTAAACTACCAAAGAAGTCAATATAATATTTAAAATTCTAGATACCTCAAGCATACACTAGCAGTTTAACAAAGGAATGAATAATACAAAGATTTCTCTAATAAATATCTAAATAGAATGAAAATCTGACATGCAATTACATGTCACATTTATTAGGCCAAGATGAATTAACTTTACTCTATAAACGCACAGAGACACATTATTTCATATCAAGTGGAACTAGAATTAATTATGAAGTCAAATCCTTGGGAATTGAAACAAATGCTATCATGACTGAAAAGTGAATAAAATACATTGTTTTTAATCTTTTAAAAGAATATTTTCTTTACAGACTATATACTTGGTTGACATGCACTCATCTTCTCTCTCTATTAACTTCTTGTTTAAGAGCCTTTTTATTTCCCATCTGAATCATCAGTTGTAGACTTAATTTTTAAAAATTGTTTAGATAAATAAAAAAAAATCAATTAGTTGAATATAGGAGAGAAAACTCAGTGATGCTGTATCAAGTGATAGCTGGAATTATATAATCAGTTCAAACAAAATAATGCAACAAGAATATATTGTATCGGATGGGAGATTCCACAGAAAGTTGTGGAGAATAAAAGGGCTAAGACTTCCAGATCTAAATATACCAGCAGATTACTGGCCAACCAACCAGACCTTGTAGTGGTAGTCAAGGCTCAGAAGACAACAGTGGTATTAGAAATAGCAATGCCAGGTGACAGCAACATCAGGAAGAAATATTTGAATGTAGAATAGAATAGAATTCTTT
Source organism: Pseudonaja textilis (assembly GCF_049901715.1). Classification (NCBI taxonomy): domain Eukaryota; kingdom Metazoa; phylum Chordata; class Lepidosauria; order Squamata; family Elapidae; genus Pseudonaja; species Pseudonaja textilis. The sequence continues at coordinate 158,736,426 of NC_141992.1, read as the reverse complement.
ATTGGCCAAGTGTGACTGGATACACAAGGAATTTGTCTTGCTGCATGCGCTCTCAGTATACATAAAAGAAAATATATAGTTGTCAAGAGTCAAGAATCATAAGATACAACACTTAAAAATAGTCATAGGGTACAACAAGCAATCAAATCATACTAGGAAATAGTCAATATCAATCATTAGAATACAAGCAACAAGGTTACAGTCATAAGTCATAAGTGGAAGGAGATCGGTGAAAGGAAAGATGGGAGGATTAATAGTAATAGTAATGTAGACTTAATAAATAGTTTGATAGTGTTGCGGGAATTGTTTATTTAGCAGAGTGATTAGCACTGTTTAGCAGAGTTATTTAGCACTGTTCTTATGTCTAATTGTTCTGATAAGCAGTGCTCTATAGCATCGTTTTGAGGGCAGCAATTGAAACAGCTTATGTCCAGGATGTGAGGGGTCTGTAAATATTTTCACAGCCCTCTTTTTGACTTGTGCAGTATATAGGTCCTCAATGGAGGGTAGGTTGGTAGTAATTGTTTTTTCTGCAGTCCTAATTACTCTCTGAAGTCTGTGTCTGTCTTGTTGGGTTGCAGAACCAAACCAGGCAGTTATAGAGGTGCAGATGACAGACTCAATAATTCCTCTGTAGAACTGTATCAGCAGTTTCTTGGGCAGTTTGAGCTTTTTGAGTTGGCGTAGAAAAGAACATTCTTTGTTGTGCTTTTCGGATGATGTTTTTGATGCTAGGTATCCATTTTAGGTCTTCTGATATGATAGCACTTAGAAACAGTATTGTAAGAGGTGGCAGTATGGGAGGGGTTCTCCTAAAGTCTACCACCATTTCTACGGTTTTGAGTGTCTTCAGTTCCAAATTGTTCTGGTCACACAATGACACAAGTTGTACAAGCTCCTGTCTGTATGCGGATTCATCATTGTCTCAAATGAGACCAATCACTGTTGTATCATCTGCAAATGTCAGTATTTTAACAGATGGATCATTTGAGATGCAGTCATTGGTATATAGGGAGAAGAGAAGTGGAGAAAGCACACAGCCTTGGAGGGGCCCTGTGCTAAATGTATAGGTATCAGATGTGATTATATCTAGCTTCTTCTGCTGCTTCCTGTCTGTTAGAAAGCTTATGATCCACTTACAAGTGTGTTCAGGTGATGCTAGCTGGTTTAGTTTAGTTAAAAGAATGTCTGGAATGATGGTATTGAATGCTGAACTAAAGTCTACAAAGAGGACCCTTGCATAGGTATTGGGAGATTTAAGGTGTTGTAGGATATAGTGCAGAGCCATATTAATAGCATCATCTGTTGATCTATTTGCTCAGTATGCAAACTGCCTGTGATCTAACAGTGGATCCATGATGATTTTCAGGTGGGACAGCATTAGCCTTTCAAAGGTTTTCATAACTACAGATGTCAGAGCAACTGGTCTGTTAGTCATTCAGTTCCCCGATGGAGGGCTTCTTTGGCACTATGATGATAGTAGAGCATTTGAAGCAAGAAGGAACATAACACATCTCTAGTGATTTACTGAAGATTTGGGTGAAGATGGGGGGCAATTGGTCAGCACAGACTTTTAAGCAAGAAGGAGTTATCTTGTCTGGGCCTGATGCTTTTCCTGGCTTTTTTCTGTGAAATAGATCTTGCACTTCTTTTTCTGTGATCACCAGAGGTTGTGAACCCAATGGCTTGGGGGTCAGTTGTGGGAGCTTTGGCTATTGTTGATGTGTTTGAGATGGGGGTGGAGATAGGTGGCTGTAGCTTCCTTCAGTCTCCAATAGATCCCAAGAACATCAGAACTGTGTCCAGAAGAGTGCAGTGCTAGGAATAGCTAAAAAACTGTGCAAAGCTCTCAAACTCCAGGCCTCTGGTAGAGGATCCAAGATTGAGGAAGCACATATCAGTCATATAGGGTGAGCAGGTTTTTTTTAATATAATATTCTGAGTGTTATAAAAGAAGAAACTAAAAATATAAAACTACAAAGATGGATAATTATTGAATATGGACAGTTGAGCAAGAATTTATTTAATACTCAAGAGCAGGGGTCCACAACCCCCAGTCTTGGGACCAGCACCAGTCTGCAACATGCCAGCAAATCCCGATTTGTCACGTGACACCATGACGATGCGAGTTTGACACTCCTGAACAAATCAAATATTTAAAAGATATTATTGAAATCAAATATTATATAAAAAAGCTCAAATCTTTGGATTTATGGCATAATATGGATAGTCAGATCAATCCATTTAAAAAGTGAATTCTCAACTAAATGCCAAGACTTACTGTTATTCTATTCAAGGAACCAGGTAGCTTATATAGTGATGAAAGGGAGCAGTGAATGCCCTTAGAAGAATTAGTTCTTCATGTTCTGATCCTTTATATATGCCAAACATTGGCTTTTCGTTTTGAATTAAATGCTATTTTCACAAACCTTAGAGACCATATTTGTTTTCACAGAGGTTGATTAGCAATCAGCATTTGAAAGCATATGTATTTATTTTGTTTGACCTATTCAAATTCAGCCAATGAATTTAAAATAACATTGTCAATTATTTAAAATAGAAACTTTTGAGTATGTGACTGAAAATGTTTTTTATTATTTTCTTTCTATTTGTAGATTTCAGCACTAAGGCTTATATTTTGTCTCTCATAAACAATAGGCACAGAAAGCATTTAACCTAACAGCTGTTAGACAGAAGCAGCTTTATATTATACATATATACAGTACTAGAAGAACAGTATTTATCACACTTTGCCATTCTTATCAAGATCAGGTTCTTTATGACATTATGATACCTTATCTGAAATATAAAAATCTGTTTTAATTGTAAATACTATTAGATGTGAACAGACTTACACAAAAGAAATAAAATCATCTTTTAAACCCTAAAATCCATTAATAAAACTTACTTTCTATAAAAAAGAATAGGCACAACTCCAAAAAAATTAAATTGTAGAAGAAAACCCAAATAGAACAAAGCAAATGATGGTGGAACTATATTTGAGAATTTATTAATCTTAAATATGCCATCCCCTTAATTTATTACCATTAAGTCTCTTTCAATACCTAGTTCACTTCTTTTTAAATGGTAATGATGCCATATTCCAGCAAATGTACTATTAAATCTAAGCAGTTGTTAATTCACACTTCCCTTTAGTAACAGAAGTTTACACTATTTTGTGCCATTGAGCACCCTCTGCTGGACTCTGCAGCCAAAATCAATCAAAAGATTCAATAAATATAGGCTGCATTATACAGAGGAAACTTTATGCAGTACAATTTGTTTCTATGAATTATGTGATAAACTATTCTAATGAAATCTAAGTTCAAAGAGCTTTATTTTAGTTTTCTTCTTTAACAAAGTAGCTATCCTAATACCATATCCAACATCTTGTTTTAAAACACACAAACTGAGGTTGAAGAAATTTATTATCCTATCCGGCATAATTAACATTCCTTAACCCTACAGTCACATCAGTTCCAAGGTTTAAAGTGGCATTGCTCAATTTACTTGGAAATATCCCCACTTGTTTTTAGAGGGATTTACTCCCAGGTAAGAATATATTGGATTACAAAATTAAAAGCAGAGTTCTAAGCTAATTTACTAGAAAGTTCCATGAACACAATAAGATTTTTTTATTCTCCCCAAGGTTTAAGATTATACAATAAAAATGGCTTGCAATTCCTTGTAGTGTTGAAATTTTATAATTCTGTTAATGATCAGACGAAAGGCATCACACTTGTTTATTAATTTTGAAAGCCCTATTTTGATTAAACATAAATATGTTTGCATAATCCTACAACTTTCAGATAGGGTGACAAGCAGGGAACTGGATGGATTCTATTAAAGCAGCAATAGTCATATGACTGGAAGATCTGAAAGATCAGGTTGAGGGTAGGCTGTCCTGAAGAAAATCAATCTATGTGGTTGCTAAAATCTTACACTGATTTGACCACATATAATCAATCGATCACAATTTTTAGAAAACCGTAGGAACAGTTGATGCTAGGACTGAATGGAAGTCAAGTTAAAGTAGTGAACTCTTTATGCATATCCTCAAAAATAATGTATGCCAACAGTTAGATTTCCTAAATAGTTAACCCTTAAATAGATTCCCTAAACAGGTGCACAACTCTCCTTCTCAATTATTACAATTAGCCATTATACTATAGTCAAATAAGGACTTCGTAGGCTTCTCTACTTTGATGAAAATTCCTATGCTGAAATAACTGCAACCTGGCCTTCTGTATGATAATGTCCTTTTACTATTTTAATACTAGTTTCATTTCCATTCCTCCTTTCTTTCATACAGCATTAATTTCTGTTTCCTGCCATGATCCCGAATCACATGAATAAAGAAAAAAAAACCAGTATGGTAAGATGCTGTAAAGCTCAAAGAAGTATTAAACATGGTATTTAATCACCTGAAAACAATACTACGTTCACTGGTATCAGGATAAAAAAGTAAGATACATGGTTTATCAACCATTCATTTAATTTAATCAGTCAGTGTATGTGTGTGTGTGTGTGTGTGTGTGTATATTATATGTATATATATATATATATATATATATATTACACACACACACACACACATATAATGTGTCATAAAAATGTCAATAGTAAATAATAGGAAACAGAAATGATGGAGACTATGTAAGAATATATGTTAGGAATGATAGTTACCTAACATTGGCAATATATAAACCAGGATAGTCATTTAATACTGTTGTATCTTTAAGAGAATGCTGTAATTGTGATTGGCTGAGGTTCCTCCAATGGCCATAAGATGGAGCCAAAAGCCTGGTTTGTTCTCTTTTTGGATTTCCCTTTTACTTTTTGCCTGAACATTGTTCTGCTTGGATTGCTGTGAGTCTTGCAACTGTTAGCAAACTCTGCTTACTGAACTTTGTTTATGATACTGGACTTCGTTTCTGAATTATCCCTGGACTGATTGTATTGAATACTACCTGCTTTAACCGTGTATGATTTGGACTGTTTGTTGGACTTTGTTTAATGGTTTACTGGAAGTAAAACCTACATTTTACTATTCAGTGTATCTATATGCTGGTTGTGTGTTATTCAACACCACACTCACTATGTTTCCCTGAGTGCACTTATTCTCCTAATGGGGAACACCTCAACAATATACAATAGAAGCTGCTTTGAGAATTTTTCAGGATTAGAAAAATCACTGTATTAATATTTAAAGCATGAATTCTATTCATTTCTCTCATGCTTAGCTGTAAAAGAGATCTGACATATTTTTTTAAAAAACAATATGCTATTTTTAGCATATTTTTAAAAAAACAGCCAGATAAAAAAAATCTATTCAGCCACCTTTACTAGAAAACAAAAGCAAAATAAGTGAAAGCAAGTATTGCCAATTTGAATTCAAGAGTACCTTTAAACAAAAGAAATATGTTAAAGTTTCCAATCACATAAAGCAATGTTTTTCAAACTATTTTTCCCTTTTATTGCTTAGAAAATCCTCAAAGAACAACAAACCAATGTCTTCTGAATAATATCACTATCTAGCCCAGAGGTTACCAAATTTGGCAACTTTTAAGACTTGTAGACTTCTGGGAGTTGAAGTCCACAAGTCTTAAAGTTGCCAAGTTTGGGAACCCCTGATCTAGCCTTTTACTTCTCCACCTGAAATAACAACTATTATCTGTCTTCTGAACACCAAGTAGAAATGCATACCTAGACTTTTTGTATTGAAGAATACATCTGACATTTTATGAGAATAATTTGCTGACTCAAAAAAATTCCTAGCAATGATGGGTGTGGCAAATTACACAAAGTCAATGTATTCAAAGGCCAACTAGTTAAATTGTCCCCTACCATGGATTTAGTCTCTAGCATATTTTCAACTCTAAGTGACCTTTATTTTTTCATAGGCAGGTAAGCATGTTTTCAAAAGAAGCACCTTTCATCGTTTTTCTTTTTTAAGGTAATTTATGTATTTGAATAAAATTCTTAGAAATAAAGTTACATTTTGTGGAGTCGTTGGTATTCTCTGAGCTTGGTTGTTTGCTTGCAGACGTTTCATTACCTGTGCGGGTGACATCATCAGTGCTAATGGGTGAGTGGGTTTTCCCCCTGTTAATTTACTGTAGCTTGTGCTGTCAGTTGTAGAAGAGCAGGCAGAGCTGGAGGGTGGAGGTAAGTAAATCATTAGCTTAGAGTTGTTGTGTTTGCATTAGCACTCCAACCCCTCCTGAATTCCGCTGACTCAGATCTGGCACTAATTTAGTGTTGAATTTTAGTTGACCAGATTCTTGGATAAATATTCTAAGCTGCAACCTTAATAATAATATTCTAAGCTGCAACCTTATAAATGCTCCTGATTCTTTGTTCCTCACATCAATATTGATGGGAGGGTGGTTTTGTTTTTGGTAGTTCCTTGATTAGGGTATTGTTTTCAATGTTTGTTTGTTTCTTTAATCCCTACTTATCTGGTGTAAGTTGCTAGGGAGGATATGATCTGGTATTTTTTATTTTCTTTGTAGCTTTTTTATTGTCTCTTTTAAATAGCAATAGTACTTAGGCTTACATACCAGTTAACAGTGCTTTATAGCCCTAAGTGGTTTACAGTCAGCATATTGCCCCCAACAATCTGGACCTCAGTTCACTGACCATGGAAGGATGGAAGGCCAAGTCAACCTTGAGCTAATGAGATTTGAACTGCTGAACTGCTGTAGCCCGGCAGTCAGCAGAAGTAGCCTGTAGCACTGAATTCTAACCACTGTGCCACCACAGCTATATAGTGAGTAAATGTAGCTTATTTCTATGTGACTATTGATGACTGATTTGTATGAATACCAAATCAAACAAATGCCAAAGATATATCTTAGAAATAAAAATGCATATCCATCTCAAGAGTGATAGTTTGCTTTTCAAGAAGCAACTTCCTTTTAAATTTTGTTTAAAATAGAAATAATTCACTCAAATACATAAAGAATGGGCACAGGGCTTGCTGAGCAACAAGGGACTATCCAGTTATAGAGTGAGGCTTAGATACCATGTTAGAATCCTAGACTTAAGCAATGTTTTAAAATGATTTCATTTCATTTCAGGTATTCAAGTCAGAGTTGAATAAATGCAACAACAACAAAAACAACAACAACAACAACAATAACAATAATAATAATAAGGCAGCACTACACTATCACCAGACACTATCACCATTCTTTTCTTTAGTTTTCACAGAGACAAAAAAAATCTTATCTAATATATATGGCAGCCTTTCACAGTTTCACAGAAATACAGCAACTCCCAGATTTCTTAGCTAGTGGATATGTTGGATGGGAATTCAGGGAGTTGTCATCACAATGCATTTAAGATTGCCAGGTCAGGAAAAAACTAATCTATGAAAAAGAAGCGCCAGCTTCTGTATGCATCAGTAACTTTCCATAATAAGCCCCAACAAATTGCTCTGTAGTTACAACTGTTTAATCTTCAATATAAAACCATGAAGCACACTGCTTCAATTACCAGTGTACCTACATTTTATCATGTCTTCCTTTTATCTCAGAAATCATTAGGCTGAGTCACGGACAATTTTGCAGACCGGCTGAACATCTCTGGGTCAAGATATTCTGCTGCCTAGAACAATCCTAATACTTCTTGATTATAGTCAGCACTTAAGTGCAACTGCCTCTGGAGTCAAATGCTTTACTTTCTTGCACAGCTGCCATTTGAGTTTCACCAATCTCATCACTGAAGAAAACAACCCATGTTTCATATTTTTGGGTGTTTGAAAGCATTTCATGTTTACATTAATGCTTTAGATCAGGATCCTCAAATGTGTTTTGTGGGCTGCACAAATGTCCTGCACACAGGTCATTTTTAGCAGCCCACAACAATGCTGGGGAGTAGGCCAAAGGACATTTTGCTCAGTTATATAGTGGGAAGGCAGCTTTTGGGGTGTGTGGACTGATAGCTTGCCAATCACAGTCAGGTACTGGGTGGAGGGTGTAGCTCTGAGTCAAGGCAAGGTAACTCATGAAGCTGCAATGCTCCTGGCTTGTCCTCTATCATGTCTGAGACTGGGATGGCTCTTTCTGTTCCCCCTCATGGTTCTTTCTTACTGCAACCTTGAATGAGCAGATGTTTCCATGAATGGTTCAGAGGTATCTTGTATCTGGTCCTGCACAGGGGACCACTGAAAGCAGAACAACTGTTTAAATTTATGACACTGGAGACTTTACTGACAGTTATGTTTGTGCATCTGCGTGGGGGTACTTCAGTCTTGCAACTTTCCATCTAGTGAGCTTATCCTTATGCAAGATTCATTTTGATGTGAGTTTGAGACCACAGATAGCTACAAACTTGAATAAAGTTGAATAAGCATAGTTTTACTATTCCTTTTCTGAAAGTCAATTATTTGATCCTCCTAGAAACCTTAAAAGCCTGGACTTATTTCAAAGAAATATTTATTCAAACATTGGGCCACAATTTGTTTATACAGGCATGCAATTTGGTATTTCATTATTTTATCTAAATTTGATATGGAGTAATACTTATAGCACTGAATGTTTAGTTTCAGTATTATTTCATCTTTAAAACAAATAACGATAATACAGCTACTTTCATTCAACAGAATGAAAAATATTTAACAAGCACAAATAGCTTCCTGTATTTATCTCCCAAACATCTCCTCTTTAAGCTTGTTTTTGATACAAAGATTCATATAGACAAAGCACTTTGAAGTAGGAGTTGGAAAATATTCTTCTGATTCACATTTTTATGCAAATTTACTAAATACAGGAACGGAAATTCAATTGTACTCTAAATATTTATGTTTCTGAAATGTGAGTTGCTATTCTCCAATAAAAACATGTACAAAAATGTATACATTTGGAAAAAGTATATAGAACAATGCATATTTTAGTTTTAAAAAATGCTTTCCTGTGTAAGAAAAGTATATATTAAGAAAAGCACATTACAAAACGTATGTGAATATTTGTACTAATTTTTTTAAATGGCAGACTTATATATATACTTATTATATATTTATTGATCATATTTGTACGGCCACCCATCTCATAGAGCATGACTCTAGGTGGCATACAAACAATCATAAAATAATTTTAAAAATATTCAAACTGCACAAAAAATTAATCTTTTTATAAAAAGCTAAGAGACAGCATCATATCATCAATGGAGCCACCTAATCAAATTACCATTCCCTTGTGATATCCAGGCCTGTGGACACAACCAGGTTTTAGGGGATTTCCAGAAGATCTGGGGAGATGGAGCCAATGTCCCCTCAGTGGAATGATGTTCCACAGAGGAAGGGAGTTGCCATAGCAGAAAAGGCTCATCTCCTGGATCCCATCAGGTGTAACTCCTTAACAGAGGGACCTGCAGCATACACCTACTGCCAGATCTGATAGCAGATGTAATTAGGAAAAAGTGACCCTTCAAATAATCCACCCGCATGCCATGAAGGGCTTTAAAGGTCACCTTCAACACCTTGAATCCAGAATCAAACTGGCAACCAATGCAGCTCATAGAGCAGAGATGTAATGGGCTCTAGGGGTACACATAATTGCCCAAGCTGCTGCATTCTGTACTAGCTGAAGCTTCCAGATACTCTTCAAGGGCAGGCCCATGTAGAGCTCATTACAGAAGTCTACCCGGGAGATAGCAGTATATTAATGACCATGAGCAGAGCTCCCAAATTCAGGAACATGCATAGCTTCATGTTTTTTGTTTTCTGGCACAAAACATGAAGCTATGCATGGGCCCTCCTAGCCACAACTACCATCTGTCCTTTGAGCAGGAGTCCAGGAAGACCTTCAAGTTGCACACATTAGGTACCAAAGTGCAAACCCATCTAGGACCAAAGATGGCATAGTCCCAGAATCAGCAGATCCCAAAACCGAGACCCACAAAGTCTTGCCAGAGTTCAGTTGAAGCTTGTTATTTTCAATTCAGACCCTCACTAAATGCAGGCACAAGGATAAGATAGCATTAGCCACCCATCTTACACCAAACTCTTGAATGTTAAACTATGACTGTTTTAAGTACCAGAATGAGTTCCAAACAGAAATCTGAACCTAAAACCAAGTACTAGGTTCAGTACCTTTCCAGTCAACCTGTAAGGTAGAAATGAAGAACAAGTTGCTCTCCAGATACAGGTAGTTTTTGTTGCACAATGTTGCTAAGCAATAGAGTCATAAATCAGAAGGTCACCTGACTGTGTCACTTAGTGACAGCCGTACCAGCAATCTCCAGTTTACAGTTGTTAAGCAAATTAACACAGGTCATTTAATGAGGATCTCACTTAACTGTGACTTCTGTCTTCCTTCTAGCTTCTTCATTGACTTTGTGGGAAGCCAGCAGGGAAGGTTGAAAATTGCGATCATGTGACAATGGGAAGATGCAATGATCAGAAATTTTGGCTGGTTGCCGAGTGTCCAACTTTGAGATCATGTGATTGTGGGGGCACTGTGATTCCTGGAACTTTTAGGACTGCTCATACATACTGCTTATTAATTTGTCAGAGGTTTGAATGGTCACTGAAGTAATGATTGTTAACTGTGGACCACTGGTATTATTAAGTGACCATTTGTAACATTCTGGATACAACATAGGCCATTTTCAGGTTCTAAGCAAATGGCATATATACTTAACAAATATCTAAATAATACAATTCTGTTGTACTATTGCAATACAATTAAAATACAATATATTTTATAAAATATACAATACATTTCAAATCTTGGCTACATGCCCTAGTTTACTTCTAAGACAATTATGGTCTCCTGCTTGATATAGAGCCATTCTTTCTATTTGGCTTGGACAAGACTTTTTCTTGGATCAGTGACCCAAGCTTCATTTTCTCTTCCATTTCTTTTGAGGAATCATTCAAAGCAATTGCTGTTATGTGTTGGAACACTCATACAATAACCTTGAAAATGCATCATCAGTTTTCAGGTCAGCTTGATTTCAGCCCTGCTGGGCTTGTCATGCCACAAGGCATATGAACAGACTCTGCAATTTTTTTGTTCCACAAATATATTAACTTAGTCTGAAAAATTAAATAAAATGTTAATTAGTGGGCTGAATTGAATGAAGTTGATTTTATATGCAAGAACGGGATTTCTACACAATTCATTTAAAAATTACAGTAGGAATGGATAGTCATGGGTCCTCTTTGTTCCCAACAATATCCTTTGTAGAATTAAGTAAAAAATATTCCTCAGCAAGTTTCTGAAATGCTTTCACATTCCAAAATAAGCAAAGAGAGACTAGAGCAATTTAATCTCATAGCAAGAAAGAAAACCAGCTGTAAAAATCCAGAGTGTAATATGAATATCCCTACTGGCAAGCTTTAAATATAACAAAAACGTTGCATTTAAAGTGTCTCATTTTCACTGAATATTGCAAATGCATATAATCCATATAGGCAGTCTTTTGCTAAGATGATATGCATCCATTTCAAAAAATTATAATTCTAGAAAAAAATAAAACAGTACTTTTTTCCTTTATAATATTACGGGATCATAAAAAGTAAAAAATTATCCCCTTTTTAAAAAAATCATGTTTATAAAAATATTAATGAACTCTAATATACTTGCTTTTTACAACTGACCTATTGAATGGGTCAAATACAAACAATAATAAGATTTTAGTTTAACTAATCAAGAGACTGAATAAACTATGAAGCTTTCTCATATTGAGGAACAGATGCAGGTTACCTGAATCTCATAAAGTGTAACAATCATTATCAGAGCTAAAGCATGACAGAATGACTGGAACCTATTTTTGATGGCAACATTCATTTTGGATATGGTAATGAGAGATGTAGTGGCAGTCCTATGAAACTGCTTATTCCACATCAAATTTGACTGCCTAAGAAGATTGTCTCTGCTTTTCCATGAAGTGCAGCAAGAGGGGACACAGAAGCGATCATTTTCTTCATTCCTGAGTTTTAGAAAGTTATTAAAAATTTGGCTATTTAAAAGAAAGTTTGGGAACGGAGGAACTGGTGGGTTGGTTAGGATGACTGAGGTGGCTAGTACTGTACTGCTTTTCTGTGTTATTAACTTAGAGACAAAAAGTTGATGCTATATAAATAAATAATAAAACTGATCTTTAGGTTGGACTCTGCAGAATTCTTTCATTCTTGTGGCATTGGTATTTTTTCATACAAGGACTCAGAGTATTACTAGACTCTGTGTCATTTGCAACCTCCAAATGCCCATATTCAGTTATATTACTTCATTTTGATAGAGGTGACTAAAGCATGAGTGACTAGGGCCTCCAATTCCAGAAATGGATGCAATTGGTGCACAAAATGAACCCATGCAAAGATCCAATTTCTTTAAAAAACTATATTAATTACAGTTTTAATTTCTGGGACTTTCCTGAATGCCTGAATTTAATAACCAACAAGGTCGGTCTGCTAAAGTATGCCTTGGGAATGCCTCGGCATTACAATTACTGGTGCAGATGAAATCCATTTCTAGCTCTAGCATCTACTATCATGTCTTAGATTCTTTCAAGTGTCATCTTGTGGCATAAAATTTGAAAGAAAAAGACACATGAGTTAACTTAATTGGAGGAAGGTGGGGGGAGAGAGAGAAACAGACAGATGAAAGTTTACCTGTTATTATGCTTCTCGATCATTGGATTGGTGTCTGATACTGAACTTAATAGCAAAAGCAATTACATATATCTTTTCTCAACAAATTTGGAATGACTGAGCAGTATATGAAAATTTTATCTAACCTTAATAGACATACAAATATGGCATTGTTTATTCAATGTTAATTGCAAAGATTATATTTCCCTTTAAAAAAGGCAAAATAAAACTGGTAGATTTTTCGTAATCAGTTTCTTCATGATATAATGTTATGTAGTGTCTGTTAAAGAACATTCTTGCTGTTTTCTTTAAGTGCATGAACTCATAAAACTCACAGACTCAAAATATTCATCATGCCACTTTTAAAAGAAAGGATGTGGCAGAAGCATTTTGGCTCAAAAGTTAGCGATCTAGCTCTGCCATGTACAATAAAATCTTCCTAGAAGCCAGGACAAGACTGTGTTTTTAAAATTATTTATTTATATAAATTTATATAAGAAATATGTATTTCTTAAAAACATTTTCAAAAGACCACATTGATTGAAAGGAGGAATATCAGATCAGATCTGGCTTATATTCATTTTACTTGTTAATTTGTAGTCTGCTTTTCAGTCTGAAATGAGTTACTTGGCTTGCCATGACGGATAATTTTATAGTCATCTCTGATAAATATTTATCTTATTTTCAACCCTGTTCTGTGTACTCCCATTGTACACTAGAACCAAGAACAATTTTATTTCTGTCTCTTGGCCAAATAGGAGAAACTCTTGATGTAAATAAACAAAAAAAAAATCATTGAAATTGTTTTCAAAGTTATTTTTTGCCATCTTGCTTTTGCATTACTCAATATCTGAAGTCAATCATGATTCAGAAATAGACTCTAGCATACATGGCCTGAGTTACTCATAATCTCACCACTGGATATACATCATAGCTATCTTTTTATTTTATTTATTTTGTCAAGCAATATAAGATAACAGGTATAAGTATAAAGATACATGAAATGGATAGATATAAGAAAATGAAAAGAAACAATAGGACAGGGAAGGTAGGCACGTTGGCGTACTTATGCACGCTCCCTACAGACCTCTTAGGAAAGGGGTGGGGTCAATAGTAGACAGTCTAAGGTTAAAGTTTGTGGGGTTTGGGGAAGAAACCACAGAGTAAGGTAGAGTATTCCAGACATTGACCACTCTGTTGCTGAAGTCGTATTTCCTGCAATCAAGTTTGATGCGGTTTACCTTGAGTTTGTATCTATTGTGTGCTTTGTATTGTTATGGTTGAAGCTGAAGTATTCATTGATAGGTTAGGACATTGCAATGTATAATTTTATGTACTATACTTGGATCGGACCAAAGGCGTCGTAGCTTTAGGTTTTCTGGGTCTAGAATTTCAAGTCTGGTGGTATAAAATATTCTGCAACTGGTAGAGTAGTGGAGAACTCTTCTTGTGAAATATTTCTGGACTTTCTCAACTGTATTAATATCAGATACATAATGTGGGTTCCAGACTGATGAGCTGTATTCAAGTATTGGGCTAGCAAATGTTTTGTATGCTCTAGTTAGTAGTGTGATATTACCAGAGAAAAAGCTATGTAGGATTAGGTTAACAATTCTTAATGCCTTTTTGGCTATATAGTTGCAGTGGGCTCTAGCACTTAAATCATTAGAGATGAGTACTCTAAGGTCCTTGTCAGAGTTTGAATCATCATCAAGGTCTTGACTATTCAGCTTGTATTTTATTTTCTGATTTTTTTTGCCAATATGTAGGACAGAGCATTTATTTGTTGAGATTTGAAGTTGCCATTTTTTTGGCCATTCTGATACATAGTTGGGGTCTTTTTGAAGGGTAGCAGTATTGTCAGTGGTGTTGAATAGCTTTACATCAGCAGCAAAGAGAATGCAGTTGCTCTTAATATGATCAAAGAGGTCATTTATGTAGAGTATAAAAAGAGTTGGTCCTAGAACACTGCCTTGGGGACATCACTGTTGACAGGTACAGGATTTGATAGGACGCTTCCAATTTTGACCATTTGTCATCTGTTTGACAGGAATGCTTCTATCCAGTTATGTAGGTGTCCAGAGATATCATAAGATTTTAGTTTTAGGAGTAGTTTGTCATGTATCACTGAATCAAAAGCTTTACAGAAGTCTATGTAGATTGTGTCTATTGCTTTGCCCTGATTGAGTTGTGTAGTCCATATGTTTTTGCAGTGTAAGAGTTGCAAATTTCAGGATAGTTTTTTCCTGAAACCAAATTGTTTATTAGACAGTAGGTTGTTTGACTCTAAGTGGAGGATAATGGCTTGGTTAATAATTGATTCCATGACTTTACAAGTGACGCAGCATAAAGAGATTGGTCTATAATTTTCAACTAGGCTGGGGTCTCCCTTTTTGAAGATGGGAATGACCGTGGCTAGTGACCATAGTTTTGGCAAGGAGCTGGTCTTGAAAGATTTTTCAAAGATTATGCTTAGAGGTTCAGGTATGGCAGTGGGTAGCTTTTTTAAGAAGTAGGCACATATTCCGTCTGGTCCAATAGATAGAGATGGTTTTAGATTGTGTAGTGCTTTTTCAATATAGTCTTCTGTGAAACTGACATGTATTAGATCACTGTAGTTGTCTGTGATTTGACTAGGAAATACTGGGCATGATCCATTGCTGTTTACAAATACTGAGCCAAAGAATGTGTTAAAGAGGTTGGCTTTAATCGTTGCAGTCTTTACCATTAGGCCCTTTCAGGAGTGGGATGGACCTTGAGTCTTTTAGTTTTTTGTTTATAAAATTGTAGAAAGCACGGGTAGAACTGGTGCATAGAAAGTTTTCCTCTTGTTTAATGTGATAATTGGTGCATTCAGTCTTTATCTGGTGGCATAAATTTTTGTATTGGCTTTTGAACTTGACAACGTGACCAGATTTGTTTTTCCACCAAAGTGATTTCTTTTTGGACTGAAGCTTCCTTATTGTTATGGGTAATTTGTTTTTTCTGGTTTTGGGAGTTGTTGTTGGTACATATAGTTTTATGACTCTTTTGACTTCAAGTAAAAATATGTTGTAATGGTCTTCAACATTATTGCATCCAGTGAATAGAAATTGCCAATCAAGAGATGAGAGATCATTGTCTATAAGATCATAGTTGCCTTTTTTGAAGTTATAATTGGGGATTCTGTTGTTGTGATGATTTTTGTGTGGATATATGTTGAGACAAAAGTCAATAATGTTGTGGTCACTGTTGGAAAAGGGTTCTTTAGTTTGTATTCCATAAATTGAATTCAAACTATTGCAGAAGATGAGATCGAGGCAGTTGTTAAGTCTAGTATTGTTGGTTACTAGTTGTTCCAGTCCCAGATTTGTTACAGCATTGTAGAAGGTGGCATGTATGGGTTCAGTTTTAGGGTCCAGTTAATATGAGGTAGATTGAAGTCACCAAGAAAGACAAAAGCAGGTGGCATGATGTTGCCCATGTTAGGAGTGAATTTAACTTGTTTACATGTTTGATGTCATAATCAGGGGCTCTGTAACATAATAAGAATTGAAATGTGATATTTAAGGACAGTTCACAGATAATGGTCTCAGGAAGAGCAAGCTCTTGGGTTACTTGGATGTTTTTTAGATGTAGGGACTTTTTATAGAAGATAGCCATACTACCTCCTCTATGGATTTCGTGATCGTATTGGTAAACATGATAGTCTCTTACTGTGGTAATGGAGTCAGGGAGAGATGCATTGAGCCATGTTTCACAGACAAGTATGATGTCAAATTTAGCCGTACTTAGTCAGAGGAGAAATTCAGGTATTTACAAGGCTTCTTGCATAGAGTAGTTTGCATTTAAGGCCAGTTGTAGTTGGAATTGAGGTAGTTTAGGGGTGTGCGTGCCTAGTTTTGAGTGATGGTGGGTTGGATGAGGTAAGGTTGGATGTGGAGTTGTGGGTTGTGTGACTTACTTTTGATACAAGCAGCACGGTAGTCAATGTACGGGTCCTTCTCTCCATTGTCTAGACGTCTTTTGAGTTCTGTATGGAGTGCATGGAAGTGGATTCTTTGCAGTATCTATTCCAGGGGTATCAAACTCAAGGCCCATGGGCCAGATATGGTCCTCAGGGTGCTTAGATCTGGTCTGTGGGGCTGCCCTGGAAAGAGCAAAGGACTGGCGCGGCCCGCAGTGCCTCTGCCAATGAAAATATTTTTGCTAGCAGAGCACTTGGGCCACCACAGGCACCTCTGACACAAGTGATGTTCAGCTGGCCACACCCCCATGCCCCCCCGAGGTCAAACACAATCCTGATGTGGCCCTCAATGAAATTGAGTTTGATACCCTGGATCTATTAGAAGTCACAATGATGAATAGGACTCATGATGTCACTGCAAAAAATGTTACAGATTGTGTCATTTGTGTCAGTTATATATGTCATTGATGACTTTTGTGGGAAGACAATATAAATACCAATTGTGTTACTTTCTCCCCCATCCTGCAAAGGCCTATGATACTAATATATATCAATGAGATTGAAGACTATCCTACCTTGATTGAACTTTACTTTCCGAACATACAAGTCAGTGCAGGATTTTTTAAAATGGCTAATTAATGAGTCACATTTTAACTAATAGTACACTTAATGCCCAAAAATAGTTGTAGAGAAGAATCCATTAATGGTTAACCATATAATTTATCACCAGGATTTGTCAATTGCATTGTATCATATACTGATACTGTTCTAAGAACAAACCTTTCTTTTACTTACACCTATGAATGTTTTTCAAAATAAAAAATTCATTCCTCAGTCTTAATTGATTTCTTATACCTATTCAAAATATTCCCTCATTTTTGAATATTAGAATTTATTTATTTATTTATTTGATTTATATTGCCGCCTATTTGCCCATGGCGACTCGAGGTGGCTTACACAATGTAAAATCATATTTAAAACAAAAAATAAAAATAAAAACAATAAGAACTAACAAAAAGAATCAAATAAATTAGTAAAGTACAATAGAACAAAATTGGGAAAACAAAAAACAAAACAAAACAAAAAACAAAAACCAACTCCCACCCCCTACCCCGACGACAGCGGATCACATTAGCCATTTGATGGGTTCCATCCCCCTCTGGGTTCCACAGGCCCACTGGCAAAACCAGGTCTTCAGTGCCTTTCAGAATAGTATTAATGAGGGGGCCATTCTAATCTCTGGGAGAATGATGTTCCAGAGAGATGGAGCCACCATAGAGAAAGCCCTTCTTCTAGGTCCCACCAGGTGTATCTCCTCAGGAGTGGGACCCGCAGCATTCCCTGCCTCCTCGTCTAATGGGTTGGGTAGATGTAACTGGCAAGAGATGTTTCCTCAGATAACCCGGACCCAAACCATGAAGAGCTTCAAAGGCGACAACCAGCACCTTGAATTGCACCCGGAAGCAAATTGGCAACCAATGCACCTCCTGCAGGAGAGGGGATACATGTGCACACTGGGATCTGCATAAAACCATGTGGGCCGCTGCATTTTGCACCAACTGGAGCTTCCAGATGCTCTTCAAGGGCAGGCCCATGTAGAGCGCATTGCAATAATCAAGACGGGAAATGACCAGGGCATGAGTGACTGTAAGTAGGGACTGCTGATCCAGGAAAGGGCATAACTGGTGCACAACCTGTAGTTGCGCAAAGGCCCTCCTGGCCATGACTGCCACCTGCTCTTCGAACAGGAGTTGTGAGTCCAGGAAAACCCCTAGATTATGCACAGGATCTGTTTGGGGTAGTGCCACCCCATCCAAGACTAAAGGTGGTAATTCTCCCTGAACCAATGAATCCCAGACCCAGAGCCATTCAGTTCTGCAAGGGTTTAGTTTCAACCCATTGCTCCCCATCCAGCCCCTAACAGCCTCCAGGTACTGTGAGAGGGAGGACACAGCAACATTTAACTCACCATGGGCCAAGACACACAGCTGAGTACCGTCAACATATTGGTGATACCTCAGTCCATGGTGACAGATTATCTCACCCAGCGGTTTCATATAAATGTCCCCCAACAGGCCGGCTCCTCTACTCTTCCTCGATCATACAGAACAAACAGGCAGAGAAGGAGGAGAGCAGCCAGCCAGTTGGGGGAGACTTCTTGTGCTGAAAAAGGGGCAGTTGGACATGTGGCCACCTGCTGGCTGGCCGGACTGGGTGGGCTGGAAGAGGTGCGTCCACTGGGAGAAGGAAGAAAGCTTGCTCCAGGAGGGCAGGCAGGCGGGCAGATGTCCTGGAGCCACTGCACATGTGCACTGCATGTGTAGTGGCTGTACACACAGTGCGCATGTGCAGCAGCTGCGGGATATCCACCCGAGTGGTGCCATGGCTGCCACATGGTAGGAAAAGCTAGGAGAGTGACCAGGGCAAGTGAGCAACCAAGCGACCGAGTCAGGGGCGGGGCCAGCCAGGGGTCACCACCAGTTTGGCGACCCACAAAAAAATCACCGCTACCAGTTCACCCGAACCAGTGCAAACCGGTTGAATACCACCTGTAGTCTGGATAGTATCCTTAATGGGAAAACTGTCTGGAAGCTACTTACCTTGTTCTAAATTCCTTGAAAGAAAAGTCAAAGAGATAGGGTAATGAATAAATAAATTGATACTTTTTTCCCTTTGCATTCAGAATCCAAGAAAAAAGAAAATCAAGAGAGATTTTATCTGTAGAAAATATTCCTTAAAGTTGAACCTATTTTAGCTACATCAAAGTCACAAGGATTTTAGGTTTATTTTCCTCTTTTTAAAGTATGCTTTTTAAAATTCTACAGCCACTTCAAAGGAAATCATGAAGCAGCCCATATTTTAAAAGAACACCTATAACAGCAATTAGGGCTACTGAGAATTACAGGATATGTAAAATATAATATGGCTCTTTCAGTGTATCCTAGCTCTAGTGCTGTTGTAAATATTCTCAACTAAATTGCAACTCCATAAAGCAGCAATTTGAAGAACAGACATTTAAAGTAGCATACTAAAGCTACCCGAGTGAAAACGATTCTTCCAATTATTTTTCAAATGCTTTGCATTCACATACAAGAAATGTAATAATACAGATCCAGGTGTATAAAATATAACCCCTACTTTTAATTCTAGCTGGAGCAGCAGGTTTTCTGTTGTATGGAAATAACAGAATTCAGGCATCTTTCCCAGTGGTTCAGTGGAAGCTCCATTACCAATACATGGTGAAGAATTGATAAGAGTTCTGTCTGCTATTGAAATGGTATCTTAACCAGGCAGGGATAAACTAAAGGTGGTCATGATTACCCATTCAGCAAATGGGGCAAATGGAGGTCTTGTTGATCAAACTAAATTAATTTACACAGGCATCATATTATGATCCTTTCTTTAAAACAATGTTTTGAAATACAATAATACTGTACAAACAGTATGGAAATACTTTTTAAAATTTTATCGCTGATTTTGCCTTGATTCCAACATATATAGACTCTGAGAAGGCAGGATTCTTCTATCTTCACTTGCCTTATACTTTGGAAAGACTGAACAATGAAGGATACATAACTGCTAATTGTATAAGGTAGCTACAATTTTAGTTAACGATTACTTTAATCAGAAGCATAACTGTGCAGTGGGGTTAGAGAAATAGGTAGGTGATCACATTATGCAAGGAGAGAGAATTTTCTTTGTCTAGGTCTACCCATCATCCCATAAAACCTACTTATTTTGTAAACAGGAAAGTTACAAAAAGTGTCTCCAACTAATGCCAGAGGGAGATGTTTTCCTTCTACTTTTCCTAACCATGAAGAAATAATTAATGATGGGAGAGTTTTAGAAAGCACAATAGCCTCTACTTCCATTTATTAATTCTATAACAAATGAAGACATGATCATTTGCTGGACTAAAATTGGCAATCAGCAAGTCACGTTAATTAAAATTGTATCCAAATTAGTATTCAGATAAACAGTTGAGTGTTTATTTAGAAATAAATCCTAATGAATACAAAAGGGTATCTTTTATCATTTCAGATAAACATATCTCAGAGCTCCATTTATGGCAATAGAACTACAGATATTTTTGTTTTTCTGTAGCCAAATTGCGCTGACTCTCTTTCATAAAGGTGTTAAAAAAATAAAGATTTTAATTTGTACTTTTTACACATCCCAAGCACATGCTTGAAAGGTTTAACATAACTTCCATCTTTCAGGAACTCAAAATTGTTACCTTAATAGTTGTTTTCTTTCCAGATACAGGGTAAAGGACTGCCCAGATGAAGATATTTTTACAAGTGATTGTCATATCAGAAAATACATTTAAAAAGAAAATAAAACAATAGCTGACATGTCTGTATTACATCAATACGGAATTCTTATTTCTGTATATTTTCCATTCAGGTTAATATGCAGATTTTATTTCTATGATTAGCTTTGATTTATAACCATGGTTTTTTTTGGGGGGGGGGCAGGTTTCTGCTGCACTTACATTTGTGATCTGGGGGAAATTCAGGCAACTAAGGGAAATAATATTTCAATTTTAATATCTGATAGGCTTTTAATGTCTTTTTTCCATTTAACTTTTTATTTGTCAAAGTATAAAATACAAAGGAAAAAAAAGCATGAAAAAGTAAGAAGAGAGGGAGGGAGTTTAATGGGAGAAAACAAAGAAAAAGGCACTGACTTCTGACTCTCTTTAGAAGGTAACATTACAACCACAACTTTTTGCTTTTTATACAACAGTATGTACAAGCCATTTCTATAACAATAAGCCATCTAGCTTACAAAAACAAAAAAAAATCATTTTTCTCCATTGTAAGGACAAAATCCAGAAGCAATTTCAAAATAGAGACAAAATTAAATATATTCTCTTCTTTGGATAAAATGATCAGTTTAACCATCTCTGTGTCTCTTTACTGTGGGGGATAACATATCATTCATTCTCATATTTTCAAATCTAGCCATTAATATTTTACAAACTTTGGAATATTATTCAACATTACTTAAAAAACAACTTAAAGCTTTCTATCAGTACATATATCAGTCTTTTAAAAGTTCACCCTAATTAATTAAAACATTAAATTTAGGTCACTCACTCTAGCTTATCTTCCTAGAATAGTCTTTTTCTTCTCTTTTCCTGAAAAAAATTCTCAACTTCTGATAGGCTTTTAGTCTAATTAGTGTCTGAACAGCAATAATGTAGGATTGAATTGAAAGGATTGAAATTATTATCTAAGGTGACTTTTTCACTGATATAATAATGAAGTTCCAATTGAGTATTTTAAGCCTTTTTCAGGCAGATCCAAATCTTCCTAAAACTGTTGTTTAAGATTCCCACTGAGTTTTTTAAACAAGTGAGGCATCTTATTCCTGGACTATTTCTGGTTACAGAGTCTTGGGCTTTGTAATCCAATCCAATCTGTCCAGAAAAAATGCCCACTCATACAAAGGAAAGCACTACTCTTCTATGCAGAGTAGAAGAATATTTAGAGGGCATTTATCAGAAGGCTCTAATTTTAATAGGCTAATTTTTAGACATACGTCTCTGGTACAGAATCAATGACTGGTTACATGACTTCTCTTCCCAGGCCAGGCAAATAGGCCTTGCTGGCAATGTTTCTCTGTTGTATATTTGAGGTACCATACACTTGCTTTCCGTCCCTATTGAATCTTTCATTTGCTTCAGTCTCTTATTTCCACTCTTTGTGATTCTTTTTTCCTCTTTACATTTTTATTTATTTATTCCCGAAGTAATGATCCAATTCACCCTTAACAATTCATATGAGTTGCTTACAAATAGACTCCAGTAACTCAACTCAGCTCTAGCCAATACTTGTTTGTCTATTGCATTGTATCATGAATAGGTCCTTTTATTGTTTCTCCAAGCCAAGCCAATTTTCTGCCACTGACAGGGCTTTGGTACTGCATTCACTTCTAACGGAAAACTACAATCTGGAGTTACCTATAAATGATGATGAAGAAATCCTTATTCAAAGTATCATGCGTATGCCTTATTGGGGGCCTTTGGGCAACAGATTATGACTAAGAAACACAGATTTGAGAAACACAATTGTAGGTTCTTACAGTATTTGACAGTGTTGTTTCTGTCATTAAACATAATTACAGTTGTTGAATTTAAATGACTTCATATCAGTATTTTCTCTGCCATTGTCATTGCCATTTACACCCAAGCTTGTGTTTTTTTTTAAATGAATAAATAGCAGCACTAGTTAATCCAGAGTGGACAAGCAAAAGTGCAAATGAATATTTTCATGTCTTCTGTAAGTTTAATTAAATGTTTACTCATTGCAGATTTTGCCTATTTTATTGTCTCTTGTTGGGAGCTGAGATGGATCTAGTAACGAGCATTTTGGAACTGTCTGGTAATCACCCCATAATTTGCCTGATTACCCCTTATTAACTATTTTTATTCATGCACATTTATGCCTTTTCACTTTTAATTTTCATTTTAAATAATAAATACAACTTCCTTGACAGATAAAAATGAAATGCAAGATCTAATAAAACTGTCTATTTTAAGCATCTGTTATAACAGGTGACAAACTTTACAGATATAAGACAATACATGTGGCATCTTAATGTTCTTTCTCCAGGAAAAAAACAGGTGTTCCATTTCTAAAACAATTGGCAGTTTATACATTTCCACTTTACTTATTCCCTTTTTTACAGTGCTGAATTGATCAATTATATTTGAAGTGATATTATTCCTAGAAAATATCCAATTAAAAACAAATTGGCTGCAAAAAGACACTTTACATTTTTATTCTGTTTTGGTCATTTCACTTAAATTTAATTTTTCCTTAATCTAATCATTACTCTTGCCATCTGTATAGGTAAACATGGTAATAAATCATATCATGAGTAAAAAATACATTTTTATAATATGACTAATAACAGAAGTTAACATTCAATGAATTTATTTTTCAAAACAAGAACAGCATACAAAAGAGTAAAAATATTTAAAATTATTGTACATCACTTAATTTTCAAGTCTTCATAATTATATGACGCAGAACCCAATATATTTTGTATTCAGTCCTTGGATCTTTCTTATCCTAAATTCCCTGGCAGCTGTACCTACCTGTGAGTGCATTTGTAAAACTTTTCATGTAAAATCCTATATTTATTAGTGTATAAATATAATTGCTTCCCATATTTAGTTTTATACTCATTACATCCATCTTCTTTTCATAAAGTAAGTTGCATAAATAAACAATCCATGGTTATGTATTCTATTCTTTGTCTTTTAGAAATGCTACAATAAAATAAGAGCAAAAACATAATAGTATAAAGGTATTTACACAGCCTGCTTCTTAGAGTTCTCATATCTGTAGAGGATATTTTTATTTACCTCTTTCCTAGTTAATGAATATGTAATGGTACTAAACTCCAACATATTAAAAAGTTTTTAAAGTTTTTTTTAAATTATGACAATTATCTGACTTTTATTTTGACTTTCAAATTTAACTCTCTTGGGTTCTCATTGGATGCAGGAGTCTTAATTCCACAAAAGAAAGTTCCTAGGTAAGACTATGGGAAGATAGGTCATAACTTTTGGTAAAATATTGCAAATCGATTGATAGGAGTCTGCAGAACCCAGGTTCAACAAACTGCTTCTCCAAAGAAAGCTGAGAAAAATATCTGCAAAAATGATGAACTGTTCCTAGTTGCAATAAACAATAAATTGTATTCCTTATAACTTCTAAAGATATGTTTTAGCTTCCCTTGAACTATTTCTGGACAGTGAGTTGGTCAATTTTTTTCAGCCTCAAATAATGATTTATCACCAGATATTGACTGTCATCCTGTGCAGTAGCCATTCATTAAGGGTAGACTTCAGATTTATTTGAAAAACAAATATATTTGGATAACCAGGTTGCACCAGATAAATAGGAAAGCTTCCTGCCAATTTCATCTAATGAGATAAATAATTTTATTTGTTTATTTGTATCCTGCATTTATTATTTTTACAAATAACTCAAGGCAGTGAACATATTCAACACACCTTCCTTCTCCTATTTTTCTCACAACAAACCTGTGAGTTAAGTTGGGCTGAGAGAGAGTGACTGGCCAAGGACACCCAGATGATTTTTCATGGCTAAATTGGGATTTGAACTCACAGTCTTCTCTTTCAAGCCTGGTGCCTTAACCACTAGGTTCAACTGGTTCTCAATAATCCATTATTTTTATTTGAAGTTGGCAACACTTACATATCATGTTGATGAAATATATTTGCTCTGAAATCTATTGTCACATTTCACTTTTTTAAAAAGCCTTAAAATAGTCTCAGAAATGGTATATATTCTTTGAAGGCAGGAATATGATATCTATTGCCTATTAAATAAGATTTTTATCTATACAGCATTTGCATTTCACTCATTAAAATTATTTTCTAATCAATGACC
The DNA here is from genome assembly GCF_049901715.1 of Pseudonaja textilis. Classification (NCBI taxonomy): domain Eukaryota; kingdom Metazoa; phylum Chordata; class Lepidosauria; order Squamata; family Elapidae; genus Pseudonaja; species Pseudonaja textilis. The sequence goes on along the minus strand of NC_141992.1, from coordinate 158,711,447 downwards.
CATAAACAATATGACACTTATTGAAGTAAAAATAAAATCACACCCATACATGCAATAATAGAGATTAAACTATATCAGTACTGACCTTGTTTCTTTTAACCCTTCTTTCTGAATTACTTCTAATATTTGCTTTGCAGTCATTGGTGAATTGGGATGCTTTTCCAGTGCCTAAAAAGAAAAATATGCAAAAGAAAGTATTGTTATCAATGTACAGTTTAATTATTGTATTATGTATTTAATAGCTCTACATTTTCTGTTAACTATAAAAGCAGTCTACAGCAGTTAAGATTGTTAAATCTATTTATATCAATTATTATTTAATATTATTTAATTAAATCTAAATTAAATTAATATGAATTCAAATATTAAATATTATTTAACAATTTATTCTCACATCACTGTATCATTTTCTTTTTCATTGTTTATTCTATTGTTCCTTTATATCACGGGAAGCATCTAAGTGGATTGCACAGAAAGATTATTCACATAGCAGAGAATGATGAATTTTATGTATCATTAATACATGATTTATATTATTTATATTTATAACATAAAATATATAAAATTCAAAAAATTATCTATATTTATATTTTTATATAAATATAAAATAAAATATTTATATTTTGTCTATTTCTATACATGAGTAAAAATAGTTCAATCCTGAACTATACATTCAGGACATACAACATATATTTGTATGTTGGTCTTTGACTGCTTTATTTCTCATTCAACATTCCAGGGAAAGAAGGAGGGAGGGAGGGAAGGAGCGAGCCCTGAGCACCCTTCCTGGTCCATGCCATCACTCCCTTTGCATTCCCCCAACTTGTGCTTTCTATTTTGGATCCTGAAGTCATTTTAACATATTTTAGTGACATAATGTGAAATAAAGTAGCAGGCAGTGGTGAGCTGGAGTCTGCTCCTACCAGATCACAAGAACTGATTGTTACATTTTCTAGAATGTTGCAGTTTGGTTGAAAGCAAAGTGACTTCAGTAAGAGTATTACGAGAGCTGAGAGCAAGGCATCATTCACCTAATAGTGAAGCAACAACAATGGAGCCAGCAGAACCAGTTGTTAAAGTTTTATTAGCTACCACCAGATATAGGGAATACATGGACTTCTGACATGGATCACTCTCCCTACTACCTAGCTGAGTCCCTGCTAATGCTTCTTGATACTGGCCTAGATTAACAACAGATTTCCCTAAATTTAAGGTACTCAGAGATGCTGGTGAAAAGTTTGAAATAGCTTGGGAATTCATGAGCCTCACTCAAAGCATTGAGGGTCTGACTCACAGTGGTGATTATATGTTGTATATATTTTGTCTTTGGTCTGAAGTTGGGGAATCTTACAGTATTTCTCACAGATTGGCCATTCTGATTGCTTTCTAAATGCTCCATAACTACTCCCTTTGACAGGGAGGTGGGATCCATCTGATTCCTTTGCTTCAGGCACCTGAAGGACTCCACAGAGTTCAGAGGGCACTTGGGGAAGTTTCTGAAGTACACAGTTCATCTGGGGTCTTAATGATGAGTAAGCAGAGGCAGACTTGGATCAAATTGTCTCTGATGCCTCTCTACACATAGTTTCTGGAAGATTCTCAAAGGAACTTTGAGGGATGAAACAGCACATATCTAGAGTATCCTTGGAAGAAGACAAAGAAAGAATCTTACCGAGTACAAGAGGCTTCATTAAGGTCTGCATCATGACAAAAGAAGCAAAATATAGTTATTTTTCCACTCTGATTGCATCTATGGATTGCAACCAACACCCCATCATTGTCAAGAAGACTTGTAAGCCTCTCTTGAGTGATTGCTTTTGGTTGTTGAACTGTGATGTGATGTTTTATTATATTGACATACATTTTAATGTTTGTATTTGCTGATTTTATTCTTTATTTATGTGTCCTGAGATGTATATTGATTTGACAGCTATATTAAATATAAATAATCAAACTTTGTGCATGAACCTATATTTAAATTAATGCATTCAAACTACGTACATACTGTGTATGAGAAGAGCAAATTTAACTGAGGCTTGCAAAGAACAGTCTCATAATGGATCATAAATCATTAATGATTTAGTAATGCAATTATTGGATTACTAATATATCCAGTGTTACTAACAGAAAATAACATGAGCAAAGTGATATTCATATAATTTTAAATTATATGTTTTGGAATCCAATATTCAGTCTGTACTGTCTCTTTTTCTTTTTTAAAAAACTGCAATTCACTGTAAAATGCTTCACTTGAGAATCTGAATAATTATTGTTCCCACCTCCTCAAGCAGGAAAACATGATTTTTCTTCCACAGAGAAGGAGTAAAAGATCCTTACTCCTTTTTGCATGAAGAGAGAACTGCAGATAGTGAGGATTCAGGGGCCAGTCATCTTATCTTTGAGCTCATCTCAAAACATTAATTGTTTTACTACTCTTAAGGTAGATAAACATAGATTTAGCTTATTTTGGAAAAGTGAAAATATCTGTAACTTAAGAAATGCAATTCTTAGCAGTGATGCTTTGTCTGAAGAAGATGTACCTGAGATAGAAACATTGGCAAATTTTTCATAGATACTAAAGGAAACTACAGGTAGTCCTCAACTTACAACAGTTTGCTTAGTGAGTGTTCAAAGTTACAAGGGCACTGAAAAAGTGACTTATGACCATTTTCACACTTATGACAATCATAGCACCCCCATGATCACATAACTTACATTCAAAATGCTTGACAACTTCTCACATTTATGACCATTGCAGTGTCCCTTGGTCATTTCATTACCTTTTGCAATGTTCTGACAAAGTCAATGAGAAAACCAGATTCATTTAACAACCATGTTACTTACTAATTTAACAACTGCAGTGATTCACTTAACAAATGTGGCAAGAAAAGTCATAAAATGGGGAAAAACTCACTTAACAAAATTCTCACTTAGCAACATAAATTTTGGATTCAATTATGGTCATTAGTTGAGGACTACCTGTATTCGACATTTTCTACAATGTTAGCCCTTTATGATCTGCAAGATCAGGAACAAAAAGTGTTAGGAGTCTTACCTTATTGTATTATATTGTATTGTAACAGAATAGTGAAAGCTAGACAGTCTCCTTTACTTCAAGTTATACACAACACAATCAATGCAGAAGTGTTTTGAATTTCTTTCTCAATTGTCACACTTTTTCTTAGCATGCAAATACCTCTTCTCTAACAGTTTGCATTCTCCCTCATTTCTGAGTCAAACCAATATTTCATCATTCCATCGTCTAAGCCAGTGGCCCCAAACCTTTTGGGCATCAGGGACCAGTTCCTGGGGGGGCAGGGGGGGAATGGTTTTGTGTGCTGCTTGCATCCCATGGATGGGGCTTTGCTTGTTTGCACAGCCCTGTTTCTGGCAAATAGTGGACTGGTATTGGTTCATGGGTTGGAGGTTGGGGACCTATGGTCTAAGCCATCAGAATCATATTCCATTTCCTGCATATAAAAACAGGTCAGGCAATTCATAAAGGTTGATAAGCCTGAAATAGGAGATTGGGATGAAGCTGAAATGTGATTTCCCTTCTCTTTTGTAGAAAATATAAGGAATATTGTTCCTGGTAGCTATTGTCTGGTAAATCCAAAATTAGTTCACAGGCACAGGACTTGTGTATTTTAGATGGAATTTCTCATGACTAGTTTGGATTCAGAAGACCCCAAGCTGAAAGACACAGCTTGGGACATGTTGCACGTTTGCCAGGAAGAGCAAGAGAATGCCACTTTGGAGGCCCTGAATGAAGACCAGAATCAGGAGGAGACTAGTAATCAAGCATCAGGACTGACAGAGCTAGGAAACATGCAATGATGAGGCAGATTCAGATCCTCCCCTTATCCCTAGAATACACTGCACGGAATGTCAAGCAACGCAAAGGCCTTTAATGTGATTTCTTGCCTATCAAGGGGATTCCCATCCTTGGTTGCTTATGCCCACAGTGGGCATTTTTAAGAACAATCATTACTAGCAATCTTTTGATGGAAACAATTGCTTTGTTTGCTTGATCTCTGCATTTGTCTCTAGAACCTGTTGCCTGTAGAAATTCTGCTCCTTTGAAACCAGGCTGGCTGACAACCCACATTTAGACTCTTGGATATCTGAACCATGACCATCCATCCAACCTGACCATCCATCTGCTTCTCCCCTTGATTCTTTAGAACTCTTTCTAGGAATTGGACAAACACACTGCACAAACCTGACATTTTGTAACTGAACACCTAGACAGAGGGAATCAGTTGAGATTTGAACCCCAGTCTCCCTCATTTAAAACAGTGCTCTAACCAATACACTATTCAGCTGTATGTATATGTGTGTGAGAGAGTATAATAGTACGCTATCCTGTTGGCATCAATTCTTAGCAATCACATAGATTTTTCTCTAGGATAATTTGTTCTCAACCTGCTCCTTCATGTCTTTAATTGGGGCATGTATTGCCACTGTCATTGAGTCCACTCACCTTGCCACTAGTCATCACCCTTTTCTCTTTCATTCCACCTTTTTCCAATGTTATAAACTTCTCAGGAGAGCTAAATCTGTATGTTTCTGAAGTATGATTATTTGAGTCTAGTCATTTGGGCTTCTTGGTTGATTTGCTCAATAAGCCATTTGTTTATTTTCTTGTCTATATTCAGGAGTCTTCTCTGATCCCAAAATGCAAAAATATAAACACATTTAATGTCTTGTTTCTTCAAGGTGCAATTATTGCTTCCATACAATATAACAGGGGAAACAATTACCTGTATGATTCTGACCTGGGAATAAGTAGGGATACATCAAGGCATGTGAATATGTTTTTTCAAGGCATTCATAGCCAGTCTACTAAGTGATAGTCTATAGTGCAGATAATCTTAATTCCATTTTTTCAGGTCCTTGACCTTTGTTATTTAGAGCTTGCAGATTATTTGCATTTTCAACTATCAGATTAGTATCTTCAGTAGAGCACAGCTTATTCATGTTCCTTCTTCCAGTTTGAAAATCACCTTTTTTCCAGTTCAGTTCCTTATATTCCAAATATAGGTTGAATAGATAAGAGGACAATATATGACTTATCTCATTCCTTTGCCAATGTGGAAACAGTTTGTTTTGCCATGTACTATTCTTAATTATTATGATTATGTTTTTTTTATATTTGTACGCTGCCCAGAGTTACCTTAAGGTAAGATGGGCAGACTACAAATTTTACCAATCAATAAATACATGAAGCTGCATGTCCTCTCGTTAGGTTTAGTGTGAGCAAAATGAATTTCTAAGCACATTCCACAGTTTGACATTAAGACAATCAAAGGCCTTTTTATAATCAATGAAGCACATAAATCAATGCCTTCTTTTTGGTCTTCTATCATTTTCTCAAATATTCAACAATCAGCAATAATTACTTATTTTAATAAAGCTTATCTTGCAATTAGCAGTTGTTATATTGGTTAAGTTGACTTATTATTTTTCAAACATTTAGGAATTGGTGCCACCTTGATAATTTCCCTGTGGTCTCAGCTTTTCAAAAGCAGTGCCAAGTCACTTTTGGAATTCAGCAAGAAAGTTTTGAGAATCTTTGATCTAGGCAACAATTAACTGTTTAGCTGCAGCTGAAATCTCCAATCTCATCCACTTAGTTCTCTTTCTCCTTCACCCACTGATCCAACAAAGTGCTTACTGGGTCTTGATTATCTTTACTTTCTCACTCACTCACTCTTCATTCCCAATATCTCCTGCCATTCCTGCAGCTCTACCTGCTCACTTTACCCATTAACCATTCCTTCATCTGGTGATTCCTCAGTCCTCCTCCCTTTTTTTGTTTCATGGTTTCACTGTAATGCATTGTAGTGCCCTTTTTTTTGCTATTTTCTTTACTCTTTAGCTATAACAGTATGAAACCATCAGTCATTAACTCACAGAATATTAACATTGTCTCACAGAGCAATTATTTTTATTGGTTTGACACAGATCAATTTTTTTACTTAGTGTTCAGAAACTAAATACGACAAATCAAGATTCTGAATTAGAGGCAAGTATGGAGAGAAATCTTTAGACACAAAAATCCATTTTCTAGCTGCCAGCAGTATTTTTGTGAAATGCATAATGGTTAGCTTTCTGACAAAAATAATCTATCAGATTATGACATTTATCTTCCTAAAGTAAGAAAGAAAAGGCATCTGCAAGTTATTCCATTGCTTGGTATGAGACATTAATGTAATTTAAATCAGTTTCTAGAGTTCACCAAATAAATAAAGAAATACTATGTTTTGATGCATTTTCTACAACTACTCATGAAAATTCTTAATGATAATTTTCAAGTAAAAGAATATTGGTCTTGTATCATCTATGCAGCTAAACTCCTTACTTCACATTTCATAGACTGCTTTATTTATCACCAGAATAAAGGCCATCAAAACGTGTCATCTGAATGAAGTCTGAAACATGATCCTATCTTCAATTATTCTGCATCAATACAACATATGACATAACACATACATATGGAAGAAGCTGCACATATTGGAAAAGAATCCACTTATACTCAAGTTACAGGAATCACTGAAATAATGATAGGTTTAAGGTGACATAAAAGTACTTACTGAGCAATACAAGTGCACTCAGCATTATTCCAGTGCTAGAAGAAATACATCACATCCCCTATCATAAGCTAAAAATAGGCTAAGTTGCATTTACTGGATAAGAAATTATTCCCCAAAATAAATACCTGCAAACTGGGAGAGCACACTGTCTTACTTTTACTGAAAAGAACTGAAGCCCCTGCTAAAACAAAGGGCCAAGTACAGACCCCAGTACTAAAAACAAAAATTCCTGCAAAGATATAGCAGGCAAAAAGGAACAAATGACAAAAGCATTCATCCTGATATTGCAACACAAACTCTGTCCTTTATAAACTTGCATTAGATAAGATGTCACAACACAAGGCCAAAAGAGCTAAACTTGTGCTGTGTTGTCACAGAATACATGTCATCATATTTATTTATTATCCATCTGTCTACCTAATTTATATAGATGCTCATCTTAGAAGCAAGTGATTCTGGGCAGTGTAGTTAGGAATGAACATCGTTAGCTGAAAAGGGTGGATCTGACTGAATTAGTGGTATTTTATTTGGGGCTTGGGTTTTTAGTTGGAGTGCTTGGCAACTGACACAGCACCCAAACCACACCAAATACCACACAGCCAACCACCATGAAAAAAGTAACCCTACCATACAAAAAATGGGTATTGGAAATGACAGCAATAGTTCTTCAACTTCTCAGCCACAAACTCACAGCCACACTCTGCCAGGAATTATTCACAACCAAAGACAAGATACAGAAGGATAAAAGAAACAATGTATTGTACAAAATCAATTGTAACAATTGCAACCAATTCTACATGGGACAAACATCACATCAATTAAAAAACAGAATCCATGATCACCAGTTGTCAGTCAAACACCACAATCCCAAATCCCTAAACTCTACCCATATTGACACCCAAATAGAACCAATTTGAATGGAGCTATACAAGAATCATCAGCCACACTAACACCTGCCATACACGTGAGTTTATTGAAGCCTGAAATGCCACAAGCAATTCCATTAATAGACACATTCAACCAGTCTATGAACCCCTTGGAATTAAAATCAACCGCACAGCCAATCAGCAAAAGCATTGACTCTCAAACAACCCATGCAACCTCCTCAACCAGCACTCCACCTCCCAATGACCCTCACCTGACATGACCTCCCTATCACAAGACTGATTACAAGACCCTCACCTGACATGATCCACATCTGACCCATCACAAGACCCTCACCTGACATGACCTTCACATCACAAAACCTGACCACACAAAGCCTTTATAAGCAGAGCATGAACACTGACATCCCTTAAACTTGGTTGAAGATGTTCTATCAGTATAATTTTGTTCTATCAATATAATTATATCAAACCAAATGTATTTCTTGTGACTAAACTAGAAAGGTTGGTATCAATTTATTATGAATTTATTAGTATTCCTGGCTTCTAATTTGTAATCTGAAATCTGAATTTTTAAAAAACCAAGTTACAATTAGGGGTATCCATGAAAGTTACAAAATCTAAGCACATGGCAGAATATAAATGAAATGAAATGAAAATGTTTAGATTTAAGGAAGAAAGTTGTCTCTTCAGCTGCGTGTTGTCAAATAATAATATGTCTGTTTCAAATAAATACACAAATAATCTTGTTAAAAAATAGTCTGCTGAAGGATACAGTATGCTATTGGATTATTGTGGGCATCCAGAGTTGCCTGTAACCAATGGAGAATAGTAGCATATTGGACATAAATGTCCAGAATGTAATAGACAGAACATACACAAATATAAACACAGAGATATTTTGCAATGAGATATTTTTGATGCTAAAATTAGCACTGCCTTTCTAGATTTCAGGGTTTAAAGTTATATATTTACAAAAAAGGCTTTAGACTGACAGTCAAGAATAAGTCCCAAGCCTTTTTCCCTCCCATCTTTTTTCAATCTCTGGGAGGACTGAAAACTGACATAACATTTCACAAATCTGATGGTGTAATAAAACTCATACCTACTTGTTGTGATTGGAAGGATCGGTCCTGTTGGGAGTTTTGACTCTGATGACTGTTAGATCGTGGATTGACGTCAGAACCAGGAAACGTTAATCTGAAGGGCAAGCCAGTTAATTAGCACGTTGCCTTAATGGGTATAAAAGGACACAGCTGAGCTGGTGCCTTTCGCCAGGAACAAAATGACTAATTTGAATGAGGACGTTACAGCCAAGAGCTCTCTGTTTGTTTGAATTTCGAAGGGGAGTCCTAACAGTTTCTGCCAGTCGTTATCTTGTTATTTCCTTCAGTTTGATTTGATTGTGAAACGGCTGCTTTATGTTTGTTCGTTTGAATTTCCAAGAGGAGACATAACATTATTGTTCCTGGCCCAAACAAACCATCTTTAAAGCAAGATGGATTCAAATCAACTGCAGCGTTTGGTAGAGCAGCAACAACAACAAATTAATCAGCTACTGCAAAGCAATGTGACGCTTCAGAATCAGGTAACACAATTGCTGAATTATGTTTCCAGCTTACCAAGTCCTGCTGCTGTTCCCCCTGCCCCTCCTGTGAGGAAAAGCCCAGTATCCATGCCAGAGAAATTTTCAGGACAAATGGACATGTTTCCGGCATTTCTGGGGCAGTGTCAATTATTTATGTCCTTGAGGCCTGAAAACTTTCCAAATGATCGGGCTAAGACAGGATTTATTCTTAGCCTTTTATCTGGGCAGGCTGCTAATTGGGCTACTCCCTTGTTAGTTCAAGATAGCCCGTTGTTGAATAATTTCCAGGGTTTTCTTCAACAAATGAGAGTGATGTTTGAGAACCCAATTAAGATACAAACTGTGGACAGACGGTTATGGGACATTAATCAGGGGAAACGTTCCCTGCAGGAATACGTTGCAGAATTTCGTTTGCTGTGTTTGGACTTTAACTGGAACGAACCGGCTCATATGGCTGCATTCCAGGAAGGCTTGTCTGATGCCATCAAAGATGAGCTGGTCCATGCAGAGAGGGCTTTGACTTTGGATGCATTGATAGTTCAGTGCTTACGAATTGAAGCTCGTTTACAGCAACATGGATGCAAACGGCTCGGTATGGAACCATCTTCGTTTTCTCGTGCACAACCCACGCCACCGAGAGTTTTCCAACCCACGGTTAATGTTGAGGAGCCGATGGAGTTAGGCGCACTCCGTCCTCGCTTAACGGTGCGAGAACGTTCAAGAAGGTTCCAAGAAGGCTTGTGCCTTTATTGCGGGGGTCTGGGACATTTTGTTAATTCCTGCAAATGGAGAGGGACCCGCAGACCCGTACCTGAAACCACTCTTGGCTCGTCAGGAAAACAGGGTAGACCTGACCTCAAGGAAACCCTAGGTCGGACACATTTCACATCCCCACCTCAAATTGCTGAAGTAAATCCTGGCCCTCCTCGGCATTTACTTTTGGACACTCAAATTTTTCTACAGTCACAGAAGGAAGGAATTCCCGCTGTTGCGTTGGTGGACTCAGGGGCTACAACCAGCTTTATGGACCGAGCTTTTGCTACGCACTATGGGATCCCATTGGTTGCTGTACATCCACCCATTAAGGTGGAAACCGTGGATGGGCGTGAGCTCAAGTCTGGGCCCATTCGTTTCGCCACCCAGCCAGTGTGTATGATCATCGGGGATCATGAGGAGGCAATAAGTTTTTATATCACCTCGAACCTTCATCTCCCTTTGGTGCTCGGAATGTCCTGGTTGCGTTTGCACAATCCGTTGGTGGCTTGGTCGCAGAACGGTATTTCTTTTCCAAGTCTCCAATGTGTAGACCACCTGAGACAATTGGAACGAGCGACGCCTCCATTGGCTGTGGGAGACAGAGTGGGGTTGTCAACGAAACATCGTCAAGTTAATCATCAGACTCGGGGGAAGGGCCCTGCAGTGGGGGATAGTGTTGTGATTGGAAGGATCAGTCCTGTTGGGAGTTTTGACTCTGATGACTGTTAGATCGTGGATTGACGTCAGAACCAGGAAACGTTAATCTGAAGGGCAAGCCAGTTAATTAGCACGTTGCCTTAATGGGTATAAAAGGACACAGCTGAGCTGGTGCCTTTCGCCAGGAACAAAATGACTAATTTGAATGAGGACGTTACAGCCAAGAGCTCTCTGTTTGTTTGAATTTTGAAGGGGAGTCCTAACAGTTTCTGCCAGTCGTTATCTTGTTATTTCCTTCAGTTTGATTTGATTGTGAAACGGCTGCTTTACGTTTGTTCGTTTGAATTTCCAAGAGGAGACATAACACCTACTGATTTGTAGAACATTTATGAACCAATATTGAAGGACAATGTTTCATCAGATACCCAAAATATTAATGCTTCTAAAAGAGCCATATGATCGCATGCTACATATTTTGTGTCTGCATCTTAGTGTTCTAAATCATCTTTCCCTAACCTGATATGAATCTCTGTGCTCTCTGGGAAAGACAGGAATTCTCAGTAAAAAGGCATCAACTTAGAGACAACTTCCCCTTTGATCTTGCTTGTCCCCAACTAATTCACCCAAAGTGAATTGGCGTCCTTCAGTCTCAAGAGACGATGGCATCATGCTATGAAACTGGTAACTGCCATTTCCTGTGTTGTTTTAATGCTGTATGTAAAACTGGAGTGTCCTCTCCAGAGCACAAGACCTGGGTGATTTAATATGGAAGATTAATTGTACCCAAGCAGCAGATCCCCACCTCCTCTTCACATCACTGAAATAGTCTAATGCAATGGCAGAACCGCTACGATTGGTTCCAGCTGCATTGCAGGAGTTATCAGAATGTGATTGTACATAGTCACGAACTGCTTCCGGGACTCCGGCTCCGGATTTTGCCTCCAGGTTTTCTCCTGAAGCTTTTTCCAATAATAGATATAGCCACTAGGCAGTGGAGGTTTGAAATCAGAGTTTTGCTTCTCATAGAAGATGGTTCTACCATTTTATCTGCTGTTGGGGCATAAAGCCCTCTTCTGCCTTCAAAACTGTTGACCATCGTTTCCTATAACCCTGGAAAGGGGCCCTTACGAGATACTGCCAGCTGGACCAAGGTTTGTTAAGGAGGTATTACTCCTCCTCACTCCAGGATGCCCAGCTCGGTTCCATTTGCAGTGTCCATTTTCTTCCAACTGTCACTTTCCGATCATTCCACTCTACCAGCTCTTGGACTATCAGTTTCTTCACCTCTCTGTTTCTTCAACAAATTCCAGCCTCATGGTTAGTTTATTGAGCTTGTCTCTTTCTTGCCTTTCCCTCTACACACTCTTCCATTTCCACATACCAGTCTCTACAATCCAAATTCTTAAAAAAAACCCTCTCTACAGAACACTTTGGAGTACCACCTACAAACACATGCAGTTGCTGTCGCCATCAGGAAGCATGACGGTCTGCAGTGAGGGGACAGGTGTTCTTGGCTGACAGGTGGAAAGGTGGGGAGTGAGCAGTTGGGTTGGCCCCTGAGGTGAACTGCTGTAGGGAAGGGTCCTCCCGTCCATTACTCTCATCAGGGCTGCAGCTTTACTGCTGCCATGGACAGGATGTAGGTCACAAAAGCTCCCCAGCAGCTTCTTCAATCCCCCACTCCACCAAGTTGTTTTTTTAACAGCACTCCCCCCCTCTAAATCCTCCTATTTCGGAGGCAGAGCAACTGCAATGCCTCACGCTCTGTCCCACTCCACCCCTCCGCTTATTCACTCAAATAAGTGGTTGATAAAGTTAGGGTTCTGATTTTATCGCATGATAGGTAGGAGAAAAAAAGTAGACAATGAGAAGAAGGCAGAATGGGGAAACAGCAAAAAAATCTTCATGTTTCGTCCTACTTCAGGACATTTAAAGTTACAGACATTTACTGTACGATTAGAGGCAAAAACCAGGGAATTCAGTTTACATTAGAAGCTTCAGTAGAAAGAATGGATAACTTGTCTGTTTTCAAAATATTGGACAAGATTGACATGACCATTTACAAAATATTCATTTACTAGATGGCACCTTAGATAAGTTGTTTTGTTTTGCCTCTTTCAAACCTTCCAAGATGCTGTAAGGCATTTCAATTTACCTCTTGTCTTTTTTTCCCCGGGGCAAAAGTGTTCTTTTTTTCCCTTTTATTATTTTTAGGACTATCTTTGGGGCATGTCCCACCTTTTTAATTAGAAGATTTTCAATGTTTAAATTTAAGTGGGAGAGAGAACCTAGGAATAAAAAAAAGGAAAGTATCAGTAGGATTTCCAGAGGTACTATATACTTGTGTAAGATGAACTTTAACCTAAAATTAGTAGTTGTCCATACATATTTTATTAACATAACATCAAATGTTAGGTGATTAATACAATAATTATCATTTTATTGAAAGATTATCAGAAAAAAATCATTCTCCGGCTTTATGATTTTAAGGTGGGACACAAAGCACATCAAAATCTATTTATTAATAATGCTTTATTATAGCTGCTACTTGCAAATGAAGAATTCACAATTATCGCCTGTGATTCTTTCATCGTTTTCTAGCCACTGGTTATTATGCAAGCATGAATCACTAATTTTAATTGAATTGTCAGTTTGATTCAAAGAGTAGAGTCAACATAAAAATAGGTCAGTACTGACAGAAGATAATAATTGTAGTTCAGGATTGAACTGTGGAGTTCCTGGTGCTCTCTGAGCTTGGCTGTTTTCTTGCAAATGTTTCATTACCAAACTAGGCAACATCATCAGTGTTGGTAAGGTGTGAAGTTTGCCCTCATTTTATATACTAAGGCAAGCCACTAATGTATGTGTGTATACACACATATACGTATATATAGAGAGTAGTATATAATAATACCAAACTGCATTCCTGACTAACATTGATGATGTTATCTAGTTTGGTAATGAAACAACCGCAAGAAAACAACTAATCACCCATAATAGATAGGTCACTTTGCAAAAAGGCACTTAATCAAGCTGAAGGTATCTAATTCAAAACTGAATTACCTGTAAAATAATTGTCTGAACCAAATGTCCATGTTTATTTCCATTGAAGTATGTAAGTTGTATCTCTTTATATTCCAGGTTCTGAAATCTTACAACCAACTTGAGCAAGCCTCCATTCACCACATTTAGTTAGATAATGCAACTGGATTCTAGATTATTGGTTCAGGTTGAGTTCAGGAAAACTTTTTTTTTAACATAATGGGACACTTTTTGCCCCTCATATAAAAAGGTAACAGCAGACAAGCTGATTATAGTATGTATTATATTATAGAATTTCTAGCATGTATATACTATTGAAACAGCGACGTCTAGGCTGGGTTGGGCATGTCGTGAGGATGGTTCCGAAAGACCTCCTGTATGGAGAATTAGTGCAGGAAAAGCATCCTAGAGGGAGACCACAGCTGTGATATAAGGATAACTACAAGAGGGATCTAAAGGCTTTGGGAATGGACATTAACAGCTGGGAAACCTTGACCTCTGATCGTTCAGCTTGGAGGCTAAAGACACAGCATGGCCTTCTCCAATTCAAAGAGACACTTGTTCGGCAGGCTGAGGCAAAAAGGCAGTCCTGGAACCAGTGAAATCTGGGGGCTGGACAGGGGACAGACTGTATCTGTCCTCAGTGTGGAAGGGATTGCCATTCTCGAATTGACCTTTCTAGCACACTAGATGCTACTTTAGGACTTCTTTTCAGAGCACGATACCATAGTCTTTTGAGACTGAAGTATGCCAAGTATTTATCACTTTTAATTATTTTTTGTAATTTTGAAAGTCATTTACCTGTTGGAATATTTATACCAAAAACAGGATAGCAAATCTGTAAAATTTACGAATATGAAATGGTAAGAGATTAAAAAGTGACCATTATGGTAACTTCTGTCATTCATGTTTTGATAATACACGCTGTTGTTACCATGTATTTCTTCCCATTCCCTTTTCCCACATTCTTCCTACTATTAGCATTCAGCCCCATAGAAATCTACCTGTTCTATAGTAAACTTGCTTTTCCTCTACATTTTCCCTTTCTTTAATATCACATTTTCATCACCCACTGTTTCCTTTGATCCATGCTTCTTAAATGTTGACTAATTTGTTTTATTTCATGTATTCATGTGTTTAAACCCACTGATTCTTGGACATTTTTATAATATTTTTCCTTTTTAATCACTATAATATTTCGGACTTCCCGTTTATAAGTGTTGTGAAGATTTTTTTGCACTTTTTCTTCTATTAAGCTCTATGCATCTATATTTCATTTTCTACCAATTCTACATCACCATTTTTTCACTATTCTACCTAGTCTGATTATTTCAACCATTTTGATTTAGCTGTGAACATCCAGTCTTTCTAATTTATTATGTGCCAATCTCTTCTTCATGATCCTCATATATTAATTGATCCCAAACATTTTACAAAAGATGTACTTTATTCCATTCCATTTTTATATTTTAAATTCAATTCTTTCTTCAACATTGACACTGAGATAAGCTCATCCCCCTACATGTGAAGATGCTAGTCAAAACATATATAGGTATAAGGCAGATCATCTAACAGGCGTCATTATTCTTCAACAATCTGCTTCTAGTCGCTCACCATTTTACCGGCACTTCAATAAAAGCTGTGATTCAGAATAAAAACTTGGACAATGCCTATTGAAAAGTGTCAGAGGAATGGCTGTCTCCCTCACTCTTTGCTTAATAAGCTGCATTCTACCATAAGTTGCACATGTTGAGAGAACAATAGTAACTCAGCCTGATCAGTGATAAACAAGGATTTTGGCTCAAGCTGGGGAGGAGTTTGAGACCTTGTTCACCAGATGAAAGGAATTGCCATTGTTCACTCATCAGAAAAGAATCTGCCTCACTCTATGTAATGGTATTGCCAATCCTATGATATTCAGAATCTGCAAGTTTAGTTTTTTGACAAATGAATATTGTAAGCTTCACTCTCGGTCAGGCATAGTCAGATGCTAACCATTACCATAATGACAGAAAAACTAAAAAAAATTGTAATCAGAAGCAAGGAGTTTAAATGATGCAGAATATGCTGTAAAATGAGAAAGGAATCACTAAATGCAGCAGAATATGTTGCATTTATACACATTAGATTTTAGGAAATCTGTTAGTATTCAAAAACTAGAAATATGACTGTGATCTCTGGTCTAAGACTGTAATAAACTGATTGATTAATTGATTGATTGATTCATTGATTGAAATATGACTGGGCTCACTGCAAAAATGTTCTAAAATATTTTCACCATCACAATTATTTACAACTGTAAGATTAACAATAATAATATATTCCCCTCTTTAATCATGTGCAATTCTCAGAGTCTGCCTGGACAAGTCCCTGAAGTTTTCTTGGCAAAGTTTTTCAGAAGTGATTTGCCATAGCATCCTTTTTAGGGCTGAGAGAAAATATTGGCCAAGGTCACTCAGCTGACTTTGTGCCCAAATCGAGACCAGAATTCACAATGGCTAACAATAATAATATAAACAATTAAATAAAGTAAAAAAATAAATTAGAACAAACTATCAGATGTTTTTACCAGTGAACGCTTTATAACACTTATTTCATATGTTATTAAGTTGCTTCAAATCAGAAGAGTAAACAGCACATAGACTTTGGCAAATAAATAAACAAAAGGTAACAGTACTTAATAATAAATAATAAATAAAAGGTAACAGTACTTAATCCACATTGTAGCTTAATGGTATTAATTGGAACAGCTAATATCATAAAATTAATCAATTTTCTTAAAAATATTTGGCAATACAGGTCTACAATATTTCTAATAAGTTTAGGAATAACAAGTTTACAGTTATGTGCCTTATTTCAGAATAAAGTGGGTGGAAACCTAATTAGTAAATTCATAGAAAAGAATGGCATGGTAGAAAATTATAATAGCATAAACTAAAAGACCAAAATTGTGGTAAACTGTACTTATGAACAGAGCATGAGATCTCAAGTCTCAGCACTTTTCAGGAGAATAATTTGAAAAGCTTCTCCACATATTCTAAATGTACAAAACTAAAAAAAACAAAGTGTCTTTTTAAAAGATAGGCCTTATCTGCTTTTTTTTTCAAAAAACAAAAAGCAAATTATGGTTATACAAAGTTCACATAGATGTATCTAAAGATTTAGTTCTGAAGAAAAGCTAGAAATTGGAATGCAGTAAGATGGGATATTTCCATGAATAATCATTTACATAAATACTTGGGATTCCACTTGTCTCTTCCTGGTTTAGGCCACATTCCCATGTGATATAAAATCATGCCTTAATAGTTAAAAGTGCAGGTTTATTGGCATAAACATAAAGAATGCGATTTTATGCAGGAAATAAACTCAGACACACAAATAATAAAGGAAGTTGCCTTATATCATCAAATTATTAATTCATCTAGTATAGCATGTCTTCCTTTCTGTCAGCTTGTACTTTGGAATTTCCCATTGTCTATCAGGAGATACTAAGTTGAAAGAGAAAAAAATATGTTATTTGTCTAACTATAGCTCTAAACCAGTTTTTGGAGCATGTTCCAATCATATTTCTAAATTTTGGCAGTGCAACTGCTAAAAATTGGTGGCATGATTTCACATCATTTTGAGGATAACACATGAATCCAATTGAAGTGTGGTGATCTACCACTAAAAAGTAAATAAATAAATAAAAACTGCAGTGTGTGCAATCAAATTATTAGTTTTTATTTGCAACAATTATATTTCTCTTCTCAATGAAAAAGAATCATAGTTCACATTAATTACACATGCAGTAATACATGATTTTAAAAGTAAATTATAGACATGCTAAGAAGAAGTCTGAGAGGAGAAATCAAGGAAATGCTTTTTGACTTTAATTTCTGCCTCAGTTGCGGTATACATGAAATTAAAATCCAATTCAATTGATGACTACATACATAAAAATGGAATGATATAAAAATCAATAAGATATTAGATATATATAATGTATTAATTGCATGTAAGAGAACTAGATTAGGTTTATTAGATAAGATATGCCACAGAATAGTTACAGATAACTCCTATATGTCATTTAAAGATATATTAAAACTATATATGCTCTCACATATATCAAAAAGAAAGAAAATCCTTCTGCACTGACAAATGTGACTCTAATTTTCATGTGTTCTTTAACCTGCTAGTAACACAGGAAGACTTTGTAGCTAGAAATGTCTTTGCTACATTCAAGAATGTTTTACATTTGTATCTTGTTCTGCCCCATCTGTAGGATAGGGTGCA
The DNA here is from genome assembly GCF_049901715.1 of Pseudonaja textilis. NCBI lineage: Eukaryota > Metazoa > Chordata > Lepidosauria > Squamata > Elapidae > Pseudonaja > Pseudonaja textilis. The sequence continues at coordinate 158,693,649 of NC_141992.1, read as the reverse complement.
GTAAGTAAACAGAAATGCAGAATTCATTTCATTTTCATTTTCAAGTATAAGCATTGATCAAATAATTGAAGAGTCATTATTGAATAATCTATCAGTCTTAATTGTTTACTTTTCACTAGAATAGTGATTGATTCAATAAAGCCAGAAATAAACAGATACTAAGAAAACAAGCAACAAGATGTCTATTAGTAAATATTTTACGGAATGATCCTCTGTAAAAACATCCCAGATTATAAGTAGTCCTCAATTTATGACCATTTATGATGGGCTCAGAATGGATGCTTTACAGCTCGTAAAGCATATCTGGCCATTATAAATGATCACAATCACCACCACCCCTGCCCCGTAATCATGTAACCACATTTCAGGCACGTCACAGTTTGTTTGCACTGACAATCAATTGCCAAATGCTCTGCAATTATGTGATCATCATTTGCCACCTTCTCTGCCAGTTTCCTCAGCAAGTCAATGGGGAAGCCAGTAGGAAAGGTTGCAAGCGGAAGGAACAGGGGATTCAAGGTTCATTCCTACTGTGCACTGAGTGATTTCTCTTTTCCTCCATGTGCTGTAAGAATGAACCTCTAATCTGGTGAAACAGTAGCAAATGACAACTTTCTGAGCCTTTCAGGAGGCTAACATTAGGCACCATCTTCTCCTCCCCAAATGTAGCAAAAGCCAGCCTTCTGAAAAGTTTCATATTCAGGGAGGGGAAAATTGACAGTTAATGCCAGCCTTCTGCCCCTTCTATAGCAATGGTATTCATTAGCATTTCCACCAAATTGGGTGGGCTCCTCCAGGAAATTCCTTGGCATGTTGGAGAAATGAATCTCAAATCAGGTGAAAACACTAGCAAACACCGCCATTTTTGTGATTGTTTGGAAGGCCCCCAATTGTTCAATTTGGAGAAGGAGCCTTTGAAACCATCACAAGAATGGGACCTTCTTGCAGGATGGAGCAGGTGGCCTTGGAGGTCAGCAGTTGGAGAACAATGCAAAAGTGGACCTGGGCATGGGGGGGATTAGTAAGGACCTGGGACTCCCAGGCCTAATAGATCAGAAGAGGCCCAGGCCTCTCAAATGTGATGCAATGCTCACATCCAACCCCCATGATACCATGGGGACCCTCTCCCAGGGGCTTTGCTTAACTTGTATGGTCGCTTAACCACACCTGTGAATGCTGGGATTGCAACTGTTAAGCAAAGTGGCCATGTGGCACCTCACTTAATAACCGTTTTGCTTAACTATTAAGTTTCCAAGGTGCTGTAAGCAGTGGAATAACTGTAAACCAAAATAACAGCTAAAAAAGAACAGGCCAGGGAAAGAATGCTACATGTTGCCCGTATTGGATTCTAATTTCTTTTCTCATTTTCTGTTAATGAGAATGAAAGCTTATGCTTTGGTTCAAACTTTGTTTCATATTAGAGCTTTTAATATTTAATATTCACATCTAATTTGAGCATGTTCTGATACTTTGTTATAAGATTTAGAAAGGTGCAAGTAAACAATTCACTTACATCAATCAACCTTTCAAATGTGATTGTAAAGATAGAGTTTACAAAGCTTACATAACGTCGTCACAAATTCTATAACTCAGTGACAAGAAATTCAAAGCTCATCAGCAATTGCTAGATACAGTATGTAAAAGTGTCAGCCAGAAAGTCAAATGATAATAAGAGTTTTAGTTCAGGAACATTTAGTAGGTAATAATCTTCCTATCACGTCTTAACTGGAAATTTCAAGGATTAAAGACAACTTTCTACATGACATAACTTCTTTTGCTACTATGTTACAGATCATTGTTACAGATGTTAAATCTTCACTGCTTTTAAAATACTACAGAACATTCAATAACCAACATTATTTAAGTAATTCCCTTATAGCAATACAGTTCAATTACACATTTTGAGAGTTTTTACACTCTGTGGAAAGTATATATTGGCTGAGATTTTATTTGTTATTTCTGTGATTATCAAATTAAGGAGAAGCAGCAGCAGCAAGGAAGAATATGACTCATTAATGATATTGCATCTATTCTGCATGTATGTTTTTTTTACAAATTTCACCAAGGTCCTATGTTTTTAACACTCTTGACTGATGGGTAGTAGAGAAGCATACCCATGGATAACTGGAAATGAAAATGCTCAGAAAAAAAGGAATAAGAAAGCGAAGGAAAGTTAATGCAGGTGGATACAGATTATGCAGAAGTAAAATTAATACACAGTAAAATTTGCACACAAGCTATTATAGAAAATAGAATAAAGTTGGAAGGGACCTTGGAGGTCTTCTAGTCCAACCCCTGGCTTAGGTAGGAAACCCTACACCACTTCAGACAAATGGTTATCCAACATCTTCTTAAAAACTTCCAGTGTCGGAGCCTTCACAACTTCTGGAGGCAAGTTGTTCCACTGATCAATTGTTCTGTCAGGAAATTTCTCCTTAGTTCTAAGTTGCTTCTCTCCTTGATTAGTTTCCATCCATTGTTTCTTGTCCTGCCCTCAGATAGCATGTATGGCACCCACTGGTGATAACCCACCCAACCTGTTCCTTGGTACTTTGTCTTCTCAATTTGTAAATATTCCTTTAATTAGTAAAATATGAATGGGAAACTCCATGCAAACCACAAACATGAACATTATTTCCAAAAATATTTCTGGTCAATATAGATCCCAGAGGCATGCTTAGAAAATAATGTGACTGATGACTGCAATCCAGAGCTTAGTTTATATTTTGCAAATACTTTTGCAGATACTTTGTGATTGGCTATCATCATGTTGACAATCATTTTTTGTGATTGCATAACACACTTTCAAAATTCTAAATATGCTAAGTGGTTCAAAAAGTTTGGGGACTCTGAAGAAACGACTTTCATTTGTTTCATTCGTACATTTATGAATTATTACATATATAATTTTTTTAAAACAAAAACAAAATGGCAAAATGTATAATTGAATCCATCCAGTATAACTCAACCTTAACTATAACTCTAGGTCTTATACTTCAATGGGAATTGTGTGAACTTAATTTCAGTGTAAACTTGTTAAGCTGAACTTAGGCTATTTTGATTTATTTGTATGTATAGAGAGTCAGTTTGGTTAAGTGGTTAAGGAATCATGCTAGAAACTGAAAGACTGGGTTCTAGACTTGCCCTAGGCATGAAGCCAAGCTGGAGGACTAGTCATATTCTCCCAGCCCTAGGTAAGAGGCAATAATAAACCACTTTAAAAAAAAAAACCTCACCAAGAAAACTACAGAGCCAGTTCTGGCAGTCACCGGAAGTCAAACCTGACACAAAGGGATGAAAAAAGGACAATCTATAGTTGTAAGAGTGAAGTACAGATTGTTATGTTGACAACAGATGAAAAATAAAATAGCTTCCCTATTAAACTATAGAAAGTCTAGAGACAAATAATATAAACAGGCTACAGTATATCTGATACTTATATTTTACTGTGCTTGGGAATTATACATTATCATGGTAACATATATGACACAGGAACAAATGAGTGTCATCACAGGTAATGATTAAACAGAACTGCTAAAACAATTCTTAGCTTTACAATAAGAAAGTTATTTTCAACATTTTCTGAAACTAAACTTGATAAAATATACCTAGCATTATGTACAACAATATTATTCTACGTATAACAATACTATAACAGTTTATATTAAATCCCACTGAATTCAATGGCATTTTCCCAGAAAGTACATCATCTTAATTTTCAGTATTTAAAGACCACTATTCCAAATCTCAAAATCATGTTTATTAGAAAATGCAACACATCACAGAGAAATACCATAGGCAAGAAAGAAAAGACAGATTTATTTTTGCTAATAAATTTTTGGAAAAATATTATTTGAGAAAAAAATTTTTTTTTTTGGAAAGACAGAAAGGAATAACTTGGATAAAGTCTATCTGTGCAAGAAAATCCCTTGACATCTAACACAAACAGAAAGTGGGTACATTCTGGAATATTAGTTCCACCGATATGCGAAGATTAAAAGGAAGACAAATTCTTGAATTCCTTGCTTAGAGATATACCTTCTTTTTCTGCAGACTTAGAAAAGTATGGAGAATATCCTGCATATTCTTCCCACTTTTATATACATATTATGGAGAAATGTGCTCGGGCAGCTCATATTAGACAAGGAAGCAGCACTGCTTCTTAGACATGATGATACAACTGAAACTAAGTTGTTCATATACCACAGCATTTCTCACACAGCTACAGGGAAAACTGTTCTCTCTGATCTTTCAAACCAGAGATACCCCGAGAAAGAAATGCCACTTTTTATTTGCATAAGCTTAAAAATAAAGAGAACACATTATGGACTTCAAAAACCCCAATCAAAAAAGAAGTGATCCCCTTATTCCAGGCTGTCATACACATACACACACACACACAGACGTCATTACTGTAATAATTATGAATGAATAAACGAATGAATACATGCATGCATGCATTCAAGCACTATGGAGGAGTTGGAACGGGATGAGGCTGCAATCTTTCTCTTCAACCCCAAAGCCAGGCATCATGCCTCATCTCTATAGTGAGTGCACAGGTGTGGAGGAAATTCTTCCTCTTCTGTCTGCCACTTCGTGGTGGGATTTCCCGCAAATTATCAAAAGTGCTTCTGTCTAAGGAAGAACCGCCAGCTCCCTCTTCAAGAGTAAGAGAAGTAGGACCCAGAGTACTGTGAGGGTTTCTCAGGGTTTTAACTCCCGGCGCCTCTCGCTGCACAGCCTTTTAACACCAGAAGTCGTTCTTGAGCAAACTACCAAGCTACTGAACGTGGCACGCAGACCGTCCACGAACAAAGTAGTTCCCAGAGAACACCCGGTGAGCAGACTTTCGCACGGAACGTTGTTCCGGCACCATGAGAAGGCAGCCTCCGCTTCCCGTCTCATCCTGCACCTCCGACACTCCGAGGCATTGACTCTGCCCACGCGCAGCTCCGCACGGTCACTCCAGCATCCCCTACCGACTGCAACAATGCAAAGAGCTCGGGTCGGGAGTGGGCTGCACTAGGCGCCTCCCCGACTCGCCCCGGGAACAGGAGCCAGCCGGGCGGACGGACGGACGGGCCGGCCCCGCCGCACGCACAAAGCCTCGGGTCGCACCTACCAGGCGGGCAGCCTCGGCCCAGGTGCGGTCCTTCTTCTTCCTCTTGTCTTTCATGTTTGCATCTCATTGAGATGATTCGAGGGGGGCGGGGGCGGAATGGAACGTGCAGGGACGGGGCGGGAGGAAGGAGAGGGAGCCCGAGGGTCCCGCACGGACAATGATACGGTGACGTGGAGTTCTAGAACCCCTGCGGGAGGGGCGTGGGAGCGACAGGGCGGTGGAGGGCTGGGCCGTCTCGGGCTCGCACTCCCGCAGTAGCGGCGGCGGCGGCGACACAGCTGACAGCTTGAGGGATGCTCCGCTACGCAAGTCACAACAATGCACTATGACGTCACACAAGGGAATGGCGACTGCACAAAACATCCCAGCCGAGGCGGCCGCGCTCGCGAGCAAACCGCACGAGACGCAGAGAAAAGAAAAGGCCTGCCACAGATCTCGCGAGAGCTTGTGAAAGACCCTCTGTTCAACCCACTCCTGTTCCCCCTCCCGGCTGCCCTGATCGCTTTACAAATGGGGTGGGGGGGATCATTAAGACAGGACTACATGTCCCAATGTGCAATACGCCCGAGCACAGCGTTCGGGTTTGTTACGAGTACAGTGTGTGTGTGATTTCGTTTGAAAGATAATCGTTTATATGCCGGGTCTTGTGGTTTGTGGGAGCTAACAGAAAGGAAGGGTTTTTTTTGTCAGCAGTTCCAGGTCCGGTTCCAGGTGGGGGCGAGGCCCCCTCAACAAGAGATGTCGGGTGCTCTTCCATCGCATTCGCCTCCAACAAACCCAAAGCAGCCGGGTAAGCCAGGTCTGAACCCCCCCCCTCACCTGCTCGCCCCCTCCCAGCCTTCACTCGCTATGGCACAGAAAGCCGAAAGAAGGGGGCGTGCCGGGTGGATCCGCCCTCCACCCATCACCCACCGCCGCCGCCCCCTGCTCTGCCTTCTCCCAGATTTCGGCCTCCGTGACCAGGTGCGGAGCTTAGGAACACCATGTTATATCAGCAGATGGGTTGCTATCGTTCTATTTACTCATAGTTATTAGAAAACTACAGGAGGACCAACCCCCCCACCCCCTTTTCAATGAACAGGGGCGTAAATAGACGCCGGGACAGGTTACACCTTCCATTTTCTCTCGGATTCCGGAGAAGTTCGCGATATGAATCACTAGTTTTTGTCACAGCGTTAGAAGATCCCAAAACTTTTCTTTCTCTTACAGTGAATTGAATCCTTTTAACGGTTTGAGTGTACTTTCTTCCTGCATGTGCCGCCTTTTCCAGTCGCTATGACTGAGCGCTGTAACTTGCATCTCTTTCGCAGTTTAGGTCCCGATGCATCCTGAAGGTTTTGGGCTGTATCGTTGCGGGCAATAAAGAATCTGGCCGCTGTTAATTGAGATATCGGCAAGTCTATCTCATTTAACGAAGAAAACCTAGTGTTTGCACGTGTTAACAACTTGGAAAAATGTGACATTCAAAATACTTCGCCATTGTTAACATTGTTGCATGGTCTAGTTAGGAAATAAAATAGTCTAGAAGCTACAGTCCTGGGCCAGGATCAGGGAAAGCCCTGTGTAAGTTTTATTCTGCTTAGAGATGGTTAGGTAAGCATGGGCCAATCATTGTGGTTCTGGCTTGCCCAATATAAATTTGCTGTTTGGGAATATAGTGGGAGGAGGGGGACACAAACCCATAGCCTATGTATAATTCTTTGAGCTCTCAAGGGAAAGTAAACTATGAATGTGATGTAATGATTATTAAAACAATAGTAGCAGCAGCAGTAGCAATGCTATGGAGTTGTGGCAATTTTAACAAACTCTGCAATTCACAGTAATGATGTATGGCAATTATGGGAATCGGCTGGGGCACTGTGATTTCAGTGGAGCACAACTCTGAAGGCTGGTTTGATGTTTTGTTTTCAGACTCAATAATGCTCAGTTAAGCACTGAGTAAATAATGACACTGAAGCTCTAACAGGAATTCTAATAAAGAGGAGATGGTAATTTAGGTAATCTTACATCTTTCACGTCTAATTTTAATACAAAAAAGTTTAATCAAAAGGACTAAAATACTTTAAAATTAATAATTTTATTTATTGCTCTACTCATAGTTGCTCGTGGCCTGGTCACCTCCCAGATGGGCTACTGTAATGTGCTGTACATGGGGCTGCCCTTGAAAAGTATCCAGAAGCTCCAGCTGCTACAGAATTCAGTGGCACAGGAAGTTATGTGTGTTCCTAGAGCAGCACACATATTTCTGCTCTATGAGCTGCATCGGTTGCCAGCTTTGCTTCTGGGTCTAATTCAAAGTGTTGGTTTTGACCTTTAAAGCTTTTCATGGTATGATGTTGAGTTATTTAAGATGAAGATAACCTTTATTGTCATTTTTTTACTGTGAGCACACAGGCACACATTAAAAATGAAATTCTGTTACCCCCTCTCAAAAGAAAGTATGTATCTACCATACCCATAAATCACACATATATACACGTGCTATACACACACACACACACACACACAAATCACTGTCCATTTTGAATACATAGTGAAAAGAGGAAACTTGAGAGTTCATAAACTTTTGAGGTACTGCCTCTTCCCAATTTCCCATCTTGTCAGGTCTGGCATAAGAGGGAAATTGAGTCCTATCTGCTAGAATTAATTCTGATAGGGCCCAGAAGATGAGGCTATTCTGACATGGCACTCCTTGTGGAACATCATCTCCCTGAGGTGAGATTCATTCTCTCTCTCTCTCTCTCTCTCTCTCTCTCACTCACTCACTCACTCACTCACTGGAAGTCCCTTAATATCTGATTATGTAACCGATCCTGGGGATTGCAAGAGAATAGTAATTTGGTAAGATAGCTTCATTGTTTATAATCTAATGCTCTCTCTTAGCCTTTTATAATATATTTTTTTAAATTTTGTGAATGTTTCTGAAATAATTATAGTTGTTTGGATGTCATCCAGAATCATGATATATGAGATCAATCAATTAGTCAATAAAATAAATCAGTAAAAGAGTTGACTATTTATGCAACCCTGTACCTCTGCTAGAACTCAATTACCTCCTTCAATTATTTCTGTTTCTGTAACAGATCCTTTTATATCTCAACAGCCAATACAAGATTCAATCACGTCTTCTATCTGTTATGCTACCCTTATATGGAGGGGCAAGGTGATATGATGACTGTGGACCAGGTCAAGGTCCCTGATGCTGTGAATTTGTAGAAGAGACATAATTACATTCAGCACTTTTTTATTTAATCAGTATTCTAAATATTAATTAGTTAAGCAATCTAGTTAATGAACTAAATTGGAGATAACATAATTGTATTATTGATGTCAAGGTTGGTTTAGTAGTGTACAACTGCAAGATTACTTAAGATATTAACAGATAATAGAAGAAAATCGAATGTAATTCCTATTGCTACAAAAAAGGAAATTCCTAGTCTTAATATTTCTGGATTTTGTTGTATATTCCTGCTGCTGGTAACATAGCTGCTTTCTTTTCTTTCTTTTTCATAATCCCTTGGGATAATTGTATAATTATTGTGCACATAATTATTGTTGTGCAAAATATTTATACATAGACTAATTTGGAGTATAAGTCTTCTAAGGTTTCCAGCGGATATAAATCCAAAGTTTTAGTTTAAATAAAGCAAGAAATTGTGCCTTAAGCCATATGAGGTTCTTTGTGAAGAAACTAATATGTGATAACAGAGAGGAATTTTTGAATCTGACAGTCCACCCACCTTAATAAACCATTAAGTTACAGGAATTATTATATGAATTAATGTATCAAAACCAAAATGAGAAATATTTGTAGTTATATCTTATAATTAGAGCACAACTAATGTATTTAATGTATTGCCTGCATAGGTTTTTCTTTTAAGTAATTTTTATTTTGTAGTTGTTTTCAATATTATATCTATTTTGCATCTTTTGTATTTTATGGTTTAAATCCTCATAGGGCTTATTGTTAATAGATATGATAAAAGTGTTGAACATAACAAATAAATGAAGTATTTTTAAACTATTACTTCAATGTATTTGTTGATAACCATTTATATCTGCAGCAATGATACTTTTTAAAGTAAGAAGCAATGATCTAACATTCATTGCTTCTATTATATAATTCTTTTCCTAAAATTCTGAGATTAGAAAAGTATAAGAAGAAAACTGTAAGATATTTTGTAAGAAGATATACATCCGGTAGTAAAGGTTTGTAGGCTATGGGTTGTATAGATTAATCTTATTGAATAGAACACTTTATTGGCCAAGTGTGATTGGACACACAAGGAATTTGCCTTGGTGTAAATACTCCCAGTATACATAAAAGAAATCTTCCAAACAACTGTTCATTAGGTTACTCAGGCAATAGAGGAAGGTGAGATAATGTTCATATCCATTAAAAAGATATTACTTTTACACCTCCTGGCTTTGTCTTGTCCACTCATTTCATTTCATTTGTTTTCAGCAATAACCATTATTTGTGTTAACTCATAACTCTTAAAAACCAGAAGAAAAAAATTTGCTTCATGGTTTATATTTTGGCCCAACTGTATTAGCAAAATATGCACATAGATATGATAGACAAAATTTAATGATTGAGCAATTATGCAGATTTACTTCTAGATATACATCCTTCTAAGTATATACCTGGTGTACTAGAAGCTATTGTAGCCCTTGGCAGACTGCTAGTAAAACAGACTGAACACATGCATTTTATGGCAGTTTGAAGATGCATTTTCAAATTGCCCTTAAAACATGTCCTGTTAGTTAAGAATAGCATAATGCTATTTATCTTATGCTGGTAGCGACCATGTGACTGTCTTGCCATCTGGGCAACTCAATGTATATTTAAGCTGGTGATGTAATTTCAGGCACACTTTACCTGACCCCCTGATCCATAATAAAATCCACACTTGGCACATTTTGTTTAAAATTCAGAAATGTGACTTATTTTTAATGTTGAAACTTATTTTTATACTATAACCAACTTTTACATTGGGGATTCCTCATATTTGAATTAATATTAGAGGTTGACCTTTACATTTAACTTATTCAGACTGTTATCTTCAAAGGACTGTATCTTTCTTATACTTTATTGCTTCAGAATGTGACAAGAAACTGAAAAAATGTTTCAAAGAAGAAATTTCATGAAGCTGCACAAAGGCAAACATTTTCTTGATTTAAGGATGTGGGGGTACAGATTAATTTTCTGAAGGAATGATGATATTGAATAGCATATTGCAGTTCAGAAATAAAAGATATGCTATATTCACTCTTCAAGATTGACAAGATCCAGAACAAGGCAGGGCAAGGATTTCAGGAATGGTCTTGTTGTAGGGCACAATAAAATTTTGAAAACCTGTCAAAAGTTTTCCAGAACTATCTCCTGTACCAAACAAAATCAAAGTGACATTATTTTAAGTTTCTTTCAATTTTAAGTTTCTTTTTCTCAATACTGAATAATAGTTCATTGCTCGTTTCCTTTTTCCCAAATCAGGTTTATATTGTTTCACACATAGATAGTAAATTACTTATTAATTATAGCGAAACTATCTTTTCCTTAGCATTATAATTTTTCATTTTATCTTTCTAACCAACTGTGTACTGTGTTTCTCACAAAATAAGTCCGGGCCTTATTTTTTTTTGAGCCCCGAAAAAACGGCTAGGATGTCTTTTCGGGGGTGAATTAATTTCTCCCCCCTCTGCGCACCAGTGCCATCTCCAACAACAGCATCTGAGTCGCTCCCGCTTTTCCCCCATCCACATAACAACAGGAAAAAAAAGATTTTGAGGTACCTGGGAGCGCCACGCGCTGTGTTTTGGTTTAATCCCAAGTGGCTGGGTGGGCGTGAGAAGAGCCAAGCGAGCATCTCTGCTGCTGCTACCCTTGGTGCTCCAGCCTCGGGCTCTGCAAGTTTGCAAAAGTCCCGGTGTGCAGCCTGTTCCTGCATTCCAAGTGCCCAGGCCGAGCTGCAGCTGTCCCTCTCGCCAGCACCATCTCCAATAACAGCGGCAGCAGTGGCAGGAACCGTGGAAGCATTTCAGCTGCTTCTCGGGTGGGGGAGCCGCCTCCTTAACTTCCACAGTTCCCACCGCTGCTGCTGTTGTTGTTGAGATGGCGCTGGTGAGAGAGGGACAGCTGCAGGGGCGCTTGGAATGCAGGAACGGGCTGCACACTGGGACTTTTGCAAACTTGCAGAGCCCGAGGCTGGAGCACCAAATTGGGGGAAAAGGCGGGGGGAACTTGCCAGAGACTCAGCAGCAGAGACGCTCGCTTGGCTCTTCTCATGCCCACCTAGCCACTCAGGATTAAACCAAAACGCAGTGTGCGGCGCTCCCAGGTACCTCAAAATGTTTTTTTTTCCTGTTGTTACGGGGACAGGGGAAAAGCGGGAGCAACTAAGATGCTGTTGTTGGAGACGGCACTGGTGAGAGAGGCAGCAGCACTGGTGGGAACCGGGGAAGCTACGGAGGTCTGAGAAGCGGCTGAAACACTGCTGGACATCCACTCCGACGCTGCCCGCCTGCTGACCTGGGTAAGGGAGCCCTCCATGCTCCACCATGATTGGCTGTTAGGAGCGGCTGATGGTGAGGCATAGCTGCCCACGGGGCACTCCTAATGGCAAGTTTCCCCCGCCTTTCCCCCCAATTTTGCATGTTTTAAAGTAGGCCTAAATTTGGGGGGAGGGGCTTCATTTCATTTGATGCCTAGAAAACATGCTGGGTGTTCCTCTTGGGGGTGGGGGGGCGTATTGTTGGAGAAACATGGTATTGTATGAGCTAATATTTTATTTCTAAAATAAGATGAAATAGTATACAAAATTAAACAGATGTGATAAATGCGTTTACAATAAAGACATAAAGCACAATGGCTAACGATTTTTTTGCTCCATTTATTATAATCTCATAAATCTGGCTGGTGAGTAACGGTCATTTGCTCTTCAATAATTTGTTCAGTTAACCCTTAAATTGCTCATACAATTTTTCTGCCATATCAAACATGAGTCTGTTAATAAATTAGCTTTCTTAGGTTTATTTGCAGTATCTCCTGCAGATTACTCAGCACTCCCTCCTTTATATCACTTCCTTGTAAGGTTTGCTTCCCTAGGACTTACTGGTAAGGAGTGTGGTTCTCTCTCCATCTGTAAAGTTTGCCATATGATCTCAGGAAATTATCTTCCAAACACATTCCTAATCTAAATGGCAGACTGTCTCTCACTTAATCCTGTAGATAGTGTAGACTAGCAGTCACCAATTGGTGGGCCATGAGAAAATTTTGGTGGGCTGCAGCATGCTGAGCAGGGGAGGTGGGGCAATCCTGCAGTCTCCATAGCAAGCCCGTGTCATGGCTGCTGCCTCCTGCCTCAGCGCATCGAGGAGGCCGAGCAGCAGCGGGAAGAGCACGGACCTCTTGAGCCACAGGAAGCAGCTGCCCTCATGTGAAGATGTTGCGAGGGGGAGGCTCAGCCCCCCTCTTCCTTCTCACCAGAAGCGCTCACACACTCAGTGGAAAGGAGGCTTGTCAGGGGCCAGAGGGGTGGTGAGCACTTTGTGTATGGCAAGGAGGAAGTTCATAATCACCCTACCCGAAGAAGGAGGTGCTGGAGGAGGAGGAGGTAGTAGTGGAGAAGCAAGCCAGGTGTTAAAGACCCGGGGTGGAGGTAGGCTTCCAGGTGGGGGGATGCTTCCAGCCCAGCCCTCCTTCCCACCCCCAACTCCAGGCAGCCACACCTGGCAAAGGCGGGAGAGGTTTCCTCTGACTTGGGGGAGATATGATAGGAGAGCAGATTTTTTTGTGGGGGGGGGGCTTTTCTTTTCTTGGTTTTTGTTGTTATAATTTAAGCATTTTTATATTTAAAATTAATTTTTAAAATAGTATTTATATTTAATATAAAAATAAAAAATATATTAAATATATTTTTAAAAAAATTCATACTAGTGGTCCTCAGGATTTAAAAGTTTGAGTTTGGTGGCCCCTGAAGTCCAAAAAGTGGTGACCCCTGGTGTAGACCACAATCAAGGAATCCAAAGTTTTTGTGATGACTGCCCCAGATGCGTCCCCAGACACCTCTCCAGATGACAGTTCAGAGGATGAACCACTCTTAGGCACAACAGAAGGGGAGTTGGTCAGTGGCTCCAAGCAGTTGGCTGAGAGTGATTTGGCTGAAGCACAGGTGCAGCAGGACAGCCCGGAGGTGTCAGATGGGAAAGCACACAGCTGCAGCTGATCAGTGAGGCAGAGGAACTGTCTTCTGCACCTGATCTATGAAAAGGTAAACCAGAGAAAAGGCAGGGGCAGTGAAGGTCAGCTTGATTACTTGTGTGGAGGCAGCCTCATCCCTCTTGATAGACTGCACAGCAGACAGATGGAGACGGTGCTGAGAATGTGTTCATTTCCTAGCTGTGTGTTTCCTGACTTTGGATTGCACCTTGTGAACTCTGGGCTTTTCTTGCCTCGTGAATTCTCTTTGTGTTGTGGATTTAATTTTGCCTGGGGGATTTATCTTGTTTGGTAAACCTTCAAGCACTTTGTGGTTTCATCGGCCATTGCTTTGTGGACTACCATTAGTCTGCTTTTGGCTGGACTTAATTGGGACAGCTTTGGGTTTTGGGTGAAGAGAATTGCGGGGAATATTAATAAGCTTACTAAACCACTGTTATGGATGTGAGTCGTGTACAGCAGAGTTTTCCTAGTAATACCATCCCTTGGACCAGTAGTTCACCACCTGAATCTTTTATTCTTTCCTTGGGTAAAATGTCCTTGAGTCGAAAATATGAATAAAAACATCACCTGTAGTCCAAACTATTTTGCCTTCCTACCTAGCTTCTTGTAATCCTTCAATGTTTCCATGCTCTTTCCAGACTCCTCCCTTTCAACATAAAATAAAGGAATAGTGATCACATATATTATCCTTAGCATATGGGAGGCAACACACTTCTCACATTGTGCCTGATATGAAGACAGCTGATTCTTTTCCTTTCAGCAACAAGCCGTTCATCACATGCCTTTTCCCTTAGCAGCACCATTAGATGCCTTACTCTTGTAGTTTATTCCTTTCACATCCCTATAATGCTAGGTGAACACCAGAAGTCTGGAAATCATTTTTTCAGAGTAGGATCTGAAATTGATTGTTGTTCTAGGGACATGCACTGTGTCTTGGTCCTCTAAGTTACATGCTGCCAGACCTGCTCCCTTTCTACAGAATACTTTCTGTATTCATTTGCAGACATCCTTCTACATTATCCAGAAATTTCCTGTCTCCTCTAATGAATCTGAATTCCCTAGCTAACTTAGTCATTCTGAAAAAGCTGAAGTTCACACTTGTGGAGATTTCCTAGATTGGGAAAATTATTCTAAAGAGATACTAAGAAAAATCCGTATAAATACTGTCTTAGTAATATTCATTGTGAATGAACTGTGGTTTTGCCTTTAGCTGCTAAAACTAAAAATGACTTAAAGAGCTTAAATGAAAGATGTGAAAATACGCATTTCATAAACCAGTTGAAAATATATCAAAATCAGTCCACGTATTTGCCAAAGACTGATAAGGAGTATTTCAGATAATTAGTTCTCACTTTTTAACTAAATAAGGTTATAGTGTGTGGAGTAGTTTTCCATTATAAACATGAGGGAGGCCTTTTGCCTCATACTATCTTCATCCATGCTATCAATTCCATGGGGTAAAAAGGCAGGCATAATTCTCCCGCATTTCTCAAAGGCCCAAGGCAGGTAGCATCAGAGTAAGGACTGGTTCAACTGGAAAAATGGTATCTGTTCCGGCTTTGATATTTTAATCCAATTTTAAACCTGCCTGTCATTGCTTTTGTGTCAGTAACCTTTTATTAATTGTTCTGGCCCCATGGAAAATGATTGAAATAGATATTAATATAAGGAATATGTGTGTGTGTGTGTGTATATATATATGTGTGTGTGTGTGTGTGTGTGTGTGAATATATATATATATATATATATATATATATATATATATATATATATATATATATATATGGATCTTTGGTTGTTCGGGTTTCTCCCGCGTAAGATTCGATATCTAGGCAACGTTTGATGAAGTCTCATTCATCATCTTCAGGCTTCTGTCTCGGCTCTGTGCTTCTCAGAGTAATGGAGATTGCAGCTGCTTCCTCCTTTTAACTGCCAGTGGGGTGGGACTTGATTGGGTGGGGGCTTGGCTGTGTTCTGATTGGGTGGGGTGTGTTCTCATTGGTAGGGGTTTGGCTGTGTTCTGATTGGTTGGGGGTTAGCCGTGTTCTGATTGGTTGGAGGCGTGTTCTGTTCAGGTGGGGGCTTGGTTGTGCTCAGGTTAGTCTTAGTTGCTGGGGGATTTGCACAGAGCCGGAGACAGAAGCCTGAAGATGATGAATGAGACTTCATCGAAACGTTGCCTAGATACTTCGAATCTTACGCGGGAGAAAACCCGAACAACCAAAGATCCACATACAAATACCCGCGAGAACCTCAGAAAACATATATATATATACAGCAAGATCACAACTCACCAGCTCAAATCCCCCAGCAACTAAGACTAACCTGAGCACAACCAAGCCCCACCTGAACAGAACACGCCTCCAACCAATCAGAACACAGCTAACCCCCAACCAATCAGAACACAGCCAAACCCCTACCAATGAGAACACACCCACACCCAATCAGAACACAGCCAAGCCCCACCCAATCAAGTCCCACCCCACTGGCAGTTAAAAGGAGGAAGCAGCTGCAATCTCACATTACTCTGAGAAGCACAGAGCCGGAGACAGAAGCCTGAAGATGAATGAGACTTCATCGAACGTTGCCTAGATACTTCGAATCTTATGCGGGAGAAAACCGAACAACCAAAGATCCATACATATATATATATATATATATATATATATATATATATATATATATATATATAAAATATAAATATAAATATAAATATAAAATTTATATAAAATTCACTTTCTAAAAATAGAAAAGGCAGCATAAATCAGCATGTCTACTTTTCCAATCCAGCTTTTATACTTTTTTAAACTAATCTTTCTCTTTCCTTTCCTCCCTCTTTCTCAAATATCTCTTAACTCTCAAGGAAAGATATTTATAATATGTTTGGAACATAAACAAGTATTTGATGTATTGGGAAAAACAATCATATTGAAAAAGGTATTAGAAAATGGGATATTTTTCATGATAGTTCAAAATCTGTATTATACTGATACAATATTTATAACCATTTTATTCTGCTTACTGCTCATGTTCATTTATGAGTTTTAAGATTATATATCTGAAATACTGATGCATTGCTTAAACCCACCACATATATATAGGCACAGCATGTTGTCTATCTGTTTTCATTGAAATGTTCCAAGATCACTGAGCTGATCTGTACTAACACAGCATATTTCAAAAACTCATGGAGTACTGACATAGTTGAGGGGGTTCAATTTCACATAGGCTGGTCGCAGATTTTGACATTCATATTCTAAGATTTCCTTGAAGTACTAAGGTCCTCTAGGATAAGGCTTGCAAATATTTTTATTACATCAGAGAAGATAAGCCAATTGTAACCAGAAAGTTAATGGCAAATAGTTCATCATATTATTGTTTAGAATAAAACACTCATTAAGAGAACAGAAAATCAACAATCAAGTGCCTGTTGCAACAATTGTGCAAGTGAAAATCAGTGACATGTCCATCACACTGATAAGTCTTTAACTTACCTTCATTCCCCAGGATAAAAATTGTGGTATCATTACATGCATTAACCATTTTGGAAAAGGTTTTAAGCACAAGACTATCAATAAACTTTAATTCAGTGGACAAAAGATAAATTGTCCATTAATTGACAAATAGGATTATATATTGGTACTAGAGCTGTAATATTGAATATTAAATATTGGTATTAGAATATTAAATTATTGGTATTGGTATTACCAATATTAAATATTGGTATTAGAGCTGTAACTAAAATTATCTTTCTTACCGTTGTCTTTCTTTAACTTATTCTGTGCTAAACAAAATTTTTAGTACATAGAAAACATCAAGGTTCTTGTGCTCAACATGGTAAAACCATACTTCTCTAATAAAGCAGGGTAGCCAATGATTATAAATATTAGTGTCCAATAAAAGTTTTTTTCAGTGAAATAACTGATCTACTATGAGTGCTAATGCTTTTCGTATACCTAAAACCCTTTTATTCCATATATTTACTACAGTATTCAGGAAACTGCTTGTGGGTACTACAGTAGTATTAATAGACACATTGCTTAAATAAGTCCTGACAATTTTTTTAAAAGAAACAGCTTTGGGATGAGGCGTTTTAGAGCAAAGGCCTTCTGTGGGAATATAAAATTCATATTTCCTGCTCAAAATGTTTCTTTAGTCCAAATTTTCCTTCCATCAATATTCAGAGAGTTCTAGATAAGATAGGTGGTTTTGGATTTTGACATTTGCAAAACAATACCTATATGAAATTGAGAAAATATGTATCATACAGAATGCAATAAAATTAAATGTATCTCTAGATAGGACATGAATAAAACAGATTTTGATTGGAGCATTACTATCTTGTATTTGGGAAAAGAAAGATTGACATTTGAAATTTTACTAATATTATCTGTAATAAAAATCTATTTTCCCCTGAAACAGTTTTACAAGCTGTTTTATTATTTATCAATACCTAATTGACCCAGATCGGTAGTGGAAGCATGATAAAATAGCTGTAGTTGGAAAATATTATAGAGGAAACATATTAATATTTAATTTTATTGATGATATAGTACACTGCTCAGGCACCCTCTTCAAGGAAGATAGGCACTTAAGAAATATGACGTATAAATAAAATTATACAGCTTTTCTATTGAGAAACACTATGCTACATGAGTTTTCTGTCTAGCTCTGCTTCATTTAGATATGTGTGGATCGTTAATGGAGATATCTGTGTTCTTTATTGATGAAGAGCAGGATATAGCAACAGATGATACTCATATAACATCAAAAATGCCACATGATAAATACAAATCTATGAAATCCAAATGCCAGATGTAGGTTATTGTCGCTATTTTCTTACCAGTGGAAATGCCACTATTCTTTTTTTCTACAGTGGAATACTTTTTATAAAAAAAAGTGTATTACTGACACAATGTACTTTATTTGTTCTAAATGTATTAATTCCTTTTAAGACTAGATTTGCTATCAGATTACTGAAAACTATTCTGCTGACAGTTATATTTCAATACTTGTGTCTCCAAATAGAAAATCTTTTTATATGCCATCTATCGAGCCAATATAAAGTATTTCAGTGGTTTAGCAAATTTTAAATTTGCCACAGCATACTAGTAGGTCATATATGCCTATGCCCCAATTTTTCTGCACTTGAGAGAATGAGTACTTATGTAACCGATCATTTATGTACAGAATGGCTTAAGTAGATGGCAGCTGTTCTAATGAAAATGGACTGTGCTTCTGTTCTATATAATTTATGATTATTGGAAATACCTGGCAGCAGCTAAATGCATCCCATTCTTAAAGCTGGCATGGTTAGTTGAGGAACAGGTTTCAGTGAAGAAAGCTTTTTTGAACTGTAGGGGGATACTGGAATTCTAGTTCTTATAAAGTATGTGTTGAATATATGTGTGAGGGCATAAATTATTTATTTATGTGTGGGTGGATGGGTGAATAGGTACATATTTAGGAATTTTGTACACATACAAACAAATCAATCAAAAAAAATTTCTACAAAATATACTAAGATATTTAGTAAATTATTGTTTATATAATATTTGAACAAATAATCATTAGTACTATGCATATTCTGTTAGTTTAATGTGCAAGCATTTTTGATATGTAGACTAGACATACAGTGTTGAGATTTTATAATACGAAGTGTTGTTTAGCTTGGGCTATGATATTGTAAAATATTATCACAAACATGGAGACAGGCACTAACTTGGGTGGCTTTAACAGATAAATTCAGATAAACTTAAATTTAAAGGATAAATTTAGAGGATAGAGGCAATTAGTTTTGAAGACTCAATGTTAGTTCTGGAGCACAGGCAGTGTGCTTCCAAATACCAGTTGCAGGGGGACAGCAGCAGGGGACAGGGTGTTTGTTAAGATTGCATCTGTATTTAGTAGAAAATAAGTACTTGTGAGGCAAAATGCCAATTGTTTAATCTGCTTGAGAAAGAATATAGTAGAAAATTAATAGAATGCAAATATAAATGCATTTGCCACACCAAGGAGTTCTAGCTTCTCATAGTGGAGCCAACTCAACACAATTCATTCAGCAGCTGCTTTTGAAATGTCGAAATAATATATTGTCCAGTTTTGCATTTTATTTCGTTTCACTTAGCAAGTTATTCTAGCTCCCAGTCACGAATGCATAGTGTACATCTTGGCATAAAAAGTATGCATCTAATGAAATGTATATACCGGTGGGCATGTGGACACTGGATTCTAAGAATTCCAGTTCCAACGTATTTGGAACCAAGCTGAGGAAGATTGGCATATGTTATAAAATCTACATTTTTTTTAAAAAAAAGAGGGGCTCTATGATTCTTTCAATAATCTTTGTATAAGCATAATCGGTAGAGACATTTAGATTTTTAAAACCCGAAAACTTCCATTATTTTAAAACTTCGCCGAATAACAGCGTTAGGAAACACCGCGCCCTTCCTGGTCCACGATCGCTTAGAGCACAGCAACGGCAAGGAGCGCTGCCATGCCGCCCGCCCGCCCGCCCAGGCTGGGGTTGTGTTAACGGAGAGCCGGGGGTGGGGGGAGGTAAGTGTTGCTGCGGGACCGCACGAGCTTCTTCGAAGCATGCAGCCGTTTGTTGTCAAGGAGACAGGAATAACGAAATCCAGACTAGAGCACGCAACGCGGGCAGCCGAAAGGAGGGAACGGAAAGGCCGAGCCTACAAGTACAAGCGCCGAAAGCGAATCGTGCCCGGTGAGTGTCATCGCGGCGAGAGCAGGAAGCTTGGCCACGGGAGACCGGATACCCTCAGGCAACGGCAGACCAAGAATTAGAGCCCGGCTCCTGGCTAGTAGGGACAGACGGGAAAGGCCCTGGGGCCGCCAGAATTGGAGAGCGGCGCTCACGTGACTGTTGTGGCGGGAAATGAGCCCGCACGTGTTCCTAAACAGGAGCCCGGCGGGGTGGGACTTAGGGGGAGGGGCACTGTGCTCCTAGAACTCCGCCCTACTTCCTGTTTAGCTTCCTCTATTTCTTTTCGGGAGGCGGAGTCGAGTTCCTTTTAGACCAGGGGTGTCCAACCTTGACAACTTGAAGACTTGTGGACTTCAACTCCAGAATTCGAATTCTGGGAGTTGAAGTCCACAAGTCTTAAAATTGCCAAGGTTGGGCACCCCTGTTTTAGACGTGGTTCCATAACGCAATTAGTCGAACCATACCTTGTGTCCTTAACTTGTCATCAGCGGCGTCATTAGAATATGGTCAAAAAAATAAAAATGGTGGTCGCGACTGGGCGTTACGCCTAGGCATCGCGACTATAGTACGGGAATGAAGGGATTAGATTTTGTGAGGAAAACCAGCAATTGCAAGAGGATGACAGCAAAAGTTCTCTGTACCTTTATTTTACAAAATTGGAGGTTTTCGTACTTCATAATAGTTCACTATAAATTTGTATTGATCCCATTAAAGTGATTTCTAACTAGTGAGAATTATTGTTATATGTGTATGATGCTGTATATTTAAAGGTTAAAAATCACCCTTTAAAATCAAATTGAATTGGATTTGAAACACTGTCAGATACTTTGTATTATATTACAAATCTGTCCAGTTAATTTTTACAACACCCATTACAGGTTTACATTTTTCTTTGAATAATTGATTATATTGTCTTTCAAACAAATCTTGACATGCATGAAAATATGCCCATAGTAATTTTGTCATTGGTAGATTTTTTAAAAATTTTTAACATTTTTGTAAACTTTTTTTAAAAAATGTATTGATGCAGAAAGGGCATTTTAATTTGTAACCCTTTTAAAGATATTCTAGTTTCCATAGTAACTGCACATTGAAACTTGTTTAATTGTTCCCTATGTTTGAAAAAAGACCCACATTGCTATGTTTTTAATTATTGGCAGAAAATATAAAAGTAATTAGACATACTGAAGTAAAGACAATATACTTAAGCAAAATTATTTTATATACTTTTAGTTTTGCTTAAAAATAGAGGATAAAATAGTTAAAATATTCCTGACAAACTGACAATTTAAACCAAACATTTAATTAAATGCTGAAATATTTTACCTGCTACATTTAAATAAACATAAAAGAGGGGCTTATTTTTTGATTGGTTCTTTGTTGCATGACCAAAAAAGCACCAAAATCCAAAACAAAACAAAACATGTGAACTGTGCAAATCAGTATATATGTCCATAGAAAGGAATAGCATGCTTATATATGTAGTTAGGCCAACCAACATGGATATTTAATCAGTAAACTAGTGGATTAATAGATTTCTGTTTGCTTTACAAGTTTTGGTAGACATTCAGATTTATTAAAGTGTCAATCAGCTCTTATGTAAACAAGAGGAGTCAGAATAAAGCTTAATTTAGTAATTGAAGCCAGATTGCCTTTATTTATTAAATTTCTTACTGATGCAGTTACTCTGTGTGGCTTACAATATGATAAAAAGTTAAAAAGTACAAAACAACTAAAATTAGAAGAATTAAATAGAAAAGCTAAAAACCAAGATGATGTGTAGTCTGGAGTGGAGATCTTCTCTACCCAGCCACCCCCAACATAGTAGGCTCCTATCAGGACCTTAGGCCAAGCAACCTAGAATAAGATAATTGCAGTAAAAAAAAAACAATAACTGAAGGTATATATAAAACCAGCATTACACTGTTGTTAGGACCATATAGCTGAAAATAACTTGAAAGGGCTATTTCATGTATCTCTCATCCTTCATTGCCAGAATGTACTTCCGAAAAGCCTTAAAATGAATATACTGCTTACTAATCATTTTTAATATTCTTTCAACCCAGGAGGAATTCAGACCAATCACTTGGTTGAATTTTGAATTATTTCCCCAACTGATTATAGTGAGGAAAAGTAGAAGACAAAATGGAAATGAAGGAATATAAGCGTGTCTCCATCAGTACTAAGTGCAGCTAGCAGATTATTATAATATGATGGAATACAGTACTCTTAACTACAGTGTGATTACTTTGTAAATTTCATCTTAGGGTTTTTATAGCTTTGCTTCTGGTTAATTCTAGATGTTCTAAAGGTATTTTTCTAAATCAACCATTTTGGATCTTATCTAGAGTCATGTGAAAAAGTCAATTCCCTCTGAGTTCAATGGTTTTATGTATCAGGACATAATAAAAATAATCTGTTATTTGCAGTTCTTAAAATTAGGTAAATACAACATCAGATGAACAGCAGTGCATGACATTACACCATGTCATTTATTTTACAAAAAGAAAGCCAAAATGGAGAAGCCATGTATAAAAACTTAAGTATACCCTTACTGCTTCCATAGGTATGAAAAAGCTAAGTAACAGCAAGTGCTGCTAATCAAGTACCTCTGATCATCAGTTACAGCCAAACTTTTAGGAGTTTGCTGGTCACCAACATTAGGGAGTGTGTTTACACAGTGCCAAAGACGAAAGATACCAACAGTGATCTAAGAGAAACAATTGTTGCTGCCCATCAATCTAGGAAGGATTATAAAACCATTTCTAAACAATTTAAAGTCCATCCTATAGTGAGGAAGATTATTGACAAGTAGAAAATATTCAAGACAATTTCAGTCTTCCCAGGAATGAATGTCCCATCAAATCTACCCCAAGGGCAGGCCATGCAATGCTCAGAGAAATTGCAAAAAAGCCAAGAATTGCATCTCATGCTCTACAGGCCTCAGCACATTAAATGTTTAATTTTATGACAGTTCAATTAGAAAAAGACGGAACAATGGTTTGTTTGGAAGGTTTACCAGGATAAAGCCTCTTCTCTCTAAAAAGTGCACAGCAGCATAGCTTAGGTTTGCGAAGTTGCATCTGAATAAATCACAAGACTTCTAGAACAATGTCATTTGGACATATGAGACCCAAGTGAAGATGTTTGGCCATTTTATGTAGTGCATGTTTGGCAAAGACAAACAAGCATATTTGCACAAACATACCAACCATGAAGCATAGTGGTGGCAGGGTGATGACTTGGGCTTGCTTTGCAACTATAGGAGCTGGGCACTTTGCAGGATTTGAGTCAACCTTTGTATAACAGTATTCTAGAGTACTCATTTGTATAACAATGTATTCTAGAGTCAAATGTGAGACCATCCGTTCGACAGCTAAAGCTTGGCCAACATTAGGTCACGCAATAGGACAATGACCCCAAGCACATTAGCAAGTCTACAACAGAATGGCTGAAAAAGAAAAGAGTAAACATGTCATGCCCCTGTCAGAGCTTGATTCTGCAGAGGAAGACAAGCTGGAACTGGAGCCAACAGAGATTGAGGGAGTGGTGTCATTGGCTTCGGAGGAAGGTGGGAACAGCAGGGCCAATCAGACCAGGGCCTTTCTAGATTGGGACAGTTTGTAGGCAGGGAGGAAGGGGGGCAGGATGACTAAGGCTAAGCAGTGAACATGAGAGACAGCTCAGGTGATGAGCAAGGACCACCCCTTCCAGATCCTTGAGCATGGAGAGTGGATAGAAGGCGAGAACAATGCAGACTGAGCTGACTACTCGGGAGGAGAGCGCCTTGCCCCTCTTCACAAGGCACACCTGGGGATTGAGACTTGAGATGCTGTGGGGAGCGGCATTTGTCAGGAACAAATGCTGAATTCATGGAATGTTGAGTGCCGTTGCTGACATTTGAACTTTTCTGAATTCCTTGCATTCTTTCTGGCTTTCTGGACTATTTACCATGATCCTTTGCTTCATGAACTCCTTGACTTGCCCTGCTGGAATTCTTACTTTGTAGCTGTGCTGGACTACTTGCAGCCAAAGGCTACTGGAGGTGTGTGTGTGTGTGTGTGTGTGAGAGAGAGAGAGAGAGAGATCACTTTGTTCTTGGACTTGCCAGATATATGGGAGCATTTGGGGGAATTTGGAACAATAAAGGGGCAGTTTGAACTTCCAGCTGCCTGTGTGACCTCTGTGCCATGCCCTGGGTCATCGCATGTTATTGCAATGGCCCCAAAGTTCAGATCTCAACCTGATTGAAATGTTGTGGCGGGATCTCAAGATAATTGCATAAACAATTGCCCACAAACCTCAGTGAAATGAAGCAATGTAAAGAAAAGTGGGCCAAAATTCCTCCAGAATGATGTGAGAGATTGATAAAGTCATATAGAAAACAATTACTTCAAGTGATTGCTGCTAAAGGTGGTTCTACAAGCTATTGAATCCTAAGAGGCCACTTGCTTATGATCAATTGATCAAGGACACTTGATTAGCAGCATTTGGCTCCTGCTTAGTGTTTTCATATCTATGGAAATAGTAAGGGTGTACTTAATTTTTCATGCATGGCTTTTCCATTCTGGCTTTCTTTTTGTAATATAAATGATGACATAATATAATATGTCATACGTTATTGTTCATCTGACATTGTATTTACCTAATTTCAAGAACTGCTAAATCCAGATTATTTTCACTATGTTCTGATATATAAAACCATAGAGCTCAAAGAGGGTGTACTTTTTTTATCACATGACTATAATTTTGGGGTTGTTTTTCTAAATAATTAAAGAAACTTTGAGAACCAGTCTGGTGTAGTGGTTAAAGCATCAGGCTAAAAACTAGGAGACTGAATTCTAGTCTTGCCTTAGGCACAAAGTCACTTAAAGTCAGACCTTGGGCTAGTCACTTTCCCTTAGCCCTGGGAAGGAGGCAAACCATTTTTGAAAAACCTTTGCCAGGAAAAGTGTAGGGATTTCTCCAGGCAGTCTCCAAGAATCAGATGCAGTTGAATGGAAGGAAAAAGAAAATGCAAAATGTACTTTTCACTTTTTTCTAGCAGCTGTTATAAATTGTTTTGCTTTGAAAGTTTAAAGACAAAATAAAGCACTGATAATATAGTTGTCTCTCCATGTGTGGGTGTGTACACACACACACACACACACACACACACACACGTGTGTGCATGTACATTTCCTGGTTTTTTTGAAAATTTTATTTGGCTTTTCACAAAAACAAAATACAAATAATCTTTTTTGAAAATAGCATGGTCCCAGGTTATCACTTCTTCATACAGACACAACTCAATTTCATGCTCATTTTTATATTCTATTCCATATCTTATTACCATTTTATATTTTCTACATAGTTTTGCCCCTCTTCTAATTTTCTCAACTTTGTTTTGATTATCTCAATTCAAATAATTATATTTATACTTTTGTCTGTCCTGTTACAATTTCACATTATCTTTTCTTATTAAACAATTTTTTTCCCTGTAGTTACCAATTAGAGTATGACACCTTTATATCCTTTAATTTTATCCATTCAAGCTCTTATTTAAGCTTCAATGTATAGCTTTAAGATTATAGCATTCAATATAATACATAACTTCCAATCGAATTCTGCTTGGTACATTCTTAAAATAGACACTATATTCTTAAAAAGAAAAAATTATATATATATATATATATGTAAATAAAATACATTCCATTCCAATTCAATTCTATCATTAATATGCATTAAAATCTTAACATCTTTAACATTTCTTTTCAATTGAATATCATACTTCCTTGGGAACACTTATAAACTTTCCATAGTTAATTCTTTTTTTTTTCATATTTCTCACTTATATTTTTATAAATCATTACTAATAATTAAAAATGTTCCGCTTTAATTCTCTCAATCATTTTAATTCATTTATTTATTAACAAACATCCCACTGCATTACAATAAATATTTTATCCATCATCATATTCTGTAAAGTTATTTCTATTTGTAATATAACAAAGCTATCTTATGTACCTTTGCAGAATCCCTTTTACAATTAAATTTTCACCCATTATCTCTAAACAAACTTATGGTTACAATCCTTATATCTTTTCCCTGTTTCTCCATTTCTTGTTTCTGTCTTTTACAACTTCTTTTCCTTGCCTTCTTCCCCCTCTTCTTCTCCCTCCCCCTTTTACCCCCTTGTGTCTCTACTTCTAACTCTCTCATCTGTAATCCCCTCTTCTGTTGCTTTCTGATATTATACTTATCTTTCAAATTGTTCTTCTTTTTGGTTGTTTTTTCTAATCTTAAAACTTTCACTCTCTTTCCCCCTTTTCTTTTTCCCCCCCACTTAAAATTATTTGATCATTAAAGATGGCTTCTTCTTTGTCCCAATCTTCTTGTTCTGCAAGCGTTTCTTGTTGCTTCTCATAGTTCCAGATCTCCATTTCTAAGAATTGAAACACGAAGCCAAAAGAACTTCTCCCTTCTTGTGCATCTTCTTTCCATTTTTTAAAGTTCTGTTTTCAGTTCTTCTAAGAGTGATACCATTTTAAAAACTTTTAAACAGCCATCCAGTTAATTTTAGTCATCTAGATGCAAAAACCCCAAATCACCAAGTAATTCAAATAACCCAAGGCTGTTTCTACTTGCTTCTTTTTTCCACTTTCTCTTCCTGGGGTTCTATTATTTTGTTACCAAGTTTCCATTAAAATGTATCTTTGAGGAATCTTGTTAAAATTTCACTGTAAGTTCCTTTCAATTACAGTTCCATTCCTTAATTCCAAGCAGTCTCCTCCATTTTTCCAGATCCTGCCCTTTTATTCTTTTTTTTTCTCCTTTCCAGCTTTTAAAAACTTTTAATGTCCAGAAATCTGTATTTATCCCTTTAACTTTTATTTTCAGCTTAGATGCCTATTAATGTCAAAGTGGATTTCTTTTTTCAGTTTCTTGCTTAAGTCTCTTAACTGTCAGTATAAGGAAGGGAAGAAAAAAAACCTAATCCTTTCCCTTCTCTCTCTCCTTCGCAGCTTCAAAATCTTCTTTGGGAACAATGTTGTTAAGTTTAAATTCCAGGGTACCTTATTTGTTCCTTTTGCTGTTTGACCTGGTCAACCAAAACTTTCTCTTCTTATCTTCCTCCTGCACATTCTTTTCCGGTTGAGTTCTTTGTGGTGGCCATTTCTGACCACCGCTACAACCGCCTTCGGGAAAGGGAGTAATGGCCAGCTGGGGAGGAGAGATGCGGCTCTCCTCAACCCTGCAGGCAGTCTCGCCTGTCTTCACCACCTCTACGGGGTGGCTTAGCCGCAAAATCAGCCGGCTCAGGGCGCTCCAGTGGTGAGCACGGATCGAAGCCTCGGAGAGACAAGGTTTCGGTCTGTCACCGAAGAAGCTCAAACCGGAAGTCCGCATGTACATTTCTTGAGGCTTAGCTATATAACAGGATTTTGAAAATACCATAGGTTTTAAAACTACAAGTATGAATTTCACTATGTGTATTTTCATACTTTATGCCCATGGCTTGGATATGCTGTAGTCCTATTGAACTAAGTGGAACAATATCACTTTCAATCCAGTTTATATCAGTGAAATTGATTCAAAGCTAAGCTGTCCTTTTCAGTTAATAATTGGAGCGGGCTCTGAAGATCACAATCATACAACTGAGACTAGCTGATGTTAAATGGTACTAGGACCAAAATATACACCCATCTCTCATAACTGCACATCTTTTTATTCCCTGGGTTGAGATAGGGAAACAAAGCTAAACTATCTTTGTCTTTTATTAATGTTAATAAAAAGAAAAGTTTAATTTTGTCCCCGCCATATTTTCTTAAGCAACATTGGCAAATGGTGAGCATAAAGCCTTCTCTACCTTACCAACTGGATCACGAGTGTTAAACTCATGGGATCACATCATGTGATGTTTTGTGATGTTTTTGCCATTTGCAGAGCTGGGGTTGATGCATGACGCATCCGGTCCGTGGGCCATCAGTTTGACACCCCTGATCTAGATGATGTCAAGATTACAGAAGACACCCATTTTTATTCCTGGGGAAGTATGTGTTGGGAAGAACAAATTTTAATCTCATTCAAACCAACAAGATTGGTATTACCTTAATGATACAGTAAGAATAATACCTGGAATCCTTAAATCCATACTGCTCTCATTGTTCCATATTCTTTTTAATATTGCCCTCCTGATCTCATGTGACAACAACAGAACAATCCAAGAGTATATAAGATAAACATGCCATTGACTCCTAGAGATCTTCCATCATATAAAATATTAGACTCTACTTTTTACCAGGCTTAAGTCTAGGAAACCAATTTGGGATAACATATCACAGTCTTACAATCTAGATAAAGAATGATGATTAAGATGAGCAACTTTTACTAACCACAATCAGACAAATCACATAGATTCTAAAAAACCACTTCAAGGAATGCAGTTGCCCCAAAATATGGAACTACCTGAATAGAATCAGGACAAGCCATGCCAGAACTAAGGAAAAGCTATTTAAGTGGGGAATG
This sequence comes from Pseudonaja textilis, assembly GCF_049901715.1. NCBI lineage: Eukaryota > Metazoa > Chordata > Lepidosauria > Squamata > Elapidae > Pseudonaja > Pseudonaja textilis. The sequence continues at coordinate 158,665,068 of NC_141992.1, read as the reverse complement.
GCCAAGAGCCCACAATATGACTCTGGTGCTCCAGAACAAACTATAATACATATAGACCAGGGGTGGGCAATTAATTTCTGTCGGGGGCCACATGGAAAATCAGATCTGCGTTCGAGGGCCGAACCAATTTTATAAAAGGCCATTATAAAGGGCCCATTATAAAATGCAGCAAATTATATATAAGAATATTATATATATATATATATTATATATTATATATACTTTATATATATATATATATATATATATATGTTTTCTGAGGTTCTCGGGTATTTGTATGTGGATCTTTGGTTGTTCGGTTTTCTCCACGTAAGATTCAAAGTGTCTAGAGCAACGTTTCGATGAAGTCTCATTCATCATCATCAGGCCTCTGTCTTTGGCTCTTGCTTTTCAGAGTGATGTGAGGTTGCAGCTGCTTTTTTCTTTCTAACTGTCAGTGGGGTGGGATTTGAATGGGTGGGGGCTTGGCTGTGTTCTGATTGGGTGGGGTGTCTTCTCATTGGTGGGGGCCTGGCTGTGTTTTGATTGGTTGGGGGGTTGGCCGTGTTCTGATTGGCTGGATTTCTTGCTGCCCGGCTTCTTCACTGATGGGGGAGGTTTTTATTTTGGATTTGGTAGTTTTTTCTAGGTAGGTGGTGGGGTCTGTCTTTAGGGGTTTGTATGCGGGGTCTTGGAGTAGGTTGGTTAACTTGGTTTGGTAGTCAGTTAGAAAGAAAAAAGCAGCTGCAACCTCACATCACTCTGAAAAGCAAGAGCCAAAGACAGAGGCCTGATGATGATGAATGAGACTTCATCGAAACGTTGCCTAGACACTTTGAATCTTACGCGGGAGAAAACCCGAACAACCAAAGATCCACATACAAATACCCGCGAGAACCTCAGAAAACAAATATTACACCTCTACGGGGAGGAAACCCACCATCTGATCAGGACTTATGAAAAACTTGAAGTCCAAAGAGCTTCCATTTTATGTGACCTTGCATTCCTATGCAACTGCCGAGATCAAAATCTAATTCCCACAAGCTTCCAACTGAAATTCCACACCAACACAGCAGCCACCAAACGCATCCTAAAAAGAACAGAATTGGCCCTAATCAGAAATGAACTTCACACAAAAAGGTTTCTCCTAGACCAAATCAACAAAGATCTCCTCACACTCCACCTGAAACTCAGCAACAAGATTCACCCCCTACTTTGGGACAAATCCAAACAACTTGCTGTCTGGAGAGCCGAAACACAGACCTCCCTCAAGACAAACACACACACCAACAAACTCAAGAAACTACAACAACGCCAGAAACCAACTCCTCCCCCCACAGCCACACATGAAACAAACAGTGCACAACATCTCAGACAAGATCCTCACTGAAGCTGAAACCAAGGTCCTTTCAAAAGGATTCAACTTTGCTGTCGCCCCAAACACATCCCCACAGAAACCATCATATGTGGAGTTGAAACCAGCCTGACCAAAACCAACCCTGATGATGCTAACAAAATCAGACTTGAAATCACCAACATCCTCTGCACTAGCAAACCACCCAAAAGCAACTTATCCAAAGAAGAACAAACTGCACTACTTAACCTGAAAGAAGACACCAGCATAATAATCCTACCAGCAGACAAAGGCAACGCGACAGTGGTTATGAACACATCTGACTACCAAACCAAGTTAACCAACCTACTCCAAGACCCATACAAACCCCTAAAGACAGACCCCACCACCTACCTAGAAAAAACTACCAAATCCAAAATAAAAACCTCCCCATCAGTGAAGAAGCCGGGCAGCAAGAAATCCAGCCAATCAGAACACGGCCAACCCCCAACCAATCAAAACACAGCCAGCCCCCCACCAATGAGAAGACACCCCCACCCAATCAGAACACAGCAAGCCCCCACCCATCAAATCCCACCCCACTGACAGTTAGAAAGAAAAAGCAGCTGCAACCTCACATCACTCTGAAAAGCAAGAGCCAAAGACAGAGCCTGATGATGATGAATGAGACTTCATCGAACGTTGCCTAGACACTTTGAATCTTACGTGGAGAAAACCGAACAACCAAAGATCCACATATATATATATATATATATATATATGGATCTTTGGTTCTTCGGTTTTCTCCAGCGCGTGATTTGAAGTATCTAGGCAACGTTCGATGAAGTCTCATTCATCATCTTCAGGCTTCTGTCTCCGGCTCTGTGCTTCTCAGAGTAATGTGAGATTGCAGCTGCTTCCCTCCTTTAACTGCCAGTGGGGTGGGACTTGATTGGGTGGGGGCTTGGCTGTGTTCTGATTGGTTGGGGGGTTAGCCGTGTTCTGATTGGTTGGAGGCGTGTTCTGTTCAGGTGGGGGCTTGGTTGTGCTCAGGTTAGTCTTAGTTGTTGGGGGATTTGAGCTGGTGAGTTGTGATCTTGCTGTTTGGCTTCGAGTTCGTGGTCGTGCTGCATCTTCATAGTGGGTGTCGGTTTGCTTCATGTATGGCTCGGAGAGGGTTTGAAGTGGGTAGTGATGCAGCTGCAGTGCAGCTTCTGGTCCATGGTCGTGTCTCATCTTCTGAGTGGGTGTGAGTCTGTTTTCTACATGGAAGTGTGGTGGTGGCATCTTGTATGGCTCTCATGGGTGTGGGTCTGGTGTCCTTCTTCATGTTAGGTACTCGTCTGTTCATGAGGGCGGGTTTCCAAATGGCTGGAAGGCGGGAGGTATCATCTCGTTTGTTCATGCTGTGTGGGCGTTTTTCTATCTCTATGGCTTCTCTGATTATTCTGCTGTTGAAGTGTTCGGTTTTGGCGATGGTTCTGGTATTTTTAAAATCAATTTCATGTCCTGTGGCTTTGAGGTGTTGGACCAGGAAGAGGTCGTTTCTTCTTTTTGATTGAGTTCTTATGTTCTTCAATGCGTGCACTTATTCTTCTGTTAGTTTGTCCAATGTATGTGGTAGGGCAGGCAGTGCAGGGGATTTCGTATACTCCTTGGTTTTCTAATTCGAAAAACCCGAACAACCAAAGATCCACATACAAATACCATGAGAACCTCAGAAAACAAACAAATATATATATATATATATATATATATATATATATATATATATATATATATATATATACACATACATACATACATACATACATATATATATATATATATATTATTCTTATATATAATTTGCTGCATTTTATAATGGGCCCTTTATAATAATATATATATATATATATATATATATATATATATATATATATATATATATATATATATATATTATAAGAAAAAGTAACACCGCGGCTGCTCCTGCTACTACTTTCCACGCTTTCCAAATGCGAGTCCCAGGAGAGAACAAACAGCAAACCGCGCTCAGGGGCATCCAAGCCCACCTAAAGCTAGGCCGCTGCTGGTGGAGCCTTGCCCTGCCTTGGTGCCCCGTTTCCCAGCTCGGCGGTCCTGCTCGGGCAGCACTTTAAAAGCCCTCCTCCTCACGTACGCGCCCGACGAGCCGCTCACTACAACGGCGGCTCCCATCACCCGAGCAACTTCCCAGCAACTTGCGGCTTGCTTTTTCCTCTTGGACGCTTGCGCCTGGCCCTGAGCCGTGTGGTGGAGGGGAAGCCCGGAGTGCCGCCAGGTCACCTCCTCTAAGCAGCCCGCCCACCCGCCGGGCAGAACCCTTCCCGTTCTTTGGCAGGGACACGCTCCCGCCTGCAGACTTTGCCTTTGCAAAGTTTAAGCCTGGAAGCCCCAGAAAAAAAGGGGGATCGGCGGGGACTCACCTTCGGAGAGGTCGCACTCGAAGGTGATTTCGAACTCCCAGCCAAGGCCTTTGCAAAGTTCTTCTTTTCTTTCCTACCCCGAGAGCACTCCGCACTGTTTTTTCAGCTTTGGGGGCCATGCGGCGCAGGGCAATATGCCACGCCCGTGATTTTTTTTCAGGGGCGGGCCAGATTGGACAGACCAATGGGCCAGATGTGGCCCGCAGACCATACTTTGCCCACCCCTGCTTTAATTCCTTAATTAGGGTTACAGGCAACATTAATATTTTCCACCTCAGAAATAAAACATTGGTTGGGGGGGATTACTCTATCCTTTCAATAAATATTCCTGAAGAAACTCATTGTTTTCCTAAAACATGTATACTTGATCATTGAAAACAACTTTTCAACCTGGAAAAGTAGCTGAATCTCCCTGGCAGAGTTGCAGATTTTTCATTAATGGAATAAATATAACTGACAGTATGAATTTCTGTATTTGTTTATATCTTTATTTCTTTCTTTTTAACAAATAGATTGCAAAAAACTATGAATAACAATGACTGATGCACAGTTATTTTCTTCCTGTTCCAAGGAAATCTCTAAAACTCCTGAAGGTATTTGTTTTATTTTTAACCTTATATAACTCGGCATTTTCTAAAACATATTCACTGTAAAAAGTTTCTTTTGATACATTTGTATACTCTCCATATTTTTCTTTCAGACTTGTCTTTCGAGAGCATTGTTTCTAATTCTGCTTTCCTGTTTATTGATTTTTTTCTATAATCTCTGCCTGGCAATAAAACAAACCCCACTAACTAAATGGATCCTTCCATACCAAACTGCAAAAATCGAGGAATCTTTCAGAAGGGAGAAATTAGAAATTATATTCTGTGAACAGATGTAGTCAATACATCAGCAAATGAATGATATTGACATTGTTTGTATCATGCATGAACCTGGCAATTATAATTTTGTCTTATAATTAGTGACCAATTTTGGGATGAATATACTTAACTGGCATATATGATCATAGCCTTTCCAATCTGGTTATCCTTTGGATGTGTGGACTTCAATTCACAGAATTCAGTAGTCAGTTTTATTCACTGCTAACTATTCCCTAACTCCACCCTCAAGTTGGGGAAGGCTAGTATTCATAGTATATGAATATGAACATTTAGATTGGAAACAGAAGTTAATAATAGCCTGAGATTGTGATTTTGATTAAAATGAAAAATGGGGAGGAAAGTTTTTATTGTCTTGTATGTAATGGCCTTAATTCAAATCCTAAACTTCGATTGCTTTTAGCTATAGAAGGTAGTTGCTTGGTAGAGAAGTGAAATAAAATAAAATAAAAAAGCTTTGGACTGTGGAATTAAACTTTTAAAATATATATAAAATAAATACTGTTAAGAGCTTATGGTTGAAATCCTTCATGGGGCAATTTCTATGAAATTAACCATGGGATAAATGGGGTTGTGTCTTTAAGGGAGAAAAACCTATATTGGCTGTATTCATACATATTAAGTAAAGTTAGTTTGTTAAACAATAGTAATAATAAACAGGTTTACACATAATGCTAAACCATAATGAGTGAGTTGGCACATCATTGAAACCAAAAAAAGTTATTGTAGTTTAGCATTATGAATGCAAGCAGAATCTGTAAATGTAGAGCCATCTAATTTGATCTGTAGATGTTACAAATGTATTTGATGGTGAACAATGTTTAAATATAATTATTCTGGTTTTTTTTTAGATATAAATGAAAATATTTCTGTAGGCATTCCCAACAAACAACGTAGTTGTGCTGCTGTAAATACTCCAGCTGCATGTGTTAATAAAGCGATTAATCTAATACAAGATTTAGAAGTGAAATTGGAAGAATCTTTTCTGCAGGTAATATTTATTTGTATTGTTTTATTTACTATATCCATTAAAACATTGACAGTGGATGTCAGAATAGTTAGACTAAAAGATTTTTTTGCAGAGAAATAGGAAGAAGAAGGAGTATGTTTACCGCCTTGAATTATTGAATTATTATTATCAGAATATGGAGATTTCAGGTTTTCCTGGAAATATTTCATGGCTACAACACTGTTTTCAAAGAGGCTCATTTCATCATCATTCTTTGCTGTCAATGAATCACTTAAAGGAGAATGTTCAAAAATAGCCTGACATATATACATGTCAGATATCATGGTCTCAAGGAAGGCTCTAAAGATAAATATTAATACTTCATAAATTATATGGTCACGTAGACTCTATATTGGGGCCTCAACGGGGGTGTGGCATTTTGGAGGTGGCCAATGGAGTGGATAACACCCCCTGTGCTCACTTTGCTCCCACCCTCTCCGTCTGGGTCAGTTTTATTTAAATTTTTTCAATAAACCTTGTTAGGGAAGGCTAGGAGAATCTTTATTTCAGTCGACTTGGCTACTAAGAGCTTGTTAAAATAACTATGAAATTTTTTTTCTACAATATAGTATACTGCAGATATGTCATAATATACATCATATACAGACATGTCTTAAAGGCTTTTCAGAGGGCCATAAGACTAGGTGTGGATCCCATCTCAAGGGTGGGGGGAGTATGGTGTTCCAGTGGATGGGAGCCACATCAAAAGAGCAATTTTGGTTAAAAGAAAATAATGTTTTCGAAGTAGCTGGGGAATAATAAAGAAGGAGCCTCCAACACAGTAAACAGACATTATGTATAAAACAGTGAAACAGTTTGATAGGACATTAAGTAAAGGAATGATTAGGAAGTATTTAAGGAATAAACATGCCATGTCAAACAGTAGAAGTGAAAGGAATGTTATAAATGTTAATGCAGTGGTGGGATTCAAAAACTGTTTTTGCGAGCTTCCTAGCCTCAGATGAGCCTCTGGGGGGGCGTTTTTGCTCCCCTAAGGCTCTTCTGGGGCTCCGGAAGGCAAAAAATGGAGGGGGGGGGCTGAGCTCCTCCCTCCATTTTTTGCCTTCCTGGGCCTCAGCAAGGGGAATCCTGGCACAGCTGATCGTATCTACAGCTGATTGTCGGGAGGGAAAAAAAGAAATACCTTAGGTGATTGTCAGGCAGGCGGGTGGGGTGAGTAAGCATCAGGTGGGAGGGCGACCAGGTGGGGGGCGTGGCCAGCCAGAACTTTCTACAGGTTCGGTGACCCATGCCAAATTCTTGCTAGCAGTTCGCCCGATCTGGTGCGAACCGGCTGAATACCACCACTGTGTTAAAGTCTAAGAAAAAGATCAACATAAATGAACTCATGAAAAATGACAAGGTGCAAATGACATAAGTGGAGAAATTTTAAAATAGGGACATGCTTTACTTATGAAATAGCTGTGTAAATTTTTTAACATGTGTAAAGCACTTTTTAAATGTAAAACTCAGAAGAATACTTTGTAAAGTAAAAGAGTAAATGCAAATATAATGGAGAGATTTGGCTATAGTAAATCTGCATAAGATTAGTCCATAATGGGTGGTCATATAGCAGTATTCTTTCTGAAATAATATGAGGTGACTGAACAAATTTAAACATGGAGTTGCTGATAAAAAGGTAATGGGTTGTATATGTTATGAGAAAAGTATGTTTCTGAAAAAAAAGCAAAACTGCTTTCTATAACAATGACAGGATAAACTGAATGAATGATTGTAAGTTATACATTATGAAGAATTAGATTTAGTAAGTAAAATTGTATACCTTTTGTAGAATTTATATTAAAAATGGGAAATGAAAAATTTTAGGATGTGCAAATGCAAGTAAGAAAACCATGCGTAGACCGTGCTCTGATATAAAAACTATAGGTTTGTCAAAAGAAGTGAAAATATCTTCTCATAAGAACATGTGCCTTTATAATATGAAAATGAGAGTCAGATATATGAAGAAAAGTTTAAAAATAACGTTCAGTGGGAATGAGAATTTTAAGAAGTGTTTGTGATAAACAGACAAGGTAAAGACTGTTGCAAATGAAATGAATGCATGAATGCAAATGTGAGTGATAGTACAAAAGAAATACATTTTTTAGATTTTTTAAAATCCCATCTTTATTACTTTTAAGTGGCAAACATACCTAATACTATTTCTGTTTTTCCCAAAACAATAATCCTGAGATATGAATTGGCTTGAGAAAGAATGACTAACCCAAAGTCACCCAGCCAACTTTCATGCCTAAGGCTCACCATTTCCTTGTTTTTAACCTGGTGCCTAAACTACAATTTGATCATCGAAATAATGAATTACGTTTGTATTGCAAAATAAATATGTGAAAGGAGCTTGGAAGGTCAACTTTTTTCCCCTGTTCCCTTAATTTCTGTCATTATTTTTACAAGTAATTAATTTTTTTCTTGCACTTTGCATAATGTTGCTGCTCTGGAAAGGAAAAATATGACAGTTATGTATGTATGCAGGAAAATCTAAAATCTAAAAAATGAAATGTTTCAATTAAAATCTGATTTATGTTCACAGCATGAAATTTTATATAACTTGAAAAAACTTCCATGGTAAGAAAATTATATGTTTTGATTCAATAATTATTATAAAAACTCTTCTAACCAAAATATAAAGAGAAATACTGCCAATTACCATTCTGTTGATTTAAACTTAAAATGCTATGATATTACCCCAAAAATTGGGCCAAGTCAGGATCTGATACTTAGGACAAAAAAATAACCTTGTTCTAATATTGATTTCAATAAAAATTTAATTCATTTCATCATATATACTATGCTACTATTACTAGTTTTTGTGTGCAGGTAGTTCTCAAGTTGTCCATTCAAAGTTACACAGTCTTTGAAAAGGTGCTTGGGTGCTTCACAGCCCGTAAAGAACTTCCAGCCATTGTAAAATGTTGTAGCTCCCCCTTCCCCCATGGTCATAATATGACTACATTTCAGGCACTTGGCAGCTGATTCACATTTATGGCCAATTGCCAAATACCCTGCAATTATGTGATTGCTATTTGCAATCTTCTCTGCTGGCTTCCTCAGAAAGTAGTGGGGAAGATGGCAAGACAGAGGAGAGCTGAAATCCTTCCGCAGGCTTCAGGAACAGAGTTGAAATCGTTAGGATTTCATATCTTTCTCTGTAGTCCACAGATATTTATTTAGTGATTCAAAATTTAGAGAGTGACGTGCATGGATGGGAGATTTTTCTTCAGGATTTCAGCTCCATTCCTGCAGCCCATCAAAGATTCCAGAAATCCTGAAGATTTCAGAGCCTTTCATGTAGCCCACTGAAGGATTTTCAAACCCTGCACAGCTCCCTTGGTGTTCTGAAGAATGGAAAATAAATCCTGAAGATTTTAGGTCCATCCTTGCAGCTTACCAAAGGATTTCATCTCTCTGCACTGAGGGAAACTGAATCCTTCAGCAAGTTGCAGGGACTTTTTGAGCAAAATGTCTGCTTGCCAGGAAGATTTTTGCATGAAAACACCCTATGGCAGGCACTGTCCACTTAAAGGCCCAGGAGATAATTTAACAACTGCCACAGAGATTTCCAAGATTCCAGTCATGTGAACCTTAATGGATTACTTGCTTAATGATTGAGATTCTGATCTCAGTTATAGTTGTAAGTTGAGGACTACCTGTGTTTAATAATCTTCTCTTTCTAGCACACTGAGAATTAACAGAATAACAGAGTTGGAAGGGACCTTGGAAGTCTTCTAGTCCAAGCCTCTACTCAGGCAGGAAATCCTATATCAAGGGTTTCAAATTCAAGGCCCGTGGGCCAGATCCAGCCCATGATGTGGTCAGATCTGACCTGCAGGGCTGTCCTTATCTACCCAATGCGAACAGGAAAGATCAGGTCAGAGTGGATTCAGCCGGGTCTACCCAATGTGAAGACAAAAGATTGGGCCAGCGTAGTTTCTGCCTGGTCTACCCAATGTGAAGATGAAAAATCAGGCCAGTGTGGCTTCAGCCTGGTCTACCCAGTGCGAAGAGTAAAGATTGGGCCAGCATGGCTTCGGCCTTGTCTACTCAATGTGAAGAGGAAAGATCAGACCGCTGTGGCTTTGGCCCGGTCTACCCAATGCAAAGAGGAAACATGCCAGCAGTTTGAGGGGTGGCATCAATCTGGTCATGCCCACCCAGTAGGCCATACCTACCCAGTCGGACATGCCCCCACAGTGCCCCCGAGGTCAACCACAGCCTTGATGTGTCCCTCAATGAACTTGAGTTTGACACCCCTGCCCTATATCATTTCAGACAAATGGTTGTCCAATTTTTTGTTTAAAACCTCCAGTGTCGAGCACCTACAACTTCTGGAGGCAAGTCATTACACTGATTAATTGTTCTAACTGTCAGGAAATTTCTCCTTAATTCTAGGTTGCTTCTTTCCTTGATTAGTTTCCATCCATTGCTTCTTGTACTGCCTTTAGATGCTTTGGAGAATAGGCCAATCCCCTCTTCTTTGTAGCAGCCCCTTAGATATTGGAACACTGCTATCGTGTCACCCTTAGTCCTTCTTTTCATTTAAACTAGGCATACCCAATTCCTGCAACTGCTCTTTGGGACTGAGACTTCAGGATCTTTATTCACTGTTAAGCATGCCATCTATTACATGTTTTACATTAAAATAAGCAAAAAAGTATGCGTATTGGCCATTACTTTTTTGGATTGCAATGAAAATGGAGAGTTAGGAAGCTAAATCAATAGCATTTTGAAAGTGATGGAGAGAGAAAATATAGTGGTAACACACAGTGTAGGAAAGAAGATCCAAGACTATAATGCTGACCTATATTCCCAGGGATTTGGATGCTAAAACTGTCAAAGAGACTGAAGAGATCTGTTTATCATTCTCTACTGAAGGGAAGGCTGAACAGTCATTGCACTGGAAAGGTAATATTGATTAAGTATTTAATTGCTTTCTCTTAATATTAATGATGTTTAATTGTAATTATTTCCAGAGAACCATGAAATAATGGGAATGTTTGAGAGCTGCAGTATAATTCAGTTTACAATTTAGATTTTAAAATATTGAAACACTTCCAATAAAATAGTGAAAAAGAAAAAAATTCTATGCTGTGTTGAGTCCTTAATGTCCCATCTATCAAGGAGGCAAAGAAAATTGTAGGGAGAGAAATAATCATGTTCTTATCATGCAGGGAGAGAAGGAATCATGTTCTTATCATGTCCAGTGAAAGTGGAAGTTGAAATCATTACTTTAGATTCAGGTCTATGTATCTATAGTGCTTCAAAAAGTGAAATCTCACTGCTTACCACCACTGTCATTTACCAGAAAAGATCGTTTTTGTCTTCTGAGAGCAAAAAACCTATACCAGATAATATACTTGAACATAATGTTCTGTCATCCCTAAATAAAATCTTAAAGACAATGTTTTACACATTTTTCTATACCTTATTTTGCATATTTTCAGCAGCATTTTATAAATGATAACATCCTGTTATCTTGTCCAGTCTTTTTGAAGTGATTGAGATAAAAATAAATCGTTTTTAAAAACAATATGTTAAAGCTTGAAATTCTTAAATTAATGTTAAAAATGATTTTTAGATCTTTTTAAATTCTAAATAAATTTTTGAATGAACTCTTAAACATTGAATTGAAGATTTACTCCTTTAAGATAGAGATAGTTCACATAAGAATGATTGACTCATTGATAAGTTCTCCTTTTTTTGAATTGGAATTAGCAACACCTATCTGAATTCAAGACATCTGGAGACAGGCAGCATTTTTCTTAAGAGAAGGGAAATCTATGTGAAACATTTCTGGAATTACTGAAATATATCTTCATCCCACTCCCATAATTTCATATTTAATTTCATATGTATTTCATTAAACCTGTCCAAGTGAATGGGACATTTCACTATTCTTTATCAATCAGACTGGCTGAAAGAAAGCTGCCAAGCCCTTTCATTCAAATTATATGATGTTAGAAGTGAGCAATGTTCTCATTTGAGCTCATGTTAGTGAAGATCCTAATCACAGCAATGTTTTGCTTTTATTCTGATTAGACTACTGCTAGTGGCAATTATATTAATTCTGAATATGCAAAAGTTTTGGTATTTTAAGATGTTATTGCACATATTACTTCAGTAGTAGGATAGCACATAAAAATCTAAATTGCATACACAGTTTGTATAGAAGTCTGAAACTTTGTGGATTAGTTTTTTAGAACTGTGTGCTACAGGGTAACATTAAAATGAGACTTAAATTATATATTTTGGCAAAATATGCTGTTACATTCAATAACACTACTTGTTTTTAATTGAAGATATTCAGTCTTTAAAGCAGAAAACTTCTACTATTGTAGCAGAAGTCATCGAGTTAATTTCACGATTAGAAAATGAGCGTAAAGATGCTGAAGAAGCCTTAGAGTTTGAGAAGCAACATAGAAAAAAACTATACCTAAATTCAGATAAACTGTCATTTTGGAGATTACAACAGCTTCCCAAAGCTGTTCAAAAAGGTAAAAGAAATAGCCATGTTTTTAAAAAAGTATTTATTTGTGTGCTACCTTAAAACATCTGGAGAAAAAAGATATGAAATTGCTATTCTCTTTTTGGGAAGCATTCAAAATAACTGTGATGAAATAATAGTCCAAGAAGAGTGGAAAATTATTTTAGCCACTGAATTTTAAAAAATCCAATTATCCTATCCAAAAGATCAAAATCCAGTATACTGCTATTATTTGAATTTTATGTTTTATTAAAATGTGAGCATGGATATTCATCAGGAAGATTTTGTCAATATTCCCTGGTACATTTGCTTACAGCTTTACAATCAACATCCTGATAACATTCTGTTTTATTGCAGATGTTTTATTACTAAGTAACGTCACCAGTGTTAGATCATCATCAGGTCTACCATTGATGTTATTACCTAGTTTGGTAATGAAACATCTGCAAAAACAAAACAAAGCCCCAGTATCAAGAGAGTACCAAAGACCTGAGCTACAAATAATTTCTTCTGTTCATACTGATAGTATTTTGTACATTATACTGTCAATATTATAATCTCCAAAAAAACTTTAAGGAATATATTTATGTATAAATATGCTCACATATAGTATGAAAATGTATATAAGGCTTTGTAGATTTCTTTCCAAGCACTGAGCAAATCTGAAGCAATTCTTGGAAATGTGTATATTCTGACCTCAGAAAATATGGGAGCCCACTGCCCAGTTATACACTCTGCTTCTGCTAGATCAGTATGCTGAAGTCCCTAAATAAAAAATGTAATTTTAAAAAATATTACTGCAAATTCACTTAATCTTATCAATGATCTCTCTGAGGTAGTTTGCTAGCATGCATAGTCCCTTGAGCCTCTCACAGATGATTTTATGATTAAAGATATCTCTTTTACTCTTTTGAATTTTATTATATGTAGTAGAATTTTGAAAATACTTAATGAAATAAATTTAATTACCATTAAAATATATTATAATACCCACATTTTAATTATGGTAAAATTGCATAAGTGAGTATTAAATTTATATGAACATGGTACTAAAGTGACACTTTTGTGCAAACTATTTCTTCAAAGTGCTGGTTCCTATTTTTGCTTCCAAGGAAATTTGAGATGTACACAGTACTTTCCTTTCTGATCATCAACATTAATTATCATTACTTCATCTACTTCCTTGCTGTTTGTTCAGAAATTCTCTTTTGTTTAAATGTCATATTTAGCAACAATATTCTTTATAGTCTATTTGATAAGAGTGTATTAATATTCCTCTTGTCAAGTTCATGACAAGTCAGGAGCAGTGAATGGTTATATTGTGAACAACTGTGCGCATTCCCATCTTTAATTAATATGACATTTTGCTTCAGTTAGGACTATAGGGGCCATTGACATTTTCTTGTGATTTGTTGGAAGGTTGACCATAGAGAAAGCACACAAAGTAAGCAACACTCTAATGTTGTTTATTTTATTAATTGTATTAAATATTAATTCAATATAAAGCATATTGTTTACTTATTTATTTTTAACATTCCCAACTCTATCATAACAGACTCTGCATAGATAACACAATAAACACATAATTCAAAACTAAGATCTGAATCCTCACTTTAAAAGTTTCAGATCATCTGTATCCTTTGGAATCGTCTATAGTTGATTTGCCATCACTTTTTCAATAACCTTCTCCCAAGAAAAAGAGATTGGAAATTTGTAAAAAATATTGAGCATGGCTAGGTCAAAGTAAGACTTCTTCACTATCTCACCAGGAGAATGTACAAAAATTTATATCTGAAAAAAGTTAACTAATTGAAACAAAACAAAAAAATCAGATCTTTAGCTTCTTATTTATTTGTACTGCTGAAAAAATGTACCATAGACTACTTGGCAATGTGGACATTAATTTTCTTTAGAAAATGCAATTACAGCATTGTTTTATAGATGGATAATATAAAATTATCATTTGAAGACAAATGTACATATATTTTGGAATTAGCAGCTTGTTACATATTTAAATTTAAAAGTAATAGTTATCATTTTCTTATAAGCAATAGTTTCTTTTATATTTTGCAGAATGGGAGAAATGTTTGCAAGATATAATAGAATTACAGTGGCATTTTGAAGAAAAAAATGAGCAATTACAGGATGCCCAAAATCAACTGACAAAAATAGAGGGTGCCAATTCAGTGATCCAGAAGCAGATAAACTTTATGAAGAAATACAGCCCTCTGCTGGAAGAAAAGCTATGTCATGAAGATGATTCAATGAAAGAAGTAAAAATATTATTTGAGGAGGTAATTGAGGAGGGATTCAATATTTTAATTATATTTTATTTTTGGTTTATTGCATATGCATTTAAAATTTCTGTGTCCAATAATAATGCTAAACATCTGAATGTGAAGATATGTGAAAAAATTGTGCAGTGCAGTGCCATTTCTTTCCTTTTGAAAATGAAAAAAAAAAATTCTTATGAAATCAAAATGCAATTTTATTATAGCAGTGTACAGGTTTGATATGTTCAATGTATCAATATGGGATTAAATATTAAAATAGAAGTATAATAGTATTGATTATATCCAATCATGATTTTCTTATAAAAAATAAATCCGTATAAAAATCAAAATGTTTCCTGTAGGTTTTACACCTTGATTCTTATCAAGTTTTCACTTTGATATATAATGTCTTATAGAAATTGGAGTCTTTGTTTTGCACATGAAATCATGCTGTAATTTCTTTTTCAATTAATAGAGTTGTTTTGTTATTTTCTGGTTTTAATTTTCTTTCTGCTGCCCAGAATCATAGTGGTGAGATGGGCAACCACAGCAAAGCAAACAAAAAATGCAAATAGTGATTTAATAAAGGTGAGCTTCATTATTAGATTTTCATAGCTAGACTGGGAACCTGGTTGTATTAAACCTAAAGGTTGAGGTGCAGTCTGGAATCTGCACCCATGGAATTCTTGAGTTTCTGAATCTTGGATAAATTCTAGAACAAAACGTTGCTTTGGTTCTATTGTTAGTAGCTCCATCTTATTTTAAAAAAACTTACTATTATGAAATGGCTCCATCCAAAGCAAAATAAACAATTTAGGACTATGTTTCCTAACATTGGGTGAGATTTACCTAATTTGGATAGTAAATACTAATTGGATTATCATTTGAATAAGATTGTATTAATGCTTTATTCACATACATCCATGCACAAATATTCTCTCCCTCTCTCTCTCCCTCCCTCCCCTCCTCTCATGCATACACACGCACACACATACAGCTGAAATTTATAAACCCTTCTCTACTCGTTGCAGAATACCTTATGCCACCAGACTCGAAATTCTAGACCTAGAAAACCTACAACTACACCGCTTTCAGTCCAATCTAAGTATAGTATATAAAATCATACATTGTAATGTCCTACCTGTCAATTAATACTTCAGCTTCAACCATAACAACACAAGAGCAAACAATAGATACAAACTCAAGGTTAATCGCACCAAACTCGATTGCAGGAAATGCAACTTCAGCAATAGAGTGGTCAACGTCTGGAATACTCTACCTGACTCTGTGGTTTCTTCCCCAAACCCCCAAAACTTTAACCTTAGACTGTCTACTATTGATCTCACCCCTTTCCTAAGAGGTCTTTAGGGGACGTGCATAAGTGCACCAACGTGCCTACCACCCCTGTCTTATTGTTTCTTTTATTTTTTTATTTTTCTTATATGTATCCATGTATTTATAACTATGTGTTTACTTATACCTATTGACAAAAAGAAATCAAATAAATAAAATAAAACATGTAATCTACATAAATATCCATATTTAATATCCACATTTAATGTATGAGAAAAATAAATAGCAAAGATTAAATAGGCAAATAAATAAGAAAAAGTAGAAAATGTCTAAGATTCTGAGCACTCATATCTATGAGTGTCTATGAAGAAATTAAAGGGGAACAAATGACAACATAAGCATCTCAATGTCATCACACAAATCTGGCAAATGCTATAAGTGATATGGTAATTGTTGGACAATATTATTGCATGAGTATTGTTTTAGCATTATTGTCATTTGTTACTGGCTATTTGCAAAATGGTTTGAACAACTATCAATTAAAAGTGTTAAACATTTTTTAATTCTTTAAGTTTGGCGCTATGGTTATATCAAATATATTATTTTGGATAGTAGCAATTGGATTATTGATTTAATTTCTGTTGCTATGTGGGACATTTGTTAAGTGAATTTTGCCTCATTTTATGACCTTTCTTGGCACAGGACAGTGAATCACTGCAATTGTTGTGTTAGCAGTACAGTTGTTAAGTGAATTGGACTTCTCCATTGACTTTGCTTGTCAGAAGGTAGCAAAAGATGATCACATGACACTGCAATAATCATAAAAATGAACCAGTGCAAAGTGTCTGAATTTTGATCACATGACGATGAGGATGTTTCAATGGTCAAATGAAAAACAGTCATACGTCACTTTTTTTCAGTGCCATTGTAACTTTTAATGAATTGTACGTTGAGGACAATCTGTATTAGCTTATTTGGTCATAATCTTCATTCTCTGTGGTCAAGGGAAAGATTCTAGCTTCTTTCTGGAAAAATAAGTGGGTGACTATAACTGTGTCCACAGTTAAGCACAACTACAATGACGTGGGAAAATACCTGAACAAAGCTGAATACCATACATACATACATACGTTTTCTTAAATTTTCGCGGGTACTTACATGTATGTTATTCAGCTTTGTTCGGGTATTTTCCCACATCATTGTAGTTGTGCTTTTAAAGTTGTAGCAACGTTTCAGCAGAATCTCATCTGCCATCATCAGGCTTCTGTATTGTGTTCATCTGTGAGTCAGACTTTTAAAGTGGTTTCAGTTTTAAATTTGGGGCTAGCCTACTGCTGTGCCAGAATGGTTTTTTCTTCATCCTGATTGGTTGGGAGTCTTGGTCTGTGTTTATTGGTCTTGGAGTTTGCTGTGTTCTGCTTGATTGGTGTTTCTAATATCTTCTGTCTGTTTTGTGGCTTTTTTGTGTCTTGATTGTCTAGCAACATTGTGTAACTTGGCTCCGAGTAAATGGACAGCTATCATTTGTTAGGAAGCTAGGTTTCATCTGGGTGCCTGGTTGGGGTGTGTTTGAGCTGGAGGTATCAGGGGGGATCTGTTTGTGCCCAGGTGTTTGCCTGGCTTGTGGTGTGGAGATTTTTTGTTTGTGAGTGCAGGCTTCCAAATGATTGACAGTCTGGTGGAATCATCTCTTCTATTCATGCTTTCAGGTCTTTTTTCAATTTCTATGGCTTCTCTGATAATTCTGTAGCTGGGGTTTTCTATAGTGACTAGGGTTTTGGTGCCATTGAAGTGGCTTTCATGTGTTGGACTAGTGAGGAAGTGTGTTCCAGCTTTTTTGCTGCATTTTTGTGTTCATCCAGGCAGGTACTTATTCTTCTATTGGTCTGTCCAATGTATGTGGCCGGGTATGATGCACAGGGGACTTCGTATATGCCTTGGTTTTCCAGGTCAATTTTATCTTTGGGGATTCTAAGGACGGCTGCTATTTTTCTGTCTGTTTTGAAGGCATTCTTGATGTGATGCCTGTGTAGTATCTTACTGATTTTGTCTGTAGTACCTCTTATGTAGGGCAGGACAGCTGTTCCATAGGTCTGTTCGTCTTCTAGGTCTCCATTATGTCTCAGTGTGTTTTTGTGGATCAAGCCGGTGATTTTGCTTTTGTGGAAGCCGTTGGCTGTCAGTACTTTAGTCAGGGTGCATAGTTCAGTCTTTATGTGTGTCTTGTCTGCCAGGCGTTTGGTTCTAGTGATTAGTGTTTTGGCCACGGAGTTTATCTGTGCTGGGTGGTGGTGGGATTGGGCGTTGAGGTAGTGGTTGGTGTGTGTTTTCTTCTGGTATGTGGTGTGTCCTAGTGTGCCATCTGTTTTTTTGTAGATTAGTAAATTAAGTTAAAGTAGATTAGTACATTTAGGAATGGTAGTAGTTTGTTTGTTTCCGTTTCCATGGTGAAGTTGATTTTGGGGTGTGTGCTGTTTAGGTGTGTTAGGAAATTGTTTAGGTTTTCTTTTCCATGGGGCCAAATCACAAATGTGTCATCGATGTATCTTAACCATAGTTTGGGTTTGTGGGTGGCATTAGCCAGGGCTCTGGATTCGAATTTTTCCATGAACAGGCTTGCAATGACAGGTAACAGTGGTAATCCCATAGGGGCTCCTTCAATTTGCTTGTATCTTTGTCCTTTGTATATGAAATATGTGTTGTTTAAACAGTGTTCTGTTAGTTCCATGAGGTGTTTAGCTGGTTGGTATTTATTTTTGATGATTTCAAGAGTTTCTTTTATCAGGACTTGAGTGAATAGTGAAACCACATCAAAACTTACAAGCAGATCTTCTTGTTCCACGTGTAGATCTTTGATCATTTCCACGAAGTGGTATGAGTTTTGTACATGTGAAGCTGCTGTTTCAGCATGGGGCTGTAGCTGTTTTGCTAAGTGTTTAGCTAGGTTTTGTAGTGGTGCTCCTCTGGAGCTGACTATGGGTCTGAGAGGTATGCCTTCTTTGTGTATTTTTGGGAGGCCGTATAATTTGGGGCATCTGGAAGATTTTTCTCTTGGGATGATCGTCTATTGGATTTCTTTGCTCATGTGGCTGGTTATAATTTTCTTCTTGGTTAATTTTTCCAGATACGTGCTTGGGTCCGTGTTTATGAGTTTGTATGTGGAGTCTTGGAGTAGGTCTGTCAATTTTGTTTCATATATTCATATTCATATTCATATATATATATATATATATATATATATATATATATATATATATATATACATACATACATACACACACACACACACACACACACACACACACACCAGAAGCCTGATGATGGCAGATGAGATTCTGCCGAAACGTTGCTACAACTTTAAAAGCAAAACTACAATGACATGGGAAAATACCCGAACGAAGCTGAATGCCATATATATATGTGTGTGTGTGTGTGTGTGTATATATATATATATATATATTTGTTTTCTTAAGTTTTCACGAGTACTTACATGTATGGTATTCAGTTTTGTTTGGGTATTTTCCCACATCATTGTAGTTGTGCTTTTAAAGTTGTAGCAACGTTTCGGCAGAATCTCATCATCAGAAGCCTGATGATAGCAGATGAGATTCTGCTGAAACGTTGCTACAACTTTAAAAGCACAACTACAATGACGTGGGAAAATACCCGAACAAAACTGAATACCATATATATGTGTGCGTGTGTGTGTATGTATGTATGTATGTATATATAAATATGTGTGTGTGTGTGTGTGCGTGCGTGCGTGAGTGTGTTAGTATGTACAATGTTATGTAGATTTAATTCCCATTAAACTAAGTTGGTTTAGTTTAGGGAAATAGATGCAGGAATGACAAATGCAAATTTAAAATACCATCTCAGTATGGTCCTTCAGTATTGTTATCATAATCCTTGTGATATTTTTAGTTTTTAGTTTTAAATTGTAAATTAATTTCTGTTTCTTTCAAAGGCAAGCGTTCAGTATGCTACCGTTCATCAGAAATATTTGGAAGTGCTAAAGTTGCATGAAGAAATAAAAGAAGAATGTGAAGCAAAAAGACTATATATGTTTGAGCAAATAGAAGCTGATGAGACTACATTAAACCAGCTTAGGTAAATATATTTTAACTTTTTAAGATAATTATTCTTCAGGAAATTTCCATTTATACATAAAAAAACCTTGAGTTTCAGTATAACAGATCTTGATTCTTTTTGAAAGTTATGTTGTACTTATATACAGAATACATATACATATACATATATTATTCAATCTTGTCCAATTCTCAGAGATTGCTTGGTCAAGTCCCTGCAATGTTTTTCAGGAAAAAAAATTGTTGGTTTGAGAGAATAGGAGAAATAGTAGAACTTTTGCTAAAGGGAGGAGAGGAAGTAATTGGTAAGGATTAATTAAGGTATTAATTTAAGCTAATATGTAATACAGGCAAAGCTTGTAGAATTTTCTTGTAGCCAGAAATGAAGAATGGATTCTGGAAGATTAAAAAAAAACAACTATCTTGCACTTTGTGCAGGAGGGAGGAAGGGCATAAGGAAGATGGGCTAGTAGATCTTGTCATGCTGACTTATTGACAGCAGTTGAAGGGAGAGGAAGGAAGTTAGTCCAGTATATCAAGTTGGTTGCTACTGAGGGGATGAAGAGAAAGAAGGAGAAATACATATCAGTTTTGTGCTTCCATCCCTTCCTTCATCTGCCACAGTTGATGTTTTTGGCTTTTCCTAGCTTTTCCCCTTCTCTGAAAGATCCATGCATCCACTTTGTTCAATGCATGAACCAATATATTTCAAATATATGTTTCATTTCAGGCATGAACCAGCCAAAGATAACTGTTTTGTGTATGGAATGTTTTGGGCATTCCTAGTTACTATATAGAAAAAAAGTGTCTCTTATCAGTGATAGCACTCATAATTTAGGTAATATTTCTAATTACAACAATTCTCTGACTTGGAAGCATAATTTCTGTGTTTATGAGATATTACAATTATAGTTTTGCATCTAGCAGTTCTCCTTAATTATTGCAGATTATCAAAATAAGGAATTTACAATCAGAAATTCCTCACCGTAGTGAAAATGAAGTTGTGATGAATTTTTGGATTGGATCCTATCTACTAGGAGCAGAATTCTGCTCGTGGAACAGGGCTTTCTTCCTGTCCTGTCTTGCTGCAGTTTTTTTCAGTAGCAAAATAGTCCCTACCCCTGTATTTTGGAGGCTCCTCTACAAAAGAAAGAAGAGGAATCACTAAGTATTGGTTACTGGCCATTATATGAAGAGAAGTTAATTTATCTTTCTAGAATATTGGCAGATATTTTAAGATCTAGAAATACTTCTACCTTTCTATGGCACTTTTTAGAATATAAAATAGTTAGTGAGCAGGCTCAGTATCTCTGCTGGACTCCCTGTCTTCTTTTATTAGCTTCCAATATACAGTATAATGCTAAACAATGTTATGCTGCAAAAATATTGTAATGGCTAAATTGACTGACAAGCTAAGATAGTAGAAATCTGTGGGCTGCAAATTACATGGAAATAAATGAAATGTACATGAATGCTAGATATCAGAACTTGAGAAAGTACTGTTGCTATATTTACTAATGGTACAAAAGATAACTGCAGTTATAAAGAGATTGATGGGACTGCAAGTATAACAATAAATGTTCACTTGATCTTTAATTCATTTGGAGAAATAGATAATTTATTCTTGCTGCTTTTTAGGGATGAGTTAAAAGAAACTGATGAGCTTTATGCTGACATCAATAACAAGATACATAGATTGAGGGAGGAAATACTGGAAAATGAAAATCACCTTGAAGAACTAATCAAGCAAGAAGCAGATACAAGAACTGACTTAAATTCTTGGCGTGATAAAGTGAGTTTTAAATATTAAGTGCAAAGCATGAAAATTTCAAAAATACAGCAGCACATGAAATACTATCATTATATCTACTAAAAACTTAGGCAACTTGCAATCAACTAATGTGTTACATGGTTCAGTTAAAAATCACATACATTCTATTTTGCACATTCCAACATCAGTATCCAGCAGGTTTTAGCAGCAGGTTTTAGCAACAGATCCCAACAGGTTCCATTAGGATTAAATCAACCTTGTTTTACCTCTCCTCAGGATAGCTACTATTAAGTTGTTATGTATGACTGATAATTAAGGACACAGACTTATTTATGGAATTCTATTTAATGACACTTCTTGGTAAATGTTTACAGGAATATACATTTAGTCCTTATAATTTTAATATTAATATAATTTGTATTGATATTGTAACTGTTCCTATGAATGGAAAGCTAAAATGGCCTTTCAGTAATGAGAAGCAATACACAATTATTTCCTTTTCTCCTTGCTCTACAGAGCTGAGAGAACTCACCTGAATAATATAAGAAGGAGCTCCATGAGGAAAGAAAGCTGACAAGCTCCGCAGTTCACTTACAAGCACCTTTTCTCACTTTGTCAATGTTCTTTTGTGAAACAAAACAGGGACAATTCAGGTTTCAAGATAGGTGCAAACATATGTTTGTATCAATTGATAAACTTATCTGGTCTAGCGTTCTGTTTCCCCAGTGGCAAACCAGATGTGTTTCATGTCGTTTGTCCATAAGCACAGTAATACTGGCTCATTCATGTTGCTCAGCAACTGTCTTTCAAAGGCATATCAGACCTTGAAGAACTGAGAAAAGTCCAGAAGCGTTTTTAAAGAAACCAAGAAGCTTGAGCAATTATCTGTGAGAAACTTTATAACTTCAGGAACACTTCAGCTTAGAACAAATGTAGATCAAGATATTTATACACATACAATTTTTGTGATATTGTATAAAATTATGTATCATGTAAAGAAATTATATATGAATAAAGAAAATATCTATAAAAACTGGGGTCATCGAATAAAGCTAAATAGTGAGAGATTCAAAACCGAGGAAAGGAAATTGTTCAAATAATAGAATTCTCTTATTTTTTAAAAGATTATAATAATGTTATCATGAAATACATTTATAATATTATTTCAAATAAATGTTAATTAAATAATGTATTTTTAATATTAGGAAAGGCGTTTGAAGTTGAAAATTTCAAGACAAGAAAGTGAAAACAAACAATTGCTAGATGAGTTTTTGAAAGAGATAAAAGTTATGGAAAGCTCAGTAAGTTTTAGAATTCACATATTTAAAATGTTTTTCCTTTCAACATGCCTTATTAAATTGAGTATTTTCATAATTATTTATATGCTATCTGTAGAAATCCAATAAAGAATATGATCTACAAAAACTGAAGGATAAGCTTGCAAATGATCTTCAGCAGTTCACTAGTTTGCAAAATGAAATCCAATATCTTAAAAATGAAAATGCTGGATTTATGTTCAAATTCAGAGACAGGTAAGTGGCACTGTGTTAATGCCCAATAAGCTTACATTCTGAATAACCCCAATTCAACAGTATTTTATTTTTAGTCTTTTTATTCTCACTAAAGACATAACACATTTGAGTTGTATATAAATTAATTTGGAGAGATTAGATTATTTATGTTGAACTTTATATTTAATTAAATATATATTTACCATATTTATCGGCGTATAACACGCACAGGCGTATAACACGCATTCCCTTTAAGAGGGAAATTTCAGGAAAAAAATATGCGGCGGGCGCAGCGCTGACATCACGTCACGATGCTGCGCCGCCGCTAGGCACTATTGGGAACGGGATCCCTTAAAGAGGATTCCGCTCCCTGGACATCGGCGTATAACACGCATACATCATTTGCCCCCTATTTTCAGGGGGAAAAAGTGCGTGTTATACGCCGATAAATACGGTAATTTATATGCAGAAAATTACCAGTGAGATAAAGGAAAATACAATGAAGGTACATACATATAAGTGTAAAAGGAAGTTGAAGAAAGATAGTATGGATAATATTTATATCTTAATAGAAGAAACATAGAACAAGGTAACAGAAATGGAGCTGTTAGATTTTAGAGAAATATGTTAGGCATAACAAGTGGGATATGATTATCTAATATTAAAATTGGTGCCACTTTGCATATCAAAATGTCAAACTGCAAATCATAACAAAGAACTAATTTGCTAAACCATTATCTAAGAAAAATGTTCCCAAGTTTTGCTTCTATATTAGAGGAATGAGTGTAATATTTGAAAAAGAGACAGTTGTAATATCACTTGTTTAATTATCAGGAAATAATTCAGGAAAATACAGGATGTCTATTCTGAATAAATTAGTGTAAACCATTATTAAAGATAAAATTATCAAAACAGTTATGCATGAATATGTTTAATGAACTTATTCAATAAGTTAGTTTATATATTTTGCTAAGGCATGGCTTGTTTTAACCATACTTTGTTAAAAATGCTGCAATGGGGGATTAATGCATACTTTTAAGGCATATACAAGGGTTCAGTACTATTGTGCGAGAACAATTCTGGGGGAAATTAGCCACTACAACAATAAACCTCCTTGTTCTTAGGCTAATAATTGTATTACACTTCAGAACAACTGTTCAAATAAAGATAATATCTTGGTGATTTAACTAAACCTATTTTCAGTAGCAAAAATGTAAAGCAAGGCTATTTCCTTACTCCACTATCATTCAACTTTAACATTAACAATATTGTTGTGATCTTTGCTAAGTCAGAATTCTATCTTCCTTCTCTTGCCCACTGGCTCATTTTTGTTCTTCTTTATGCTGATGTTGCAGCCTAGGGTTATGTCTTTAACTAAGTAAGCCTCAAAGATGCCTTAAAGTGCTCTCACTTTACTGCTTTAGTGAAAACCATCAAATAAATTATTCTATCTTGTACAAAAGTAATGATATTCTATAGGAAACACTTAAATGCCCCAGTTAGATGAATGATCAGCAATAAGAATATCAAATATCTAAAAATCTAAGTGTCTGTTTTCAATGTTCTCTTCCAACCTAAGAAGACTTATTAGTGACAATTTAATGTGGTTAAGTCTAACATCTTTATTACTGTGCCATGTAACATTTCTCAGCTATATCTGCGCTCTTCTAGTTTTACTCCATACTGATATAAAAGCCAAATTCTTGGTGATTCCTGGTAAATTTTTGCTCAAATGGTTTCCTTGACAATAAGACCAAAATGCCTTCTGCTAAGATGTTTTTTTCAAATTTCTAGTTTAGCCTATAGTTCTTCCATAATCATGTCCAGCTTGATTAGCATTTGAAGATGAAGGTTCTAACTTTCTCCACAACAAATAATGGTTACATTAATAATGGTAAATACAGTTTTATTCTCTTTTTTGTTTACTCTATAAATATATTAAAAAATAAATTTGTATTATGTGAGTGAACTCCCAATTATAAAAGATGAAGCAAACTGTAGCATTTCTTTATAAAAGCATAACAAAATACGCAGCCTTTCTAAACTATTGAAAAAGTGCTAATATTGTAAGCAGTTTTTACATTTGTTTTAAACAGTGCAAGAAGGAAAATGGGATACCAATCAGAAATTCAGGTTTTGCAGAAAAATATTCGTAGGCTGGAAGAACATTTAAAAAAAGTAAATAAAGACCTTTATGTTGCTGAAATGGCTTATGACGACGCCAAAACCAAACTGGAGGATCTGAATGAAGGCATTGTTAAAGAAAAATCACGTTTCAAGGTTGTTTACTACTACTGAATTCATATTATGTTTAATTGTAAGATGTTAAATTATTGCATTGAACAAAATAGAATATTACTGCAGTAATCGAATTTTGTATTTAAAGAAATTGTTTTTTCTCAAAAAAGTTTTCAGTAATATTTATTTTATTTCTGTGAAAAACCTCATATCTGATTTTTTTTTCTAGTTTCAGAAGCTTGCTGGGTCACTTTTTCTAGTATTTTCCACTTTTTATACTTGTCCTTTTTGTCTTTCAATTTATCAAAGAATTCTTTATGCAGTCATGCTGGTTTCTTTTGAGAGCTGTTATTTTTCTTCCTCATTGGTATTGTGCTAGACTAGGTTCATATAATCTCACTTTTCAGAATTTCCCAAGCTTCTTGAGTTATTTTCTCCTTGAGGATTCTCATCCATGGAATCCTTCCCAAGCTCTCTCTAAGTTTATTGAATTAGCTCTCTTCAAGTCCAAGACTCTTATTAAAGTCCAAGACCCTAAAGAGAAAGACATGATATATATATGAAAGAAACTAGAATAATTTTTAATTGGGTCATGATCAAACTGCTATCCCACAATCATTAAGAAATATTAGTAACTAAATAAAGAGCCAGTTTAATGTAGTGATTAAGGTGCTGATCTAGAATCCAGGAGACAGTTCTAATCCTGCCTTAAGCATGAAAACCAGCTGTGTGACTTTGGGCCAGTCACTTTCTCTCAGTTCTCCACCTCAAAGGGTTGTTATTGTGAGAAAAAACAGGAGGAGGGAGGAATACTAGATATGTTGAGTTTCGAATAAAATAATAAAGATAGGGTAAAATAAATAAATAAGAAGGGGAATGCTTTTTACTATAGTGATTTCTTCTCTTTGCAACACTATACTAGTCTGATACTGTTCCAAATAATGTGTCAATTTCCTTGTTCTCCAGGACAAATTTTAAAATGTTTGGGTAATTACAAAAGAAATAAGCAATGTTTGATTGCCTTCTTCTTAAGGCTAAGACAGAATGACTGGCCCAGCATCACCTGGTTTCCAGGCCAGCACCTTAACCATTACACCAAACTGACTGTCTCTGACAAGTTATTCTAATTATTTTCATAGAAGAGTTCCATCAGTGGAAGATAAGCTAAAGAAGTTCTAGCACTTGCATTATTGAGACACTCTGTAATATCACTTACCCTTCCACCAGTAAACGTTGGACATTTCGGTTTCTTTTTGAGTTGCATTTTCTTCCTGGAGCTACTCATATTGGTGGTTGGGGGGAGGGAGAAACAGAAACAAAAGGATCAGTTGGAATGCTTCATTAAAGCAATCCTGTAATATGGAATTAATAGTTAAAACTATGTAGAAATAGTGACCCAAAAGTTAAGAATGCTACAGCCAGCCTTTAAAGAGCATACGTTAATGGAATACTTAAATTGGTCAGTTACAAAAGCAATCCAATCCATCTGATTATAATATATATATAATAATCTGATTGCAGATCATTTATTTTGTGGTAGTTTCTGTACTTTTTTTGTCTACTCCTATTGATTGCAATTGTTCTATTTATGTTATAGAATTTGGAAGAGAATATTAAAAAACAAATTAGAGATGAAATAAGTGCTTGGAAGCTGACTCAGGTAAGGAAAAGAACTTTTAAAATATTTATTCAGAATTTATTTATTTTTAAAAATTATATTCACACAACCTCTTCTGTATAATTTATAGCATGATGTATGGGAAGATAACTTGAATGCTAAGCTATACACAGATAGCATTAAAATCATTTTACTATACTAAGGTTACTTCAAGAAAGAACTTACACAAAGCTGTTTCTTGGGTGTCTACTTTTCTTGCCTTGCAGTGGAGCAACCATCAGCCCTAGATGACCATATGATCTAATTGTATCTTTCTTTGTTAATCCTTTTTTAATTAATGCAATATTAGTACATCTCTTTTTTCACTCTATCCCCTGCAATCAATTTAAAATTTTATTAGATTGAGCCCTAGTGTAAAAATATGTCTCCCTTTAGTTTAAGTACTTCAGTAAATGTTTTATAATTCTTTTATTTTATAAACAGAAAAGAATTAAAGCACTACAAGCAGAGTTAGAAAGAAAGAAAAAGGAGCATAACAAATTAGAGGAAAAGATGAAGAGTAAATTAAAAAAATATGAGCTGCTTTCAGCTGAACAAATAGAAATACTGGAAAAAAATAAAGATGTGCTCAAAGAACTTCTTGAGGTAACTAAATAAGAACAAGACAAAATGTTGCTCCATTATGCTTCCGTTAAGTGCTTTTGCATTTCTTTCACAGAATATAGTGTAACACAAATTGGCATTTGGAATAAATCAACATGTCAATATGAAATTAAATGTAAAATAACTTCTCTATGGTTATAATGGCTTCAGTGATATGAAAAAAAAAGAGACTGAAATAATTATATTTTCAAAATGGCACATTAATGGCAGTGAGTAATGCTATCAGCTCTTCTCCAAGGGACAAAACCAGTGATGAGATTCAATTTTTTTTATTACCGGTTCTGTGGGTGTGGCTTATTTGGTGAGTGTGGCTTGGTGTCATGTGACTAGGTGGGCATGCTTGGTGGTCATGTGATTGGGTGGGCATGGCCAACTCAATATCACTCACGTAAAGGGGTGCCTCGTCTGGCCCTCACTTCCCAGCCATTCCTTGTCACACCCAGCCTCAACATATCTATAGTTCTGTAAAAATGTTGTTCACCATTTTTTGACTTTATTATCTACATACTATAGATGTACTTTCATGGACCACTGAAAGGAGGAAATGGCTCACATGCTTTGCCTAAGAATGTGATAGGCAGCATGCTTTTAAGGGCCTGCCACAAAGAAGTGGGGGCAATATATTTTTCCAAAGAAGCAGAATGCAAACAAGAAGTAATGGATGGAAATTGAACAAAGAGAGAAGCAATCTAAAACTAGGGAGAAACTTCCTGACACTGAGAACAATTAACCAGTGGACCTGCTTGTTTCCAGAAGTTCTGGGTGCTCAATCAATGGAAGTTTTTCAGAAAAGACCAGACAACCATTTCTCTGAAATGGTATAGGTTCCTCAAGGTCCCTCTAGGTGTTATTCTGTTATGCTGATACTTTCTCAGGACCTCTACTCAAATTTATTTCATAATTTCACATATAAAATAACCATTTGTGTAATAAAACCTGCATATTGTTCAAAACAGTAATTATTATGGCTGATGTTTGACAGCAAGCCTAAAAGTCAAAGATAACAAGAGTGCTTCTTTCTC